>NW_021620773.1:1604312-1724312 GCF_004785775.1 Grammomys surdaster
GAGAGAGAGAGAGAGAGAGAGAGAGAGAGAGAGAGAGAGAGAGAGAGCTGGGGGTCTGGGGGTCCTCCCTCTCAGACAGCCTCCTGGGGAGGAACGATCATGAGGGAGAAATACTCTGGGGTCAACCAAGCTGCCACACTCCCAGGCCCAGGTGAGAAGGGACATTTGGACGTGATTAGATTCATGACTCCACAGTCCCCGCCGCTCTCTACACACTGCAACAAAATGGACCAAGAAGTACATTAGCCATTAGTACATTCCAGAGCCTGCCTACCTCAAGAGCTCCCAATTCCCTGTGTGGACTTCTGCCCGTTGCAGAAAGTGTATCTCTACTCCCGTGCTTTGACTGTCCCTAGCAGAGCCAGATAGTACCCACCAATCCCTCAGAGGAAACCCTTTTTAGTGGCTTTTGCTCTTCACTCCTCTGACCCCAGTATCCTCCCAATAGATTCCTTTTCAGACATTTCTACTGGTTGGTTGTGGTCACAGAATATTAGTTGACACAGGAGGAAATTAAATGCTTTCACGCTGGCCTCCTACTCTCAGCAAATGCGTGCCTGGTAAAGAGAGACTGGAGAAGTCAAGCACAGAGGTGCACTATTGACAGAAGGTTCAGAGTTAAGTGCCATATTCAGGATGGAGAAGCAAGGGCTTAGGGACCTGCTAACTTATCTTAGAAGAAGGGCCCTTCTGAGGAAGGAGCCATATCTGGACAGTATGACTTCCTTTTGTAGAACTCCGAATTGAATATGCCTTAACTGGGAGCATCCCAGTGTGAGCCAGTGTAAGGCTGTCTTTTCCGTAAGACATGGCCGTTCCCCTCTCAAAATCAGAGCAGTTCCAGTCACCTGCCCGAGATAAAACTCTCTTTTTGATTTGTTTGTTTTTTGGTTTTTTTGTTTTGGTTTTTGTTGTTGTTGTTGTTGTTCTTGTTCTTGTTGTTTTTGTTTTTTTGAGACAGGGTTTCTCTGTGTAGCCCTGGCTGTCCTGGAACTCACTCTGTAGACCAGGCTGGCCGCGAACTCAGAAGTCCACCTGCCTCTGCCTCCCAAGTGCTGGGATTAAAGGCATGCGCCACCACTGCCCGGCACAATTCTTTATTTACAAGATGTCCTAGGGTTTGTTTTCTTTCTTCTTCAACTTGACACAAGACAGAGTCACTTGGGAAGAGGGAATCTCAGTTGAGAAAGTGGTTCCAGCAGATTGGCCTGTAGGCAAGTCTGTGTGCATTTTCTTGGTTAATGATTGATGTAGGCCCAACCCACAGAGGTAGAAGTGGCACTCTCAGCAGGTGGCCCTGGGTTGTATAAGAAAGCAGAGGAGCAAGCCAGTAAGTAGCATCCCTCAACAGTTCTGCTTCAGTTCCTGCCTTGAGTTCCTGCCCTGACTTCCTTCATACTGCCCAGCTGACTCTAAAAAGAAAATTGTTTTTGTTTTTTTTTTTCAAGACATGGTTTCTATTTATAGCCCTGACTGTCCTGAAATTCACTCTGTAGACAAGGCTGGCCTTGCACTCAGAGATCCACCTGCCTCTGCCTCCTAAGTGCTGGGATTGAAGGTGTGTGCCACCACTGTCCAGCTTAAAATTTTTGATACGTGAAATCAATGTGTTTTTCAGCCTTTCCCTTGGCTCCAACTGTTTTTAAAATTTCCTCTCAGTAGTTTTTAACTCACAATCTCTAACATACTATATATAATTCTCCATATTTCTCTTAATACTATTACGTGACTTTATTAAAGAATATTTACAAGCATATTTTTCATATATCTTAATATTCCAATTGTGTAAATATACCTCAATTCAGTAAACCCTGTTGCTCAGTAGTGAATTGCTTGTATGCTTTCTTTTGTTTTGTTTTGTTTCCATGTGTGTGTTGCTAGGAGCTGAACCCAAGGCTTCATGCAGGGAGGCACACATTCCAGCATGAGCCACACTCTAGCCTGCCTTCAGTAATTTAAGTGAGAATATAAATCAACATATCTGTGTTTTGTAGAAAACTTTGTTTTTAGGGTGCTTCTCTTGAGCTAGGTTTCCACAGGTAAGAGTACCAGAGTGTGATGGTTTGTATAAATTTGGCCCAGGGAGTGGCACTATTAGGAGGTGTGGCCTTGTTGGAGTAGGTGTGTCACTGTTGAGGTGGGCTTTAAGACCATCATCCTAGCTGCCCGGAAGCCAGTCGTCTCCTAGCAGCCTTCAGATGTAGAACTCTCAGCTCCTCCAGCCCCACGCCTGCCTGGACGGTGCCATGCTCTTGCCTTGATGATAATGGACTGAACCTCCGAACCTGTGAGCCAGGCCCAATTAAATGTTGTCCTTTATAAGAGTTGCCTTGGTCATGGTGTCTGCTCACAGCAGTAAAACCCTAAGACAGGGTTAGAAGTATTCCCCAGAGCTCTGAGTTTTTTGCATCAAACCAGCTGCTGCACTGTCGGGAGGACCTAGGGCATTGCAGCAACAAGGAAATAAGCAGGTGACCCAAGGCTCAGGGCTCCTAATGCCCAAGGGGATGGTTGCTGGGCAACAAACAGGGACTGGCAGCAGGTGTAGTAGCAGCGGAGGGGAAGGGAGCTGGAGAGGAGTGTGGGTAGAACAGGCTGAGGCCTGGAGTTGCTGCAGCATTTAAGGACAGTGATCTACCCAGGTGGCTGCAGGTGCTAGTGCGATGGGGAGCCCCAAGGGGGCTGGTTTTTTGTACAAAGGTCAAGGAGGAAACTCAAGGCAATTTGATCCAAGTCAATAAAGTGGGAACTATAGACGGACTGAAGGGTAGCAAGGTGAGGGTGGTAAGAGGAATCAGGTTCATCCTCAGCCCTGAGGTTCACTAAGAAGAAAAAAAAAGTAAAACACAGATCACAAATGGATACAGTGGGTGGGGAAAAGTCTCTTGTAAATTCAAACTTTAATTCAAAATGTATGTGGTGTCCCCAGAACAGACACAGGGTCCTTCTCAGCACTAGCCCAGTGACGGACTGATTGACTCTATAGGAGCAGTTGTTCTGTCAGCTGGAGCTGGGGGTTAGTGGGCCACACCACACAACACATCTGCCCTCATGGTCAGCTCTGTGAGAGGTACAAAGCTATTACTGGTGGTCTTGGTCTGGACTGGGTATTTTCAGGCTCTTGGCACCTGACGTGAGAAACTGAAATAAGCACACACCTTATAAGCCAGGTTAGTTTTATTCAAAGCAAAGCGATAGTACAGGTCAAGTATGCTGTCAAGAGTGATCGAGGACCATATGAGGGGAGATACTATGCTCAAGGGCCCCAAGTTGTTGCCTAGAGGCTTCTTTTATGGAGACTAAAGGAAGGAAGAGATGCTATTGGCATAGTTTGGGTGGTTCTCTATTTTGAAGGGCAGGCTTGGAATACAGAAACCCTCTGTCCAGTGCACAGGTCCCTCTCCATAATGCATCTTGTTTTAATCATATGCATGCCCAACTATGCATAGGTGTAAAATGGTAAACAGGAAATTCTCCCTAAAAGTTCATCTAGAAAACATTTTGCCTTAATGCACACGCACCCCAATCCAGTTCACAGCAAACCAGTCTCCCTGTTCTGATACTGGACATAACTGTAAAATGACTGGATAGGATCTAAAGTTTAGTAACCCTTAAGGGAAAGAGCCTATCCCACTTTTTAGAGTGGAATACCTGTGCATCTCAGTGCGGGTGGGGTCCTAGGTTACCAACAGGTTGCTAGGTACATTGTTTGGAGAGGGGTGTATGTGCATAGGGCATGCAGGTAAGGATCTCAGGCTGCCAAGTGCATTATTAGAAGGGTGGTGTATGCCAGACCGAGTGAGTGGAGTCCCAGGTAACTATGCTATTCCCTATGCTCGCCTGCCTTGAAGCCAGTAAGGAAGAGCCCAGGACAGGGCTTGTGGGGCAACCAGAGAGGTAGGAGGAAAGCAGCAAGGAAAGGCCACCAAGCATGTCCCACAACTGTCCTAATTGTCAGGTAGGAGGAAAAATGCTATATGAAAACCCAAAGAGACATAGAGGGTCGGGGAGGAAGGCGGGCCCTGGGAGGGATACAGGGCAGAAAGGATACGAAACTGGAGGTGGAATGGTCTCTGCTGCAAAGCTGTTTAAGTCTGGAGGCCATGCCTCCATCACCAGCACAAGGGTACAGGTTTCATACTGCCCCCACGTGGCTATCTGCATCTTTACAGCATCACTAAGTAGCAGAAAGATATTTACCGCTTTTCCTGGACACATGGGATCTCCCTGGCACAGGAGCTAAAAATTGACAATTCCACAGCAACTGGTCTTTGTCCCTGATATTCGCATATATTGTGAATATTTTTTTGTTTGTTGGCACACTGAAGTAGCCTTTAACTAAAGGTGATTTTTATAGTTACTCTTTTTTGGGGAGTGGAGGGGGGACAGGATCACATCATTATAGCCTAGGTTAGCCTTAAGTTCACAGTCATCCTGTCTCAGTCTCCAGTGTTCTTTGATGTTAAAGTCTGTGCTACCACGCCAGGCTAGTGAGACAAGGGTGTGTTTTCATTTTTATGTAGCGAACTGTAGAAACTGTTCACTGTGTCACTCACAGCCGTCACCTCTTCTCTTTCTGAAGTTCTGCTTAAGGTCAGGGGCCACCTACTGTCATCAGGATCATTCCCCTGAGGTTGGAATCACTCGAGGGTCCCAGGAGAGAATCTTGGTGAGGATCTAAAGTCGCCTACAGGCATGGTTTGGTTTTTGTTTTTTGGGTTTTTGTTTTTTAAAAAGTTGCTTATTTTCTTCTGGCTTACTGTACAAGACTTTTAAAAAATACCAATTTTTGGGACCCACAGACATTGTTTTTCAAGTTGTTTGTGGCACGCACGCGTGCGTGCGCGCACACACACACACATACCACCACCACCACCATGATGAGCCACGTCTCTCCCCATACCCCAAATGGGATAGACACAGGGTCTGTGGCCAGTGCTGTCAGGCCTGGGCTATCTCTGCAGGAAATCAAGTGTGTTTGGAGTAAATGTCTGTGAGGGCCTCCAGACACCACCTTCAGCAAGGCTCTAGCATCGCATGCAGTGATTCACCCTCAACAGGACTTCAGAAAGCACTGAAGACTCCTCCCATAACCCCTCACCCTGAGTCCTCCCTTCCCATTGCCACAGACAGTACCTGAGACCTGGACCCCACCTGGGCACCACCTTAAAAACAGCCAGGGTCACACCAAGCAGAGTTTATTGATGCCATGGGCGGGGCCCACGTACACAGCAGGTGGCGCACGCAGGGCAGATTCTCACTCGCTGGACTGCAGGGGTGTTAGCGGCAAAAGCAGATGACCTGTGGGGAGCACCCTTTGTGGGTGCTCTCCTCCTAGCAGCATTAGGGGCTTTGGGTGAGCATCAAGAACCACCTAGTTACTCTAAGGTTCTCTTAGAAACACCTCCCCCTCCTTTCCCAGCTCCTTGTGAGTTTGGGGCCTAGGACCCCTTCCTGTGATCAAAGGTGGGATGATCCCTTGAGATTCACTATAAAAATTAAAATTCATTTATAAATCACAAGAGAAGGGCAGGAGGGAAGCACTGGGGGAACCTGACTTCATCGGTTACCTTGAGCCTACTCCCCTCCCTCAAGTTCTACCTCCAAAAGAGAGAGCCAAGAGCAAGGTCTACAGGCACAGAAAGGGGGTGAGAGACAGAGGAAAGGCTGTCGGAGGAACGGGACAAGTGAGGACAAGAGAGGAAAAGATGCATCGGAAGAAAAATATGGCTGCCGAGGCTCCTATCCCCAACAGCTCCCAAAAGCCATGACCTGGGGATAAAGGAGAAAAGTTCCCAGCCCAGAGACTCCCACAACGTAAGGTTCCAAATGTCCCCGATCCAAGTCCTTGCTCAAGCCATGGTGGCCTTGAGATACCCAGAGCTGTGTAGACGGGAGCTGAGGGAGGTGGGTGCTACTCCAGGTAGATATCCTCTGTGGGGCAGGCAAATGCCAGGTGCTCCTGGTAGTACTCCAGGAAGGCCCGGCTGCAAAGAGGGAGACGGCAGTGCTTAGCCCAGTGCTCTCCCCAGCCGCGCACTACTGTCTTGAGTAGCAACTATGGCCACACAGCATCCTTTCTAGCAACCTGTAGTCATGCCCCGCCTTTTCATGCACCTGAGCCTTTTCACACCCTGTATCCTCCCTGGGCTCCTGCTCCGTCTTCTCACTCACCCCACGCTCCGGGCCACTGGTCTCATAGACTCCTGGGACACAAAGACGTGGCAGGCAAAGCGGCTTAGCAGCGGGTGTTTGGTGATGAAGCCAAAGTAGCTGTGGGGACATTGGCAAAGTGGGTGTCAGAGCACTGACCTAGCCTTGGGCACTCCATTAATACTAACAGCAACTGTTATCCATCCAGACGAGTAGCTTCAGACTCCAGATCCTACTCTACCCCCAAACTGCAGCCAATCAGATCAGATCTACTGCGCCCATACCTAACAAGTGTTATTTATAAGTATTATTAAGGCCCCGTCTAAAGCATTTATATTAATTCACACATTTCATAATAGCCCTCTAAGGTAGATGTACCGATGGAGACTAAGCATAGAAAGCGTTAGTGTCTTGCCGAAGGGCACCGTCAGTCTGTGGCAGCTAAAGGAGGCAGTCTGCGACCTTAATACCTAATACCATGTATCCCTAACCGTATCCAGACTAGACACGCCAAGTACTCCTCATCCTCCACCTACTTCGTAGTAAAGCAAATTAACCATCCACCCATCACAGCTTCCCTTAGGACTCCTGGTAGTGGAACTGGGGTGGATTCTGACGCATCTCTGAAGGACTGCAGCTGGACCAGCGTCTAGCCTGACTGGCGTGGATTGGGCACCGTATCGGTATCGGTGGAGCCCTAAGGGTGGGCGGGGATTGGAGAACAGGCGGCCCTCAGCCGGCAGTGGTTGAAGGAATACAGAGGGAACAGGTAAGTTCTTACCAGCTGTTTCGGGGATGACAGCCACAGAATGAGATGTTCTTCATCTGGAAGAAGTGGCTGCAACGCTGAAACTGGAGGTTGAGCAGAATCATCCCAGATTGGCTAGGGAAAGCCTGTGACCGCTCCTACTCCATGCTTCCTTGATGCCCCTGCCCCACAGTTTTCCCTGGCTTGAACCACCCCACACCACCTCCAAGCCTCCCCATGGTCCCCAGTCTGTCACGCTCCCACCTCAGGTCCTCCTCCACTCAGACTCAGCTTGACCCCCCGCAGAGAGATCTCAAGGTCACAAGAGGCAGGAGGGCGCAGGTGGACTGTTAGTTTCCGGGCTGTGGCTATCTGAGGGAGAAGACAGAAAAGGTGGGGGAGGGGGCCTTGAGGAACCCATCAAGACCTCTCTCTCTCTCTCTCTCTCTCTCTCTCTCTCTCTCTCTCTGCCTCTGTTCATTTTTAGATAGTCTTCGAGCGCTTGGCACCTAAGGACCCCAGAGACAATTCCGGATGACCTTGGCCATCTTTGCTCTAGAACAAGCCAGTCATCACTCGGCACCTAGCTTGCCTTCCGTTTGTTCCAACCAGGCAGCTCTGGTTGGTTGCAGGTGCCAAGAACTTGTTCTGCCCACACCTCCAGCCACCTCACTCACTGCCTGATGGTCCCCATAACCTGGCCAAAGCTCTTCCATCTAGATCTGGTCTGTTCTGCTACCCAGGGCACGTCAGGCTCAGCTTCTGCCGGGCAGAGCAGCGGGTACTGATACCTGTCCACTGAGTGAACCAGGGGTTCCCAGGGAAGAGGACATGAGCGTTGATTTGAATTTCAGACAGAAGGTTGATGGCTTGAGGGGGGAGGAATCAGCAGAGAGGGGACAGCTTTACCTGAACTGACCAATAGACCCGGAGGTAAAAGAGACAGCTGCTTCACTCTGCTCTGGGTCTTTCTGATTGGGCTTCTGAGTGAGGCCTGAGAGCCGGCCCTGTATATAACATTTCCCTTCAAGGCTTGGGGCCACGGGAGCCGTGCCACCCTGTGAGACTGGAGTGACATTCAGGTGGGCCTCCAGCCTGTGCCTGCCACTTTCTCCACACTGACCTTTTGCATGGCTGCACACAGGATGCCATTGCCCTGGTGACATGGTACCTCCACAGAGCCCAAGAACTGCACATCGAAGCGATCCACCCAGCAAGGGCTCCGCTTGCTCCCTGGGGGGGTGGGGGGGTAGGGAGAGGAATTCACATAGTCAGAGGGTGATATGGGGGGAAGTCTGTGGTGGCAGGCTTCCTCTTATAGGTGGGATCTTACCCAGCAGGTCCTTGGCAGGACCAGGTACTGCATGGGCATAGAAGGCCGGGAACACTCCACGCTCGCCCGTGCGCATGTTGAAGCCACGAAACCAAAAGTCATCCTCTTCGGCTTCCACCAACACCGGGTCATCCACATCTAACTCCAGCTCATCCGGATGTCGAGGGATGAACCTGAGGTCGGGCGAGAGTTGATTGAGACCATGCTGGCTGAGGTATGTCACATACAGAAGTGTCCTAAGGAGTCTGTAGACGGG
This sequence comes from Grammomys surdaster, assembly GCF_004785775.1. NCBI lineage: Eukaryota > Metazoa > Chordata > Mammalia > Rodentia > Muridae > Grammomys > Grammomys surdaster. Next base: position 1,612,803 of record NW_021620773.1, read on the forward strand.
GGCCTGGCGGGTCATCGTGGCCAAGGGAGTTAGTGTACCTGAAGACAGCCCGGTGTGTTTGCTCTCTCTCCTCCCCATTGACCACACAGGAAAAAAGACCAAAGGACTCAGTGCCTGAGAGACAGACAAGAGAGACAGAGATGGGGAGAGTCAGGAATACCAGGGAGAAAGAAAAGTACTGAAAGGCCTGGCCTTGGACTGGAGCCAAATCCCCTCCCTGCCACAAACTGTTTGGGCATCCTAAGTCAAGGAAGAAAGGAAGAGCAACCCACTAGGAGCTGACTCCCTGCCACTTGGAGATAAACACTGCCCATTGTTCTAGGGAGAAAAAATGAATGGTCCAGCCTTGACCACCTCTAGAACTTAAGGCCCCCTGGACACTTTGGGGGACCAGATAGGGCCTGGGGTACCACTTCTTCCTCTGGGGCCACCCCACATCTCCCCAGTTCCCACTCACTGGAGGATCGAGATGTGCTGTTGACAAAGACATTGAGGAACTTCTTGGAGAAGGTGAGGTCGGGACTGTCAGGAGAGGCATCCTCTGGCACCTGGTCGCTGCCTAGTAACGTAGCTCCCGCCTCTTCCTCACTGGCTTCGCAGCTGCTGTCCTCTTCACTGTCGTTGCCCAGGCCTGCACAGCGCCGCAGGCTCACCAGCTCTAGCTGCGTGTGCTCATCCACCACTAGTGTGTATTTAACTGCATCGTACACCAGCGAGGCATCCAGCGGCGCAGTAGAGCCCGTAGTCCTGGAGCCAGGGGGAACCACGCTGTCTTCGGCATCATCCTCATCCTCCTCGTCCTCTTCCTCATCATCATCCTCCTCCTCCGAGCAGGCAGCAGAGCAGGAGCGGCCAGGGCGGGCAGTGCGTCCTGGTGTGGCCCAAAGCGGGGTGATGGTATCCCGTGTTGGGTTACTAAGGAAAAGGCATGGCCCGGGCTGTGCTGGACCAAGCCGGGGTGCTGCAGGGGCTGGCGGAGGTGGCCCGCAAAGGGTGTCCATGTCCACCAACTCCACGTGGGGCCCTGCTACTGCCTCTGGGTCTTGGCAGTCCTGGGGTACCGGGTTGGCCTGTGGTGCAGCCTCTTCTGGCAGGCGTGGTGCAGGAGGAGATAAGCATTGGCCAGGGCAACGAATGGGTGAGGAGCCCTCAGAGATCATGCGGCTCACCAGGTTGCTGAGCAGCCAGGGCGAGTCAGCATCCTCGCTCAGGTCAGGCTCAGACTCAGAGCCCGACTCATATTCGCTGTTGGTGTCATCCTGGCCCACAGGCAGGAAGGCAGGGCGGCGGGGAGGTTCGTGTAGTGGCTCAGGCTCAGGCTCAGGCTCGGAGGCTGGAGACGAAGCCTCCTCGATCGAGTTGGTGAGGTGTGATGAGCGGCCGCTGCTGCTGCCACCGTCACTGCTCAGCTCCAGCTCTGTCTCAGAAATGGACGAGATCATGCGCCCGAGGCGAGCGCCGCCTGCATCCTCAGAGTCCGAGCCCGGTGAGGAGAGCTCCTGGCTGCTTCGCCGACCCTCGTGGCCTCCACTAGAGTGGCTTCTCAAGTCAGCCTCAATACCAGGATCAGAGGAAGGGGAAGCTCCACCTGATGGCTCTGGGGGCTGGTTTCCTTCACAGTCACAACCAGGGCGTGCAAGGGACTGTACCTCATGGGGCTCCTCTTCTGCTGGCAGGAGAGGGGCTGGTAGCTCTGCAGGGCAGGGAGTTGGGTTACTGACTCCAGAAAGCAGGCCTCCCTCAAGCAAGCAGCCATTCCTCCCTTCCCTCCTCTTTTATTGGGCTCCTAAGAATCTCCATGCCTCACCTTTAAGGGGTTCCTGGGCTGGAGAACGCAGCACTGTCTCCTGCCAGGAGGATGGGGGTGCAGAGGTTAAGCCTCCATTGTTGTTATTCAGGGAGTCCTAGGTAGAACGACAAATCGGTATAGCTGAGGACCACTCCAACAATAAAGAGAAGGAAGGGCCTGGTACAGAGACTCCAAACTCAACTCGAGTGTTGTATGTCTCAGGAAGCTCACCTGTGCGCCAAGTGTAGTCAGGTGGAGAGTGGTGGGTCTGAGCTTGTGGGGCTCCTCTAGGGAAGGAGAGGGGATAAGGGACTCTCCAGCAAGCGCCTGTGAACCGGATCCTTCCCCGGCTTTGCCTTCCCCGTCTCCTTCTTCCTCCTCTTCCTCCTCGTCGTCCTCCTCATCGTCTTCCTCCTCCTCGTTGTCATCGATCATCTCAAACTCCTGGAAATCATCTTGGAAGGAACAGATCGGGTGTGGCTGCTCCGAGCGACCTAGGGAGAGACTGTCCTGCAGGAAGGAAGGACAAGACAGGGCTGAGTAAAGCAATCACTTGGCGTCTCGGGCACTAGAAGAGGGGAAAGCAGGAAACTGAAGTGTTCCTTCCAGTTCACTGTACCCCATCAACAGAGCCAGGTTTGTCTGATTTTAAAAAAATCTGCCTAAGGTGCGTATGGGTTGCTGCCTTCTGGGAAGGGCCCAGTCTCTGAGACATTCTCAGAGTAATCCCAACTAACCCCCCGGAGTTATTCACCCCCCAAACCCCGTTGTATGTATACTGCCAGTCTTGCTTTCGTAGCATTTTATCAATTCACAGCTAGTGGCTTACATGTTCTGGTGTGAGACCACCAGAACAGGGTCACGTACACACTCTGCATTGGTGTACTCGCCCGTGGGGACATCATCAATAAGTAACAGACGAATACATCAATATGGAGAGCCTTCGCTCCGATGATTCACCAAGTTTGTACCAACCCCCAGGGTCTTTGGCATAGCCAGTCCTTCTGCCAGCAATTCCTCTGTTCCACACCCTCCTACCTAACCCCATCTGCCTGGTTCCTGCTAACCTCGGGGTTCTATGACTGACATCTCCTCTGCCAAGTCTTCCTGGTTCCCTCAGTCTGGATTGGATTCCCTTCCCCCTCATCACATTTTGTGTCCAGTTGGAACAGGGCCACTGGCATATGGGTGATCACTAGCCCTCACTTGTATTCACCTCCCGCCCCCGCTAAAATGGAAAGTTGGGTTTGGGGTGGGCCTGCTATCTGCCTCTGCTCAATGCCTGTAAAGCCCCCCTGCACTTGACACACGGCATTTCCTCAAAACAAACGGAAATGGAGACATACAGAAGCAGAAGGGCTGAAGGGGAACGATTTTAGAGGGGGATGAGCTAGAGAGGCCACAAAGGTTGAGTTTTGGTAGAAACTGGAGGGTTTAGATCTTCGTGGGGAGTGATCTGAAGACAGAAGCACCGAAGCAAAGGCACACACCTCCTCCTGGGGCACTATGCTGGAGAAAGCTGCCAGAGAAGGCCCTCCGAAGGGTCTATGGTGTGTTAGGAAAGAAGACTGGCACCAAGGGGCCATCAGCAAGAGCAGAGGATTATTTTGCACAGAAGCTGCACTCAAGACTCCCTAGACCCACAAGAATGTTAGGGAAACTGAGCCTGTGTGAACCTCTGCTTTACTCAGATCCTACACACCCAGCCCTTCTCCCCACCTTCTCGCAGTGGTCCGAGTCGTAGCTAAGGCCCAGGCCACAGTCGTCCGTGATCTCAGACAGGTCTTCATCATCAAATTCTTCCAGGCTTATGTCCTGGGGAGGCCTGAAGAGGATGCCAGGGTCAGAGAGCCACCTGTCCTAGGCTCCTGGCCTGAGAGCTGATCCTGAGGATACTGGTGGGAAATGTCCAGCTCCCAGGGCTCCCAACTCATATGCTAAAGCCATGTCATTTTGACCCCAGGCACTGCTCTCTCCTGGGTCCCCTCCTCCACCACAGCAAATGAGCCCAGGGGAGGCAGGCATCCCTCCACAAACCCCTCCCACTCCTTTTCAAGCTCAGCTCCCAGCCCCAGTGGGTCACAGCTTCAGCCTCAGGGGAGACACCTTGAACCAACAGGGGGAGGGGGAGCTGCGACAACAGGAGAAGGAGGGGTCCAGCTGTTCTGCTTGTGTCCCCACCCACTCCAGCAGAACAGGCCTACATCTAAAGATCCAGCCCCCTCCAATCCCAACTTCCCCATCTCACCCCCAGAGCTTCAAGCTTGATTTCACTCTCTGCCATCTGTGGGGCTAGGGGCCAGGCCCTAGCCTCTGTGAAAGGAGACATAACAAGGCCCAAAGGACACTGCCAGGAACAGACTAGGTGCTGAGAACCCTGCCTAAAATCCCTCAAAGGGTCAACCCAAAGACCCCACCCTTGCTAGGTCATCGGTCCTGACTGGGTGCGGTTCGGTATCCTAAAGGGAGAAGTGAATGTGTGTCTGTGTGTGTGTGTGTGGGGGGGTGCCATTGGGTCTGCGCGACAAGGAGCAAACACGGAGGGACCCGGAGCCCAGGGTGGGGGATGGGAGCATCAGTCAGAGGCCTGCAAACCAAGGTGGAGCCCCGGCCTGGGTAGTTGAAGTCGATGGGGTGGGGTGGCAGGCCGAAGAGACCTAGGTGATGAGACCCGCCGAATGCGTACCTGCAGCCGGGAGGCGACAGCGAGTGAAAGGTGGAGAGAGAAAACATCTCCGCGCGATCCGCCATCTTCCCAGGAACCGCCGGCCGGGAGCGAGGGGGAGGGGTGAGGAGCACCGCGCGCCCTTGGTGCTCAGGCTCGCGGCCTCTGTCTCCCCACTCACCTCGTGACACGCCCTGCGACACCCGTCGGCGACACACCTCAGCGCCCTGCCAGGACACCGCGGCAGCAAGCCGCGCCGCAGGGGTGAGGGGAGGGAGTGGCGCAGGGCGGGGCCTGAGGTGGGGGCGGAGGAATGGGGGGTCGAGCCGAGGAGGGGATGCGGGATGAGAGGTGGTGGTAGCGGTGGTGGCGGTGGTAGCGGTGGTGGTGAGATTCCGGTCGGGAGAGCTGGCGTGCGGCTTGCGTGGTCCTAGCGAGGAACAGGCGAGAAGGGATAGGTGGAAGCAGAGACACGCTGGTAGACCAAAGGTTTCTGCAGGAGCCGAGAGAGATGCGGGGGAAATGGGTGCGGTAGACCCAGGAGCCGGGACCAAGGCGGCTCGGGTCTGTGCGCCTCTAGTTACGGCGTTGTGCAGCGCTCCTGGGAGGTGGACTGTTCGTGGTGGGTGATGGGCGAGGACTTAGGAACAGCATTCATGCCCCGGTAAATTCGAAAAGCAGAGTTGCTCAGGAAGCCCGCCAGACCTCCTAACCCACCAGACCTACTAACCCGCTAGACCTCCTCCTAACTCGCTTGACCTTCTACCGGGTGGCGGGAGCTGTCCACCCGAGGGTGCTGATCAGAGCTTGTCGGAGCTGTTCTCCACTGGGTGCTGATGGGGCCAAAAGAAACTTCTTAAAATGTGCTGACTCCAGCTAGAGATGTCATTATCCTGACAGTGCTAATGGGACCGGGACAGTGATTCTGTCTCAAAGGATGTGAAGAGGTCTGGAATCAGAGTCCATCATCCAGAGGCCAACACTGAACTTTCTCTCTATGGCACAGACTGAAGAACCTGGACAGAGACAGCGGTGGTCACCAATAGTTGAGGCTATGCTCATCAACTGAACTACTGTTTCTTGGGGCCACCTAGGCTCTTGGCTCTGTCCTGAGTATGGAAAACCTCCAAGTTGAAACATAGGCTTACTAAAGAGTTCTGTGTAGAGAGAAAGGGCAGGAATGGAGCCAACTGTGAAGTGAGAGAGGAGATCAAAGCAGTGACGGACAAGCTAGAGGAGGAGGGGTGGGGAGCCTCACACTGGAATTAGTTTTGAAGGAAGAACGAGACACTAGAGTGTTGAGACTGGAAGTTACAGAGCAGGAGGGGCTCAGACAGTCAGGTGGGACACCCTGCTCAGCCACTTTCTTCGTTTCTGAATGGCCAACGAGCGTGACTTCTCCGTGAAGTCTCCAGGCTTTCTCGGGATTCATCGGGATTGTATAAGCCTGAACTCGTCTCAGACTGTAACTTCCATGCCCCACACAAGCCTCCCTCTTATCAAATGATCACACTCAGATTCCAAAGGCATAAACAACCCGGAGGAGGGGTTACCTCCCATTTCTCCTGTGGAGTTTCTCTTTGGCTCCAAGAGCACAGATTCTCTAGACTTAAGATCTTCTTTTAGCCACCAACGTTCTGAACATGAGGCAATTGTTCAGTGTGCCAGAACTCAGTTTCTCCATCTGAATAAAGGTGCTGTGCCACACGTAAGCCCCGGGGTACAATAATTAACGATCACTTAATATCCATTCTTCAAAAATGCACAGTCGGGCATAGTGGTGTGTGTCTTCAATCCTGGCTTACAGGAAGCAGAAGCAAGTTGGTCTCTGTAAGTCTGAGGCTAGCTTAGTCTACACAGTGAGTTCAAGGCCAATCGGGACTGCAGAGTGACACACACACACACACCAAAGAAAAATAATGTGAGAGGGTGGCAATGGCTTGCATACCTTCCGTATGGGAGCAGACTCTGGGAGAGCCTCCTGACCTGCTGACACTGGCTCGGAGCCCTTTTAGATAGCATACTCAATGTTTTGCAACGTCACTGTTTCAATGTTACCTTTTCCTTTTTGCCTCGACATCCATTTCTACTGCAGCACACTGACAAGTCTCTTTCTTCTTCAGCTGCACATAGAGCATCTCCATTGCTGGTGTTCTGACGTTTCAATCCGGTGTATCTTCGTGTAGATTTATTTAACATGTCTTCTCTGCCTGAGGCTCACTGATCTTAATTACATGAATCTCTATTTCATTAGTAAAAAAAATCTGACAACCATTACCTCTTAAAAATATGCTTTCCCATTATCTCTTTACTGTCTCAGAGCCAACAATGGTGGTGCATGCCTGTAATTCCAGTACTTACTATACTGAGGTGGGAAAAGCTCAGTTTCGTGGCCAGCCTGGGCTACACACTGGACCTCTAGACTGAAAAAATGCAATCAGAGAAATTTGGTCTCTATTCCCTTCCTTCTTCCAGAACTCCCACTAAATTCATATTGGATTTTTTGCCTCTAGCCTCCAGGACTCTTGACTTCTTGCTTACGTTTTTCATATCTGTGTCTTTCCAGACAATATTTGCAAAACTTTATTCACATTTATATTTTAGTTCATTTTCTTTTCAACTGCTTACCACCTGTGGATAAAGCTGTACACTGTCACCAGTTAAGCTGGCCAGTGAGTCCCAGACGTGTGCCTATCTCCATCTCCACAAGCCTAGGACAAGACATATATGACATTATACCTGGCATTTTTGCAGGGGTTCTGGGGTTCAAACTCAGGTCTGCATGCTTCTGAAGCAAGTACTTCATTGACTAAGCTACCTTCCCAAACCATAGATATATATTTTTAAAGATATGCTCTCTTGATTGTCTTGGGCTTGGGTTCACATACTGTTGAACCTGTAGGCTTTGGCCACCTCTGCAGTCTGCAAGTCATCTGGTGCCTCAGGGAGAGTTTCTCATAGAATAGCTATTAGATCTTGGAAGGGTCATGTTCCTGATCAGGTCCAGCCTAGATTCTCCACCTCAAACAATTACAACAAATCTCTCCATTTTAAGTCACTTCGTGAACTCAGGAAAACTTTCCCACAAAGGTCTGCCCCCTTGCTCACGTCAGGCCTGATGAAAACCTGAGTTTGGAGATGCAGTCAGAAAAAAAAAAAAAGGGGGCTATACCATGTCCAAGTCTGGTTGTCCACACAGAAGTCTGACCTTGATTGCTGTGACAAACCTCCCAACAAAAGCAACTTAGAGGAGAAAGGGTTTATTTAACACAGGGTTTCAGATTACAGTCCATCATGGCAAGGCAGTCCATGCAGCAAGAACTTGATGCATCTGGCCACATCAATCCACAGTTAGGAGGAAGAGAGGAATGAACTCACTCAGCTCAGCATCCCATGCACACAGCCCAGGCCTCATCCACAGTTAAGATGACAATCCCCCACAGGGATGCCAGAGTCCCCTCTCCCAGACAATTCTAGAGTCTATTGACAAGACTAACCATCACAATTAGAAATACAGATTTATTGTTCAAGGATGTGTTTCTTAGGTCTATGTAAAAGCAAAACTGTGAAGCCATAGACTCCCTGGGACCTCCCCCATCCCAGGTCTCTGACACAACCTAGAGATGCCCCCTATCCCCAACGGCCACCAATTTCTGTTCACTCTCCCAGCCTTCTTTCCCCAGCTCCCCTCACACCTTATCACCACCCCATTCACCTCCCTATGCCCTCTCTCAGCCAGTTCCCGCCCTTCATCCACCTGTGATGACTATTTTATTTCCCCGAGTGAGATTCACGCGTCCTTTCTTGAGCTCTCCTTGTCATTTAGTTTCTTTGGGTCTGTGGATTGTAGCATGGGTATCCTGTACTTGATGGCTAATAGCCACTTATAGGTGAGTACATACCAGGCATGTCCTTTTGGGTCTGGGTTACCTCAATCAGGATTATATTTTCTAGTTCCATCCATTTGCCTGGAAACCCCATGATGTTCTTATTTTTAATGGCTGACTAGTATTCCATTGTGTAAATGAACCTCATTTTCTTTTTTTTTTTAAACTATTTATTTATTTATTTATTTATTTATTTATTATATGTAAGTACACTGTAGCTGTCTTCAGACACCCCACAAGAGGGCATCAGATATCATTGCAGATGGTTGTGAGCCACCATGTGGTTGCTGGGATTTGAACTCATGACCTCTGGAAAAGCAGTCAGTGCTCTTAACCACTGAGCCATCTCACCAGCCCCGAACCTCATTTTCTTTATCCATTCTTCAGTTGAGGGACATCTGGGTTGTTTCCAGTTTTGGGTTATTATGAACAAAGCTGCTATGAACACAGTGGAGCAAGTGTCCTTGTGGTATAGTAGAACATCTTTTGGGTGCATGCCCAGGAGTGATATAGCTGGGTCTTGAGGTAGAACGATTTCCAATTTTCTGAGGCTCCAGGGAGTCTATGAGATTCTAACCGAGGCTCCAAGCATTGGGAGATATGGATCCTAAAGTGGCCACCTACTGTAGTCAGGCAGGACTCCAAGTGGAGGAATAAGGACACCAACACACCCACAAAACCTTCTACTCAAAATCTGTCCCGCCTAAAGAAGTGCGTGAACAAAGATGGAACGGACTGAGGGAATGGCCAACCAATAACCGGCCCAACTTGAGACACATCCAATGGGCAAGAAGCAATCCTTGCCAGCATTGATGATAGTCTGTTATGCTTGCAGACAGAAGCATAGCATAACTGTCCTCTGAGAGGCTCCACCCAGTAGCTGACTGAAATAGAGACCTACAGCCAAAAATTAGACAGAACTATGGAAGTCTTGTGGAAGAGTTGGGGGAAGGTAAGGGACATGGAAGGGATGAGAACTCCATAGAAAGACCAAGAGTCAACTAACCTGAACTCTTGAGGCTCCCAGAGACTGAACCACCAACTAAAAAGCAAGCATGGGCTGGACCTAGGCCTCCTGGCACATGTGTAGCAGATGTGCAGCTTGGTCTTCAGGTGGGTCCTGAACAGCTGGAGCACAGGCTGTCCCTGACAATGCTGCCTGCTGTGGATCTTGTTCCTCTGACTGGGCTGCCTTGTCTGACCTCAGTGAGAGAGGATTTGCCTAGTCCTGCAGTGATGAAGTACCAGGATGGGCCTCCCCCTTCTCAAAGGAGAAGGGAAAGGGGGATGGGAGGAGATACTTGTGAAGGTGTCTTAGTTAGGGTTTGTATTCCTGCACAAAATACTATGACCAAGAAGCAAGTTGGGAAGGAAAGGGTTTATTCAGCTTACACTTCCACATTGCTGTTCATCACCAAAGGAAGTCAGGACAGGAACTCAAACAGGGCAGGAACTTGGAGGCAGGAGCTGATGCAGAGGCCATGGAGGGATGCTGTTTACTGGATTGCTTACTTTCTTTTTTCTTTGAATAACAAGTTTCTTTTTTTAAGCTTATCATCCTCATATACTTCTCTATTATAATGATACCATCTTTCTTTTTTTTTAAAGATTTATTTATTATATATGAATACACTGTAGCTGTCTTCAGACACACCAGAAGAGGGCATCATTACAGATCTCATTACAGATGGTCGTGAGCCACCATGTGGTTGCTGGGAATTGAACTCAGGACCTCTGGAAGAGCAGTCAGTGCTCTTAACCACTGAGCCATCTCTCCAGCCCCTAGATTGCTTACTTTCTTATAGAACCCAAGACTACCAGCTCAGGGATGGCACCACCCACAATGGGCTCTCCCACCCTTGATCACTAATTGAGAAAATGCCTTACAGCTGGATCTCATGGAGGCATTTCCTCAAGGAGGCTGCTTTCTCTTTGATAACTCTAGCTTGTGTCACGTGGACACACAGAACCAGCCAGCACAGAGAGGGAGACTGAGGGCGAGGGGACTGAGATTGGGATGTTAATTGAATAAATAAATTAATGGGAAAAATGTAAAGCCAATCTAAACATCTAATCCTGAAAAGTAAGAAATTTTAAGACTTTATTATCTGAGGGTATATGGGCAAATGGTATATAACTCATTAAAGCCATGTTTTCAAAGAACATATAAAATTATAGGAAAGTTATTAATATATGACGCTAAATAAAAAAAAACTTGGTATAGGGTTGCAAATAGTATAGCCTCACTTATATAAAAGATTTGGGGTATACTAATTTTTTAAAAAGTTACGGTCTTTCAACAGGCAGTGGTGGCTCCTAATACTTGGGGGGCAGAGGCACGTGGATCTGAGTTCAAGAACAACCTGATCTACAGAGTGAGTTTCAGGACAGAGGACTACACAGAAAAACCCTGTCTCAAAAAAAACAAAATAACAACAACAAATAAACAATAAACAATAAAGTCTGTCTATGTAGACCTGGCTGGCTTTGAATTCAGAGATCCACCTGCCTCAGCCTCCCAAGTACTGAGTCTACAAGCATGGACCACTGTACCTGGCTTAAAACTTCAGTGTCGTTTTTTGTTTGGTTGACTTTTTATCATGTGTGTATGTCCATGTGTGTACATATATGTACTAAAAATCAAATCCAATGTCTGTACACACCAAGCGAGCCCTTTACTACTGAGTTGAATTTGTCTCTTAATTGCCTTTGTAAACTAAGAATTAGGCTTTGGGAGAGTTAAGTACTGACACACAGAGAACATTCTCTTATATGGGTAGTTTGCAGTCAGTGTGAATGCTACATAGGACCCGGGTTCGATTCCCAACACCCACATGGAGGCTCACCACCTCCTCTGTGTGATGTTCAGAAGCACAAGGTGGCAAAACTCTCATACACATAAAATAATAGAAATAAACCTTTAGAAACACCATATAATAAAAAAACTGTAAAGAATATATATTTAAAAAAACAAACAAACATGCTAGACCTGCAACAAATCAGTGGAAACTTATGAGGAAAAACTTACTCCAAACTGACCCACACAGGACAGAATGAGCAGACAAGGACTTTAGGATAAATAGCTTTTATAGTCACGTATATACTGAAAAACATGAACATAATGGAAAGCAAATGGAGTCAAGAAGAAACAAGGGGAACTTGTTTGTGGGCTTAAAAATTAACAAAAACAAATCTTAAGAGCCTGGAGAAGACACCTGCACTTATGCACATACCCTACCCCCAGATACATACAAGTATGTACTAAAAATAGTAAGAATGAAACTTTTTTAATGTAAGCTGTAACAGAGAGGAGGACTCAAGCTTTCCTTTTACAAGTGGTTAAAGCACTTATAAAGAAAGTGTCTGAAGTGCTTGCTGCATCAGCCTGCCAATCGGAGCTTGGATACCTTGGAATCCACATAAGTGTCAGATTGGATGGAGTGCATCTGGTTTTGATCTCAGCATGCCTCTAATGACAGGCAGAGAGAAGAGAATTGCTGGAAGCTGAAAGGCCAGCTAGCCTGACACAGGCAGCATTGAACAAGAGACTGAAAATAAGCTAACAGAAGCTAACAGCCAAGAACCCTCTGGCTTCTACACACACACACACACACACACACACACACACAAACACGCACAATTTTGAGTTAAGTTTGGTTGTTTAAGGCTTGTAATCCACTCAGCTACATAAATGGAACATAACTTATAAAAGGAAATTTTCATTGTGGCTTATGGTTTATCAGAGGTTGCTTGATCCTGTGCACCTGCACAGAACTCAAGCCAGTGAGAACACGTAGAGGAATAGGTTATTCACCTCTTCATAGACAGGAAGCACACAGTAAGGACCAGGGGCTAGGCAAACCTTCAGTGCACATCCTCAGTGACTTACATCTTCCCGGTAGGCAGCAACTTAATAGTTCATAGAAACTACCAAAATAGCACCACCAGCTTGGAGCCAAGGGTTTAACTCATGAGCCTGTCGGGACCTTTTATATTCAAACGATTATTGCATCCATAGATCCAAAACACTCAACAAATCCCACTAAACATAAAATTGCTGAAAATCTGTGACTAGGAGAAAATCTTCAGAATTAATCAGGTTTTCCAAATGCACACTGGAAACACACATCTTTCTCATCAGAAAAATGGTGGTACACTTTTACTTTGTTCAAATAAATGAATTCTCACTAAACCTCTGCTGCTGTCTCTTGTCACTTACATCTTTCTCTGACCAAGAACCCCTAGAATCCTTGGTCTGATATTATCTCTTAAGGACCATGAAGGATGGTAGAGAAGAACCCTGTTCGAGAAGAGGTCACTCCATCCCCATGCTCTGTAAGCATCCCTCTTCCTGCCTTCTCTTTTCTAACATCAGCTGCTTTGTGTGGGTTTTGTTGGGTTTTTTTCTGCCTTTTTTTCCCATTCTAAGATAGTTTTGCTACTCAAAATGGTTAAAATTTTGTTATCTTGGTCAGCCAAGGATACAGATAATCTTTTCTTAGATTCATGTGAGACCAAAGAGGGGGAAAAATGTAAGAGCTTTTCAAAACCTCAAGCATTAATAAAATCTATATAAAAACTTGTACAAAAATAGGAACTTGTAGCTTAGCTACATATGGATAAATGATGTTTGTTTCATTCTGTTATACATCCAGTTTGGATTCAGCTATCTCTTGAAAAGTTGGTGAATATAGTTTGATATGTTGCTGTCTCGTGACTAGATCATTAGTATATGTTGTTAACAAAGCAAACAGGGTGAAAATGTCCTAGTAAGCGGATAAAGAGAGGAAAAGGAAATTATGAGTAAACATTTTTGAACTAAAGATGGACTTTGTCCTAAGAATTGTTCCAAAATGGAAATAGATAAGGCTCAAACCAGAAAGTCAGACATATGTTGCAGAAGAAATATGACAGAATTTTTAACATGCTGGCATGCCATAAAATGTAGCTGAGAGATCTGTGTATTTCAGAGAGCAAGTTTCCCCAGTTCAGAAGCTGTCCATCTTGCTCTCCTCCGTAAAGTGGTACAAGTGGTGGGGTTGTGTGCTGTCAATGCTTTATTTAGCTCCTATGGTACCTGTAAGCTTCCCTGTGCCCTCCCATCCCATATGTCCAGGGATGCTCACACTTATGTTGCTGCTCTGGTTCCACATAGGAGAGAAAGAACTTATGTATCTTTGCTATGTGACATGAAGACATTTCCTCTCGGCATTATCCAATCTATGGCAACCTCCAAATCTGTTCTCAGCAGGAACTAGGGTAGAGACCCAGCTCCGCACTACCCCGGGTACCTTGCCCAGCAATCTGAGGAACTCTTCTCAGAGATGCCCACTCAGGTAAAACTGGGTTCTTGGCCTCACTGAAGGAATTTTCAGGACAAGCCAGGATGTTAGAGTTTATTAAAAGATAGTTGAAACACAGATTTGGGCACAAAAAGGTGCTCAGGAAAGGAGTGAGGCTCATCCAAGAACACGAGTGTGTGTGACTTAGTGTTTCTATTGCTGTGATAAAACGCCATGACCAAAAGCAACTTGGGAAGGAAAGGGTTTATTTGGCTTACATGTCACAGTCCATCATCAAATGAAGTCAGAGCAGGAACCTGGAGACAGAACTGAAGCAGAGCCATGGAGGAATGCTGCTTACTAGCTTGCTCCTCAGTTTGCTTATACAACCCAGAACCCTCTCCAGTGGGGACACTGCCCACAGTGGACTGGGTTCTTCCACATCAATAACTGATGAAGAAAATGGCCCGCAAGCTTGCTTATGGGACAATCTGATGTAAGTTTTCTCAGCTGAGGTTCGCCCTTCTCAGATGACTAGCTTGTGTCAAGTTGATGAAAACAAAACAATTCAACAAACAGAAAAAAAAAATAAAAATAAAACCAACCAGGACTTCTCAAAGTGAGCTTTTTAAGTGAGAGTTTATTCATTTCATTTATCTTAACAATAGACATATGAACAGTTTTTGAGTTATGAGATCATTAACAAGGAGAGGTTGCTAAGCAACTTAAATGAGATCACAGAATGGTGACCACTGTATCCATGGCAAGACTCCAGTTGATAAGGTAAAACCCTAGATCACAGAGATGCAGGAAGGTAGGATATCTTTACTAAAAACAGAAGCTAACAATACTAAATATAAGTTGCATTTCTGAGGCTCAGGAACTATGCAGAGAGGAGTGAGCCACACCTAAGGACATATACACCTAGGCCTTCAATTTGGTTTATTGCTACTTTAACATTCTTGCCTAAAAATAGCTCTATAGAAAAGAAATATTGTGTCTATGCAGCGACCTTCATAGCAGATGGTAATTGTGCTGACTTTTGGTGCTGCTGTTCTTCTGGTGCTCTACTGTTAAGTCTCACCTCCGGTCACCTCACCCCCACATGCCCTGGACCCATCTGAAGGGCACGTGGGCCATGCCATCAGAAGAATGGGTGTGGGATTGTGAGGTGAAGCATGCTCAGACCCTGGAGAACTCAGTGTCTGAGATGGCAGGAGCAGAGCTAACTTCCTCCTTGTCCCTATGTCTGCTTCGAGGCACATAACCACTACCTCCAACTAGGTGATCACAAGTGTCAGTCACGTAGCATAGCACCTGGAATTCTTCCTCAGCCAAATAGGGCATCACCAGCATCTTAGCCTCAGCCAACAGAATTTATTTACCCCCCAAATCCTACCCCACTCCCCAAGGCTCATATAGTCCCTGTCCACCTGGACTAAAGCACACACGTTATTTCACCAGGATCATCTGAGACTGGCTGTTTTTACTGAGCTGAAACACTTGGGGGAATGCTCTCTACCTGGAAGCACTCATTGTTGGATCTTGGACCCACCTGCCTAACCAGGCTCCCATTGCTAGCAGAGGCTCACATCCGAGAACTGCCTTCAGTCCCCCATATCTACCTAGGAACCTGCTTTGTTTCCAGGGAGTGCTTGTTCAATCCTTCCACCAGGAACTTTCCAGGCTCTAAGGCTTGATTCTATGCCCCATATTGGGTGCCATTTGTAACTGCAAGCTTTCCCACCTGCACGTAAGTTCCCTGAAATAACACAACTCTGAGGCTTAACTATACTTATGAATAAATGCTCAGGCCATAAACTTGGGCCTGTTCTCTGACTAGCTCATGAACTTAATTACCCTCTTTATTCTAGTCTAAGTCTCTCCATGTGCCTGGTTACCTGGTCCTCACTTTCATGCAGCCGTCTTCGTCTTCCTCTGTGTACAGGTGAATCTCTCTAGCCTGACTCAAATCTAGAATTCCTCTCTCTCTCTCTCTCTCTCTCTCTCTCTCTCTCTCTCTCTCTCTCTCTCTCTCTCTCATCCTGCCTCAGCTCATTGACCAATAGCTTTTGATTGACAGGTGAATGCTTTTACATAGTACACAAGAAACTACATACATTTTCTCTTTTGAGTCCAACAAATTCTCTTATAACAATAAACTATATACAATAATAATTATGAAAACTATCAAGTAAGATTTACATTCACAATGTCCAGTTCATATGTATTTGGCAACCTTGGAGAAAGTATTCTATTATCTATACTATCTTGGTGAGTTCAGAGTTCTGTACTTAAATAAATTTCTATTATAACTTGTATTAGCAACCTAAAAACATCGTCTTAGACCTTAAGAACATTTTCTTAAATCCTAAACAATTTAAGCTTAACTGTGAGACTGTAACTATCTACTCTTCAACCCCATCAGAGACTTGAGAAGGAATAAATATTACCTGAGTATGGAGGAAGTGCAGGCAAGCCACTTCTAAAACTATAGAAATGACAGAGACAGTTGGATGCCTAGACAGTCCCCCCAAATTTCCCGGTGTCGTTGGAGCATCATCTTCAGCCTTCTGGCCCAAAATGTCGGACAGACTTTTCTACGAAGCAGGAATTATGAAGGACTGCTTACCCTGTCTTGGCAAAGCCTGGCAGTTGACTTCTCTGCATTCATTTGTTCATTTTGGGCAGCATACTGTCAGCAGTTGAAGCAAGGGCAGTTTCTTTGCCCAGTGGCTAGCTTGCCAGGAGGAGAACTGTCTCATTGTCATAAAACCCTTTTAATGATAAAACATTTTTAAATACACTATTGTGGATCTCTGAGGTTTCTGAGGACCATCTAGCTATATCTCTGAAAAAACAAACATTGCTTGTTTCTATCTATATACTATCTGTTCAACCTTGGAAACATATTTTGGTAATAAACTAGACTAGTATCTAACATGACCATAAGTTTGATTAACTATTAACTTGCATTTAATTATCCTAAAGAGTTTGTAATAGCAGTTTTCATAAGAACTAGACCCTAACATTGCATAGGTACGAGTTGAAACATATATACATAATAATGTTGTAGCAAAATATAATCCTAATCTGTACCAATATACAAAGATCTATACAAATGTAACCAAATATAACCTTAATTTTGAATTTTGCATCGCTATACAAAGATCTATAGCAATATAAGATTTTTGACTAGTAGCAGGTCTATAGTTTAAGAGTAGATTCAAGAATCTACTCTTTATTCTTAATATTCCTATGTCCTCCTTTCTCTTTTCATTCCTTCTCCCAACACCCTCCAGTTTCCCCCCTAACACTAGATAGGAAAGGATAGAGGAAAGAAAAAGAAATCCTGACTCTAACCCCCCTCATTTTAATTCCTCCTTGTCCAAGACCATAACAACTTGTAACCACTGCCCTTAAATGATACACTCACTGTGGGAAAACCCTGCTAATTAAGGTCTACCATTGTCTGCTCCCTGCAATATAGAGGTCTCCCTTCACCGGCAGGGTTTGCCCCACTCTGACCTTGTCTGGGGAGTTCAAACCCCCCTTCATGCTTCTGCCTGCAGAATGGTTAAAATCACAGGTTCAACTTCCTTTCTCTTCATAAGAACCCGTTCAGCTAGCACCCGAGAGTCCTGAAACGCCCCTCTATGCTAATGAGGCATGTCTTCTTAAGCTTTTGGCTAATGACCTTTGCCCATCCTGGACTCTCTGATCCCCATCCCCAAATCAGTCCAAGTAAAGTTGATCTACCTCCCCATGGCTGGTCCCAGTGTGGGCTTCTAAACTCCTCCCCTAATTCAGTCATCTCTGGTCCCTTTCCCCTTGTGGACCTATATTGGCTGATGATCCCCAGAGGCAGGGAGGGTCACAATGCATCATCCATTAAATGACTAAAAACCATTCAACCCATCTCTTGGGAATAGGGGCTTCACTCTCTTAAGTTGCTTACTTCTGATTTGGGGCATCATTTTCCTTTGGGGACCCCTAGAAAATGAGTCAGTCTTAAGAAAGCTAGCTGTAGCATTTGTTGTCCAGTCTCTGCATGCTGAGAAAGTTCAGGGCTTAACAGTCTGTGACACTGGATGAATTGAGGTCATCTGGGGTCAGCAGTTGTCTTAGTTAGGGTTTCCATTGCTGTAAAAGGACAGCATGACCAAGATAACTTTTATAAAGGAAAACATTTCATCGGGGCTGGCTTACAGTTTCAGAGGTTCAGTCTATTAGCATCATGGTGGGAAGCATGGCAGTGTCCTATAAAAATAACTTTTTTTTTTTTTTTTTTTTGGTTTTTCAAGACAGGGTTTCTCTGTGTAGTGCTGGCTGTCCTGGAACTCACTCTGTAGACCAGGCTGGCCTCAAACTCAGAAATCCGCCTGCCTCTGCCTCCCAAGTGCTGGGATTAAAGGTGTGCGCCACCACTGCCCAAAAGTAACTTTTATTCTTGTCTGGGAGGCCTACTGCTTCTGTCTGCTAACCAAGGGCCTAGTCCTGGAAGATTCTAGCCTCTATACAATCTTATTTAGGCCTAGAATATTTTCAGCCTCTGAGATATCCTGTTGAAGAAGCTCACCCCTTCCTAGTTCTTTTCTGATCTGTCTGATTCAACTCAGCTGTTCTGGCTCAAAGTACTCTCCCAGCTGACTGAGTCAATCTGGCTCTTTTCTGGGCCTCTGAATTGCTCTGCTTGACCTCAAACTAATTCTAGCAATCTTCTCTAATCTTCTGGCTCCTTCTCATTCTTTGGCTAGCTCTGTCTTTGCCTATGTCTAGCTTGTTCTCTCTTCTATCTGTCTCTGTAAAACTCCTTGTAACACTGCCTGCACCCTCTCTATGCTGCTCTACTCTCCCTCTCAACTCTACTGTACTCTGTTCCTCCTGAGCTGTCTGTCTCTTCCCTAAGTAGTTTCCCTTTCCTCTCTCTTCTCCTGAGAGTTGGGCATATCCTATTCTGTCAAATTTTTCTCTGATTTGTCCCTTTGTCTGCCACTCAGACATCACTGACAAACATGGGTGCTCCCTTTTACAAACTATCTTTATCTTCACTGTTTGGGATTAATGGTAAATACTAAGGGCCTGTCTGTATTCCAGCCAGAGGGGTTAAAGGTGTGTGCTTAAGGGCTGAGCCACACTACAACTACAAACAGCTCCAAATATCCTGTAACAGTGTCCAGGCAGACTTGGTACTGGAAGAGCAGAGAGTTCTACATCTTAATCCACAGGCATCCAGGAGGAGGGTCTCAACTGCACTGGTAGAGTCAAGCATAGGAGGAGACCTCAAAGCCCAACCCCACAGTGACAAACTCCAACAAGGCCACACCTCCTAATGCCACTCCCCATGGGCCAAGCATTCAAACACATGAGTCTATGGGAGCCAAACCTATTCAAACCCCCACAGCAGCTTTCTTTAAAGCTGTCCTGGAAGTAAGTTTTGATGAAACGGCTATTAAGGCAGTCTGAGGTGGGATCAAGCAGGATGCTGGAATAAATATGTCTCAGCATCTCAGCCTCCTCAAGGAGAACGCTTTGGGGTTGCATCGACTTTATTGGTGTATGCAAACATAAAACTCTCACCGGTAATATACATTTCTGTGTAGAATGTGCAGTATGCACAACTTGGTTAAAGATGATTGTCCGCTGGGCGGTGGTGGCACACGCCTTTAATCCCAGCACTTGGGAGGCAGAGGCAGGCGGATTTCTGAGTTCGAGGCCAGCCTGGTCTACAGAGTGAGTTCCAGGACAGCCAGAGCTACACAGAGAAACCCTGTCTCGAAAAAACAAAACAAAACAAAACAAAAAAAGATGATTGTCCACTCTCTGTGCGAGCATGTAAGGCATCTGTCTTTCTTACTATATAACCAAACTGAAATATAAATTTCTATCTATGCCATTTGAAAGGCTGGCATGATAAGTCTCGAGTACTCTTTGCCCACAGTCACTGTCTATGCATAGCTGAAGTTGTGGCTGGAGACATTTTCATGTCCCAGACAGTGTCAGAGCTGCCCCCACGTAGACAGATCAGTATATACTTTACCTGTTTGGTTGGTCTTCACAATTTCTCGTTTCCAGACAATACCTTCAAGTCTTTTTCTTTTTCTTTTTTTTTTTTTTTTTTTTTTTTTTTTTTAATTTTTTTTTTATTTTATTTATATATGTAAGTATTCTGTAGCTGTCTTCAGACACCCACAAGAGGGCATCAGATCTCATTACAGATGGTTGTGAGCCACCATGTGGTTGCTGGGATTTGAACTCATGACCTCTGGAGGAGCAGTCAGTGCTCTTAACCACTGAGCCATCTCACCAGCCCTCAAGTCTTTTTCTTTCCCTGTGAAAACAAATGTAAAATCTCTCCCCCAAAGGAACATTCTGAGACTATACATTTAGAGCCTCATGTATTAATGCTGATCTAAGTCAGCAGTCCTTGATAAATTTTAGTTTATTTTAGTATTTATGTTATTTAAACACTTGGTACTGGAAGTATTTTAGTATTTATATTATTTACCTCATTGACATTTTAAATATTTAAAGTAAATAAAGCATTATTTAATCTATCTCTGGGAGATCTCAAATCCCTCTTGTGTTCTAAGAACAACTTCTTTTAAAGTCTTGTTAGATCTCCCTACAGTTGCTTAGCCCGTGGGATTGTAAGGTATATTTGTAACATGTTTCATGCCATAATGTCTAAACTATTGTTGTACTGTAATGGAATGGATGTGTATGCTGGAGAATCATCAGCTTCTATGTGTAAAGGCATTTCCAGCATAGCCATTCCTGAGGCCTGCTCTCCAGCATCTTAGCCATTCTGTTCCATGCATGCCACTCATTTCATACTGTTACTGACACAGGAAAACAGCTTGACTCAGAGCAGGGTCATGCTGACCACATACTCTTTATGCTCTGTATGTTCTGAGGTTTGTCAACCCTAAGAAATTCCACAATAAGCCCCACTTAGGACCAATCAGAATAAAGGTCAGTTAGAACTACTCTGTCTATCCAGCCAAAATAGCTTGTGTCAGAGCCGACCACTGGGCAGTGCTTCCTGCACCTGCACATGAGCTCAGTGTGGTTTTTCCCTTTATAAACTGGCCCTGGGAAGCATTCATGGTCACAGTCAGCTCCCAAGTCTGGTCTGCAGCCCTGATCAGTAAGTCCTGGGGTTAGTGCTCAATAATCTATCCCTATCTGACTGAGATGGGTATACATGTGTTTTGTGGGTGACTCCTGGACCCCAATAGCCATCATCTCCAATAAATGTGCAATCTCAGATCCATCTTCAGAATTCAAATAGTGCGATGTATCAACACATGTATATATCCTAATTCTCCAAACTCTACAAAATGAAACATATAATCTATTGTATGACATTGCCCTGAGGTGACTTCAGTAAACAGAATTTGTACTTTTAACTCAGCATGTAGACCTTCATCTAGTACCCGATCCTTGACGATATACATATAATGTCCAGTCTGACCATGCTGGGTTAGGCTGCCATTCCGGAATCTCCGTAAGCTTGTGTGCATCTTCTCTTATCTGGAATTCCTCTTTTTGCTGTTATTGCAGGTTCCACATTGGATTCTTCTGACGGTTTTTTATTCTGATTTAAAGAATCCTCTAACCCCTAATCCATTTTTCAGTTCTTTCATTCTTTAAGTTTGCTTTATTTTGATCTCTTTTAAAGATGATATATAAAATTGTAATCATTATTGAAAATAATTACCTGTATGCTGATAAGTGAAACAAAATCAAATGAGATCCAGATCCATGTGTCACTGTGTTTCTCTCCATTTTTAAACATAGAGAATATTTTTCTTTTTTAATCTCTAATTCTTTCCTTCCTTCAAAGACTGTCTCCCTATGACTATTTTATTTTTATATTTTATTATATTAATTATATATTATAATATTGTATAACATTATATATACTTATATTCTTTATTTATATATTCTTTCTTTAGCATTTAGCACAATTTCAATGATATTTACCTGGTCAGGGGCTTGTGTCTAGGCTTGGATTTCCCCTGCGTGCTGTCTCTGGAGCTTCTCAGCTTATTGGAGTGGTGGTTGACTCCACCCACTTTGGGAGGTCACGTCTGCCCTCCACCCACTTTGGGAGGTCACATCTGCCCTCCACCCTCTGCCTGGTCGAGCCAGGTAGCAGGCAGCCTCTGGCTGGTGGCAGGCCGCCTCAGTTGGTTTAGGCTGCAGCCTGTTGCCCGGTTTGGCTCCACCCTTACAGATTTCCCTCACGTGGACCAGAATTGGGTTGTGGTTTTCTCAAAGGCCACCTAGCTTTCTCCTTAGCCTCCCCCTGCCCAGCTAGGAAACCGCCTTTGGCTCTAGGAAGAGCCTTCCAGTGAGGCGGTGCTTAGGTTCCAACCCTCCACTCTCCCCAGCAGCCAGCTTTGCTGCAAAGCAGCAGTTTCTCTCAGGAACCACGCCTGTGAAATACATTTGGCTTCGGTTCCCTATATCTACAAATCTGCTTTGTTTCCAGGGAATGCTTGTTCACGCCTTGAGCCTGGTTCTTGCTAAGTCTGGCCCATATTGGGCACCGTTTATAACTGCAGGTTTTCCCTTCCACACCTTAAGTTCCCCAAAATAACAGCTGTGAGACTTCATTACATTTATGAATAAACGCTTAGGCCATAAGCTTGGGCCTGTTCCCCAACCAGCTCATAACTTAATTATCCTGTTTATTCTAGTTTAAGTCCTGCCACATGGCTGGTTACCTGGTCTTCACTTTCATGCAGTCTTCCTCTGTGTCTCAGCAAATCTCTCCAGCCTGACTCAAACCCAGAATTCCCTTTTCTCTCCTGGATGTCCCACCTTCTAATCCTGCCTCAGCTCATTGGCCAGTAGCTTCTTATTGACAGGTGAATGCTTTTACACAGTACATAAGAGATTATCTCTACAAATGCCCCTCCCTGGTAACCAAGCATTCAAATCTAAGAGTCTATGGGGGCCATTCTTATTCAAAAGACCACACTCCTCCCTCCTACCCACCCCCCTTTTTTGGGGACAGGATCTCATTATGCACCCTGACTGTCCTAGAACTCATTACCTAAACCAGGCTGGCCTCAAACTCACAGAAATCCACCTGCCTCTACCTCCCAAGTGCTGAGAATAAAGATGTGTACCATTATACCTGGCTTCAATTAACTTTTGAACTGAGATGGCTTATTTCCAGGTTCTTCGTCAAAAGAAACCCCATTGGAGGGTTTTGGGGGTTTGTTTGTTTGTTTCTCTCTGGTAAGATGGATGGGCTAACTCACTCTCACTAAACCCAGGCCAACTCAACCTCAAGAGAAACTTTAAAGGGCCCCCAACCTTATCTCACCCAGTCAGGTTCCTGATGTCCTTTAAAATGATCCAACCCACAAAGTGTATCCAGCCAGGTCCAACAGAGCCCTATCCAACACACTACTAAAAACATTAAAAAAAAAAAAAATCTGCCCCAGCTGGTCCAGCAGTGGGCAGCACAGGGGCTGGGAAAGGAGGGAAGTGGTGGACAGAGACCTAGGGCTCAAGGTTCATGTCAGGAATGAATGAGTTTTATTTTTCCCCCCTGCTGTTTATGTATCATTTAGCTAGCTACTAAAGGTAGCTCTGCAAGCAGAACTTGAACAAGCAGGGTCTTTGGCCCCTTTGAGTTCCTCCTCCTCTACTTCCCTGTCCCTGTGGTCTTGTTTTGCTTTGCAAGACATTCCTTCCAGGCCTTATTCTGTGCCTGCACTTTTCCACAATTGTATATAGGTCAGAGTTTGGCCCGAGAAAGGAGCTGCAGACCATCTGGACACTCCCAGGGGCAAATGCTGCTCTGCCAACACACAAACACATACACACTCACTCATGCACACTGTGTTATTCAGTGAGCTATGACTTTGTATGCTGTGCCCCCTGTGTATGTGCTATTTTTGTTGCGATAAAGCTTGTGTGTGGTGGACTTCAAACTTTTCATTCTATAATTATTTACTTGATGGAAAAACTGAAGCAAGAACTAGCAGGTCACAAGACTATTTGCCCTCACTTTCAGGTTTGCACAAAAGTCTCTGTTTTGTGTATTTCCTGAAGATTCTCTTGTTTTTGTTTTTCTATCCTTTAAGACAAATTTATTATAAGTACACTGCAAGCGAGAAGCCAATCATAGGAGTGTCTACCCCTAACACAGAGTATATAAATACATAGGTAATATAAAGTAGACATACAAATAAACATTTGGTGATAAGTCATAAAAATACTTAAAAACAATTCTTAGGACTATATGTATAACTTAACCATTTGTTAAGATGGAAAAAATTGCTTCCTAATTAGATACATGCTTATGTTTACATAAAACATTAAATTCTGGCCAGACATTGGTGGCTCATACCTCTAATCATAAGACTCAGGAAATAGAGGCATCCCAGACCTCTGAGTTCAAGACCACCCTGGCCACTCTGTACAATGACTTCCAGGATAGCCATGGCGTCACAGAGAAACCCTGTCTCCAAAAACCAAAAGCCAAACAAAAACACCAAAACATTAAGTTGTGGCTGAAGAATTAATACTCTGGGGTCAGAACATCAACATGTTTTCAAAATTGATATTCTTATTTTACAACTTTCAGTGCTGAGAGTATGACTTTAAATATGAAGTACAAACTAGCAGAAATGTGTTTAGAGCCATTTCAGAAATATCTCTTGTCACTGAGACCTTTGGAATTCTTTCTTTCTATAAGGCAGATAAAGTTACTCGTGTTTTCCTTTGCTGTCTTCCCAGTCCATTCCTGGAGGAAGGATGGGCAAGAACCTGGCCAGAGACAGAGACCAACTTCACGGAATCACCAACTGTTAAAACAGTGTATGCCACAGTCTCAAATACTAGCCAAGCAGGCACGGCAACGTGAAGCCTGTGTGCTGTGTGTTCAAAACCGAGGCTACAAGTTAGTTGTCTAGTGGTCAGAAACACCTTGAATTCATTATGTCTGGATTTATTTTACATTAATTTCTGGTTATTATTTGTTCAGAAACCTTTACTGTAGACAAATCTTTCGCCAAACACTACATTCAGCCAACCTCACAGGGTCATGCGTGACTCACAGGTTAAGAAGCTGACCTCGAATAAGTCACAAAGGACAAGCTATGCCAAGCCAGATCTGACTTCGTTTACTGACAGGAGTAGTTATGTAAAAACAGGCTGGAATGATATGATCTGGTCTGCTCCAGTCAGACAGCAGAATAAAGACCACACTCTTACCTAGAACCTCTGCCCAGAAAGCAGAGTTTAGAACTTTTGCCTGGCCTCTAAAGCTAGCCAAAAATAAAATCACCACCTAACATTTCCAGGCTCGGTCAGCTTTTTTACGTTGCAACATACCACAATGTTATCACCTATAAAGTTCATTCTCCACAAAGTTCAAGGTTCAAAGTAATTCGGAAATACCCACCTGCACACTGCCTTCGTGTTTGTTTATCCGTCTGTGTCCTGACCCTGTCCCCTCTGCTTCTCCAGTGCTGGGATAAAAGGGGAGCTCCCACAGCCTGAAGCAGGGACAGGGAGCCAAACTACCCATGCTGTAAAGTGACAACAGTACGTCATTTACGAACCTACCCAGTCCCCAGCTGCAGGCTAGATAAGACGATTGGAAACTTCCTGACAATCCTAAAAGTTTTTTGTTTTGTTTTGAAGTCAATTTTCTCTTTTCTTTAGGAGATCGGTCCAGAAACACCTCAGCGGTCTGCTTCAAAGATTGGTCTTAAGGCTGCTCTCTGATTGGCTCCTCTGCCCAGCCCTCCCCCACTAAGTCTCCTAGCAACTCTTTCCTCTCTCAGACAGGGTTTCATTATGTAGCCTTGGGCGGCCTGGAATCCAATCTGTAGACTAGACTGTCCTCAAACTCACAGGTAACTAACCACTGATTTCAGTCTCCTGAATGCTGGGAGTAAAGGCTTGCACCACTGCTTTCTTACACACACACACACACACACACACACACGCGCGCGCTTCCTCCTTAGGCTTTAAAAAAAAGAAATAATTTTACGTGTATACTGTTGCTGTCTTCAGACACACTAGAAGAGGGCATCAGATCCCATTACATGGTTGCTGGGACTTGAACTCAGGACCTCTGGAAGAGGGGTCAGTGCTCTTAACCACTGAGCCATCTCTCCAGCCCTGTCTGTAGCTGGACTTGAAAGGGAAGTCTTTAACTTTAAGATCTCCTGTTTCTCTCCCCTATCCCAAAACTCATAGCCTTGAGGCCCTTTCATTCTAATAAACCTCATCCTTCAGATGAACTATGAATTGTGTTGGCTTTCCTTCTGGGCTGACCACTAATGTCACCACCCCCCTTCCCTATATTTAACAGGAATCATACACACACTCTCAAGAAAGAAAAATCCACCCCATACTATTTAAGTTCTTGTGTTGGGTCACGTTAGTAGCGCTCATGCGGTCCATGCAGCGCTGGACACGCGGAACTGATTCCTAGCACGCCTTCTAGCATCACATATACCTGCTGCCTGTGGAAAGGGGGATCGTTGGAATTTAAGTTTTCATTCTTCCATTCACTTACCCCAAGTGTCAACATAGGCTCGATTACTCTACTCCCTAATCGGGTGTCTCACACAGCAGATGTTATAAAGGAGCCGCAAGCTAACATCATCGTCCATTCATTGGCCAGGGCCTCGCTTGTAAGCTTTGCGGAGCCACTGTCCAACCGCCCACGGCGCTCGGGATTGGACTACGTCACTTCCTTGGTTCCGGACACAGTCCACGCAGTATCGTGTCTTTGCAGAGACCGATAGGCGTATCGGGCGTGACCAGAGCGCGCCCAACTCAGGGAAAGCTGCCGTCCCTCTCTGCCCTGAGCGCCGCAGCCCTGAGGATCGCATCTGCCTTGGAAACAGGTCCCGGGACTGGAGCCACGAAGAAAGCCGGGGACAGTCGCGAAGAGCCGAGGACGCCCAGAGACTCTCCCGCTTCCCGGAAGCGGAACCGAGCACACCCGGAAGGAGCTAGCCTCACCTGAAGGTTGCTGAGCACCGGCGGGCGTTAAGCCTAACGGTGTCCACGTCATGGCGGCAGACGGGACAGGTGTAGTCGGAGGAGGGGCTGTCGGCGGCTGCCTGTCCAAGGACGGTTTGCTGGATGCTAAGTGCCCAGAGCCAATCCCCAATCGGCGGCGCTCTTCCTCGCTGTCTCGTGACGCGCAGCGCCGAGCCTATCAGTGGTGCCGGGAGTACCTGGGCGGGGCCTGGCGCCGAGCGCGACCGGAGGAGCTGAGCGTTTGCCCCGTGAGGTCAGGGGTCAGCCTCCTGGGCCCTCAAGACACTCCCAGTTCGGTCGCCGTCAGTGCTAGGCGGGAGAGGGGGCGGGGCCAGCTCTGCAGACTGCTGTGTTGGGACCCGGGGTGGGGTGTCCCGGTCTCCCTTGGCATGGGAGGTCCTCTTGGGAAGGGTGTCTAGTGTAGGTCCCACCAATCGGGGCGACCTTTGCTGAGCCTGATCTGTGTGGATCTGCAGCGGAGGCCTCAGCAACCTGCTCTTCCGATGCTCGCTACCGAACCACGTGCCCAGTGTGGGCGGGGAGCCCCGGGAGGTGCTGCTACGACTGTACGGGGCCATCCTGCAGGTGAGTGGGGGGTGGGGGGGAGTAAGGACCTTTAACTTGACGTGAGTTTGGACATCTGGAGCAAGTGGTGCAGACATTTGTGAAGCTGAATGCGCTGGTGCTCTAGAATTCCCAGTCAGTAAGACCAGAAGTCCAAGCTATCATAGGTGAAAACTGATTTGCACCCGTCCCCACGTACCTCTGGCTCTTTCTGACTTGGGCCCCTTTGCCATCTGTCTTCCTTCAGGGTGTAGACTCCTTGGTATTAGAAAGCGTGATGTTCGCCATTCTCGCAGAGAGGTCTCTAGGGCCCCAACTTTATGGAGTGTTTCCAGAGGGCCGCTTGGAACAGTACCTCCCAGTAAGAGCCCTGTTTTTGTTGTTTTTAACCAAGTCTTTTACCTTTCCCAATGTCTGCCTTCACATCCCAGATAGGTAAATTTCCCTAAGACCTTGATCTCCTCCCATCCCATATCCCTTCCCCCTCCCGCCCTAGCCCCCTCACCACCCTGATAGGTTACTGGGTACAGAGCCGGCCGTTGAAAACTCAAGAGCTGCGGGACCCAGTGTTGTCAGGAGCCATTGCAACAAAGATGGCCCGTTTCCATGGTATGGAGATGCCCTTCACTAAGGAACCCCGATGGTTGTTTGGGACCATGGAACGGTGAGTTAAAATTGGGAACCATGCATTTTAAACTGAACCTCTAGTTGAGTGGATAGGTGTCCCAGTATCAGGAGACTCTGTTTCCCAGCCAAATCACAGTGACAGGAAAATTTGCCCCAAGAATCAATAGGAGAAGGGGGTGGGGCAAGATAGACTGAATGTATCTTATTTGGGTGGCTTGCAGGTACCTAAAGCAGATCCAGGACCTGCCTTCCACTAGCCTTCCCCAGATGAACCTGCTGGAGATGTACAACTTGAAGGATGAGATGAACCATCTCAGGTGAAAGCGGACGACACAGCAGGTGGCGCTAGGCATTTTTCAGTGTCCTCTCCAGGCTTCACTGAGGACAGCGCCAGGACCTAGCCTGTGAAGGTGGCTGTAGTCACAGGGCCTTATAACCTACACCTCTCTACCTCTACAGGAAGTTACTAGACGCTACACCATCACCAGTGGTCTTCTGCCACAATGACATCCAGGAAGGTATGAGAACGCATGTGAGTCTCTGAGCCCAAGCAGAAGGGGGGCAGCATGCCCTGAGTGACCAAAAATCCCCATCCTCACAGGAAACATCTTACTGCTCTCAGAACCAAACAGTGCTGAGAACCTCATGTTGGTTGATTTTGAGTACAGTAGTTACAACTACAGGTAAGCGTGGCAGGGCAGCCTCTTGTGGGTCCTGGCAAAACAGGCCAGGCCTTCCCTCCACGTCCCAGCTGCCGGTGGACTGAATGTTTGCTCTATCCTCCCAGGGGCTTTGACATTGGGAATCATTTTTGCGAATGGGTTTATGATTATACTTATGAGGAATGGCCTTTCTACAAAGCAAGACCCACAGACTACCCCACTAGAGAACAGCAGGTATACAGTCTGGAAGCTGGGAAGAGAAAAGTGTTCTGGGTTTTGTTTGTTTGTTTGTTTTGTTCGGAAAGGGAAAGTAAAGACTACAGAGGGTGGTGTTCCAGCCTCCCCAGTTCCTGACTCTCGTCCGTTCATCTCAGCTCCGTTTTATCCGCCATTATCTGGCAGAGGTTCAGAAAGGTGAGGTCCTCTCAGAAGAGGAACAGAAGAAACAGGAAGAAGATTTGCTGACAGAGATCAGTCGGTGAGAAAGGAGGGAAGGGGAAATCCTTACAGAAGAAAAAGGAGACCTTCACATAAAGTGTCAGGATAGAGGTGGAAGACCACACCAGAGGCTAGCAGAGAAAAAGAGTCGCAGTCGGGGCGGGCGAGGATCAGGAAACCAGCAGGGCAGTGGGAACCTTGGAGGCTGAGCAGTCTAGGGGGAGTGGGGGAGCCAGGCAATGTGAAATGGGCTCTTGACTGCGGCTCCTTTCCCCGCCCTCGTTCCCTAGGTATGCTCTGGCATCTCACTTTTTCTGGGGTCTGTGGTCCATCCTCCAGGCTTCCATGTCCACTATAGAGTTTGGCTACTTGGTGAGTAAGCCCTACCATGGGCGTGTTGAGAGGGGGCTGCAGAGTAGCACTGGCCCTGTCCTCCAGGAAATCTGGGCAGTCCCTGGCGGCTTTGGGCAGAACACTACTTTCAAGCCTTCTTCTCACTATGCGTTACGGATTTCCCTCCTTAGGAGTATGCCCAGTCTCGGTTCCAGTTCTACTTCCAGCAGAAGGGGCAGCTGACGAGTTTCCCATCATCTTGAGGATCCAACCCCACTTCAGATTTCTCCTGGAGCCTCCGGGGCGGGACCTTGGAGGGAGGGGCAAAGAGCAGAAGACCCCAGAGACTAGGCTGTGCCTCGAAGTGAGACTGTTGTTGAAATAGCTGACCTCTGTACCCCTTTCTTTAGTACTTGCCCAGGGTGGGCATCTGAGAGCCCCCGGGGCTGTGTACTTAAATAAATGAACTTCACAAATACAAACCGAGGAATACAGACAAGTGATTTCTGTTGAGTGCACTGGGCTTAAAAGTGGGAGGGGTCCATCCCACTCATTGACATCTCCTATCCCATAATACTCCCTGGCTTCTGTATAGAAGTAACAACTACCGAAGATTGGGCTTATAACAAAAGGGGGGACTTGGGGAAGAGAGCTGGAAAGGGATGGGGCAGCAGTGGGCCCTGAATGGATTGCCAACTTTGAGCCCTGGAATTAGGGAAGAGGCTGCACAGCTGACTCCTGGTGACCTTTTCCCTACATTCAGCTATTTTTAGTCCTGAATGCAACCATGCTCACGTGAGACCCTCCATTCCCCAGTCTCAGACCTTCCAGCAACCTTCAGCAAGCTTGTGGGAAAACTCTACCCACCCTCCCTAGACATTCCCCCAAAAGGAGGGTGTTCTGGTTTCCGCCCATATCTGTTTTCTCCACCCCAATTTGGGAGTGGGTGTCAAGTTCCCAGTGAGTACAGGGCGGGGCCGGGCAGGGGTGGCCAGACCTGAAGGACGTGGGGACATGGGCCAGAGAGGCCAGACCCATACACCGACAGAAGCAAACCTGAGCTGTGAGTTGGGGACCAGCACAGGGAGGCCAGCCGGATCCAGAGCCATTCCACTCCACAATGCCTTACAAAGCCAAGCTTGCCGGGCAAGGACAGTGCTGGGACCACTCGAACCTAGTCTCTGTCCAGGCCCATTCCCTTCCCTGGGCGTCTTACCCAGACCCCAAGCTGCCCTTCGCTGCCCTTGGGGGTACCTGGAGTCAGACTCCTGCACCATTGCTGATCGGCCTGCCCGGAACCCCACGAGGGTTCGGTGGCAGCGGCGGTTGGCCAGGCTTGGAAGGGCTCAGCAGGGCGCGTAGCGTTGGGGCACGGGCGGGCTTAGGGGGTGGTCGCATAGGGGACCGGGAAGGGGGTGGGGGAAGTGAGGACCAGATGGGGAGGTGGGGGGCGGAGGTTCAGCTAGAGGTGGCTGGGCGGGGGCGGGGCTGGGCTGGGCACACTAAGCACCTTCTGGCCCTACTCTTAGGTGCTGACTAAACCCCAGGATGGCGGAAGCACACCAGGCAGTAGCTTTCCAGTTTACTGTGACTCCAGACGGGTTCGACTTCCGGCTTAGTCGGGAGGCTCTGAGACACATCTACCTGTCTGGAATCAACTCCTGGAAGAAACGCCTTATTCGAATCAAGGTGTGGGTTGATTCTCCGGGTGGTTCTCCAGGGCCTCTTTTTTCCCAGCAGATGCCTAGGCAGAAGCCAGTTGTCAGAAATTGTCCCATTGTCAGCATCTGTCTCTGCTTTTGGCAAGCAGTGCTGGTGGTTTGTAGATAGCCTCTATCCAGTAGTGCAGAAGCCAGAAGAACAAAGACGTGGTAGCAACATTATAATGTAGGTGTACACGTATGGAGGCAGAACACAGTGAATGGATGAGGCAAAGACCAGGAGCCCTTTCTCAACACTTCTCAGGGACCTAGGGACATTTTCCTGCTCCAGTAGGATGCTTGTTTCTTCCCTACAGAATGGCATCCTTAGGGGTGTGTACCCTGGCAGCCCCACTAGCTGGCTGGTTGTTGTCATGGCAACAGTTGGTTCCAACTACTGCAAGATGGACATCTCCATGGGGCTGGTCCATTGCATCCAGAGATGCCTCCCGGCAAGGTAAGGCATCTGGAAGACTCAAGTTTCAGGAAGAAGAGCCAGGACAGTTCCCAAGGCCAGGATTGTTGTACTGGACAGATTCAGAAACACAGCCATTGGTGGGCAAGGGTCTCTCTCACAGAGCTGCCATTTCTCAGTTCCAAGGCAGTTTGATACACTCAGACCTGAGTGTACCAGAGATCTTTTCCCATTTCTTCCCCAAGAGGGAGAGTTCACAGTCAACAACTGCAGTCAGAAGTCCCTGAAACATGGCCTCAAAGGAATATCCTGAAATCTTCCTCCTTCTCTAATAGGTATGGCCCCTATGGGACCCCACAGACCGAGACACTAATCAGCATGGTCATCTTCTCCACCGGAGTCTGGGCGACAGGCATTTTCTTATTCCGACAAACCCTGAAGCTGCTGCTTTCGTACCATGGGTGGATGTTCGAGATGCACAGCAAGACCAGCCATGCCACCAAGATCTGGGCTGTGAGCAGAAGCACTGGAGGGTGCAGGCATCTGGTTTGAGATCATGGGGAATCTCGTTTGGGGTTCTGAGCAAGAGGGAGAGGAGGACTGACCACTGGTGCTTGTCCTGAGGGAGCTGGGATGGTTCTGAAGGTCTCAATTGTTTTCTAGTTTGTGCCCATTCTTCCTCACAGCTCTCTCTACCCCAACCCTGTGCTCTGTACCTTTAGATCTGTGTCCGTCTCCTGTCCAGCCGGCGGCCCATGCTCTATAGCTTCCAAACGTCACTGCCTAAGCTTCCTGTTCCCAGTGTGCCAGCCACAATTCACCGGGTAAGAGCCCGAGTACCAATGAGCCCAAAATCCTGGATTCAGAGGACCAGTCCAAACCAATAACGACTGGCTTGAGAAGAATGGGGTCTGGTTGAGGAGAGGTGGTGAGAAGGTTAGGATGGAGGTAGCCGTCTTCATGATAATAATTTGGCTGCACAGTACTTGGATTCTGTGCGGCCCTTATTGGATGATGAAGCATATTACCGAATGGAGACATTGGCCAAGGAATTCCAGGACAAGACTGCCCCCAGACTGCAGAAATACCTGGTGCTCAAGTCATGGTGGGCAACTAACTATGTAAGTTTGCCGGGCTGGGCTTGTTCTTATCCACGTGTTCTTGATCCAGCCTCCTCAGCTCTAACCTCCAGCCTGTCTATCCACAGGTGAGTGACTGGTGGGAAGAATATGTCTACCTCCGAAGCAGGAGCCCCCTCATGGTGAACAGCAACTATTATGCCATGGTAAGAACCAGAGCCTCCTAGGGCTCCCGTGGGCCCAGCTCTGTCCCCAAGCTCTGGAACGAGGAACCCAGAGCCTTTGCGTGGGCATCCATGAGTGAGCGAGGGGTTATAAAGTGAGGCCTGAGAGAAAGAAAAAGGGAAGAATAACACTGGAGGAACAGTCCAGAACCAGCCTAGGGGAGATGGGGAACGTGACAACAGGCAGAATTCTGATGCAGGCCTTGAATTTCCCAGCCTAGCTACAGCACACTCCGTTGCTTCCTACCCCATGGCCCTCTGGCCTCTCAGGCACAGGTCCTCAACACTCTTGACACCATTTTTAAAGTCTCGTTAAAACATATTTTGCTTTTGTCCCTTTGTGGAGCCAGACCGCAGGATGAATGCGAGCTTCTTGTGCTCAGGAAGTCCCTGTCTGCCTCACTTTACATGACTGGTGTCCCCACCATATACCTGTGGACAGGTAGCTGAGCTCCCTGCTGCCTGGAGCCAGTCTCTCATAGTGTCTAAAGCATACCCTGCTACCCTGCTAGCCTCCTGGTATTCCCCTCATCCACGAACTGTCTTTTTAACGACTTACATCCTGTCCAAATCAAAGATTTGTTCTTGTTGTCTTGTGGTAGAACCCCTTTGAAGCAAAGTAAGCAAACTCTGAATGCAGTGAACAGCTTTGATCAAAGCTGGAGCCTGTTAGTTTATGTTTCTGGACGAGCACCCTGACTTGATGTTGGTTGGAGCATGGAATGGGGATACAATGCCTCCAACCCCTGAAAAAGTTTCCTTAGGCTAGTGAGACTCAGGTGACTCCCCCCACTCCCCCCCCCGCCCAGCCAGAGGCACCCAGCCTACTGACACTGCTCCATCCATAGGATTTTATACTTATCAAGAACACAAACGTGCAAGCGGCACGTCTGGGAAATGCTGTTCACGCCATGATCATGTATCGCCGCAAACTGGACCGTGAAGAGATCAAGCCAGTGAGTTACGTCAGGGTTGAGGGGCGGGGTGGTGGGGTAAGAGACAAGAGGCCTGATTCTAAGCCACACTGGGCCTTCCTCCCAGGTAATGGCACTGGGTATGGTGCCCATGTGCTCCTACCAGATGGAGAGGATGTTCAACACTACACGCATCCCAGGCAAAGAGACAGGTACTGGGCTACAGCCAGGCACCCATAAAGAGGAAGTTGTAGCCATGGCAGCTAGGTGCCCAACTACTATTTATCTCTAAGCACTCCAGGGTCTCGGGGTCACGAATTTGTGAAAAGTAGTCAGATTCTAGATGGTCGTTACTTACAGACAGATGCTGATGCTGAAGCCCCCAAGGGATCCCGAATAGTGGCTCACCTTCCAGGGCCTCCAAGTGCCTAGGGAGGTAGTCATGAATAAAGAGAAAAGAGATGAACTCTGCTGGGGTAGTGGAACTCAGGAGAAGAGAGCCCATCCCTCGTGGCGCCTGAGAGGAGGCAGGAGAGACCTTACTTGGGGCACAGGGACTGGCTTAGACAAAGGAAAGCCCAGGTCAGATGTGATGCAAATCAGGGTCTGCAGGGACCACCTGGGGGGGAGGTGGCCCCTTTCTGGGCTGGAGAGGGGAACTGGGTATTCTCTGAGGCCCTGCTTCAGCTGCTTGCCGGCTTCTCTCACAGACTTGCTACAGCACCTCTCGGAGAGCAGGCACGTGGCTGTCTACCACAAAGGTCGCTTCTTCAAGGTTTGGCTCTACGAGGGCTCGCGCCTGCTTAAGCCTCGAGACCTAGAGATGCAGTTCCAAAGAATCCTAGATGACCCTTCCCCGCCTCAGCCTGGGGAGGAGAAGCTGGCAGCCCTCACAGCAGGAGGAAGGTATCCAGGGTCCGTAGGGAGGGTTTGTCCAGGCCCAGGTACAAGGCTTCATGAAAAAAAAAAAAAAAAGCTTGGTCCCATCTCCATCCTAGAACTGGGGGCCAGAGGTGCAGCCAAGGCTAGGCACATAAGACATAGTGAAGGACAGTGGTGGTAAGGACAGAGGACACCGGGCAGTGGTGGCGCACGCCTTTAATCCCAGCACCTGGGAGGCAGAGGCAGGCAGATTTCTGAGTTCGAGGCCAGCTTGGTCTACAGAGTGAGTTCCAGGACAACCAGGGCTACACAGAGAAACCCTGTCTCGAAAAGCAAAACAAAACAACAAAAAAAAACAAAAAACAAAAAAAAGGACAGAGGACATCTTTCAGGTTACCCAAGTGGTCCCACCTCATCTTGTCTCCACATTCAGCCTGATTCTAAGAGGTACTCTGATTAAAAAAAAAAAAAAATTGAACATCAGTTCTACTGCTTTCCTTGTATCCCCAGGGTAGAGTGGGCAGAGGCACGTCAGACCTTCTTTAGCTCTGGCAAGAACAAGATGTCTCTGGACGCCATCGAACGTGCTGCTTTCTTTGTGTCCCTGGATGAAGATTCTCACTGTTACAACCCTGATGATGAGTCTAGCCTTAGCCTCTACGGCAAAGCCTTGCTGCACGGTAACTGCTATAACAGGTACGCGCCCTAGATTATGGGTCAGAGGTTAAGGTTAAAGTTTAGTGATGAAAAGTATAGGCTAGTGGTTAGGGTCAGAAAATTAAGGTAAAAGCCAGGTGCAGAGTTAATGGGTAGGTAGCATTATTTAGAGGTAAGGTGGTAACAGTTAAGGTTGGACGTTGGAAGTTAAGAATAGAGATTAGGCTGGGCAGTGGTGGTGTATGCCTTTAATTCCAGCACTTGGGAGGCAGAGGCAGGAGGATTTCTGAGTTCGAGGCCAGCCTGGTCTACAGAGTGAGTTCCAGGACAACCGTGAAGACACAGAGAAACCCTGTCTTGAAAAACAAAAAACAAACAAACAAAAAAAGAATAGAGATTAGGGGGCTAAAGAGATAGCTCAGCAGTTTAAGAGCACTGACTGTTCTTCTAGTGGACCTGGGTTCAATTCCCAGCACCCACATGGCAGCTAACAACTGTCTGTAACACCAAAATCTGACACCCTCATGCAGACATACGAGCAGGCAAAACACCAATGCATATAAAATAAAAATAAATAAACTCTTTTTAAAAAAGAAGAAGACTAGAGATTAGGAGGGCCAGTGGGATAGCTCAGTGGGTAATGGTACCTGCTGCTACACCCTAAGACCTGAGTTCAAACCCAGGGACCCCAGTGGTGGGATGAAAAAAACAGCTCCCAAAATTTGTCCTTGACACCACACAGGAATGTACACACACAAACAAGGGTAATTTAAAACATTTTTAAAAAACAGTAGAAGTCGCCGGGCGGTGGTGGCGCACGCCTTTAATCCCAGCACTCGGGAGGCAGAGGCAGGCGGATTTCTGAGTTCGAGGCCAGCCTGGTCTACAGAGTGAGTTCCAGGACAGCCAGGGCAATACAGAGAAACCCTGTCTCGAAAAACCAAAAAAAAAAAAACAGTAGAAGTCAAGGTTAAGTTCTGGGTTAATACATGGAATTCAGTCATGAGTGTTAGCAGTAGGGAGCTGTCTAACTTGGGTCTATCCTGATCTACTCCTGCAGGTGGTTCGACAAGTCTTTCACTCTCATCTCCTTTAAGAATGGCCTACTGGGCCTCAACACAGAACACTCCTGGGCAGACGCTCCTATCATTGGGCACCTCTGGGAGGTAAAGCCCTGGACAGGGCACCTTCGGGGCAGCCACCTGTGACAAAGCCTGTTTCTCAAGTTTGGTTTTATTCCTGCAGTTCGTCCTGGGCACTGACACCTTTCACCTGGGCTACACGGAGACAGGACACTGTGTGGGTGAGCCAAACACCATGTTGCCACCACCTCAGCGGCTGTCATGGGACATTCCTGAGCAGGTATAAAGACTAGAAATGGGCGGTTAGGTCTCACCCTCAGGACGAAGGGATGGAAGCATCTCAGGGTGCCATGTGGGCCACAGGGAAAGCAGAGACCCCCCGGGGTTGTCTGGCTAGAGAAAGACTGAGATCCGTGATGAGCTCACATAACTAGCGCCTGCCTTTCTCCTCTCCACCATGCTCAGCATGGCGTCATGCTGAGTCCTCCCAAGCTGCCATTTGTGTGTCCTGAAGCTATTGGGCTGACTCTTTCTTTCTCTCTTTCTTTCTTTCTTTCTTTTTTCTTTCTTTCTTTTTTTTTTTTTTTTTTTTTGTTTTTCGAGACAGGGTTTCTCTGTGTAGCCTTGGCTGTCCTGGAACTCACTCTGTAGACCAGGCTGGCCACAAACTCAGAAATCCGCCTGCCTCTGCCTCCCAAGTGCTGGGATTAAAGGCGTGTGCCACCACCACCTGGCAGGGCTGACTCTTTCATCGTCACCTAAATCTTACACCTTCTTAGATCTAAAGTCCTCTGGAGGACTCTGCCCTCAACTGACCCCTTTCCACGTCTTGGCAGTGCCAGGCAGCCATCGAGAATTCGTACCAAGTAGCCAAGGCGCTGGCCGATGATGTGGAGTTATACTGCTTCCAGTTCTTACCTTTCGGCAAAGGCCTCATCAAGAAGTGTCGGACCAGCCCTGATGCTTTTGTGCAGATTGCCCTACAGCTGGCTCATTTCCGGGTAGGAGCTTCTGAGGGCCGCTGAGTGCGCAGGGGAGTCTCAGAGTCCCCCAGCTCGCTTCACCCTCCTGTGTACCCCAGGACAAAGGCAAGTTCTGCCTGACTTATGAGGCCTCGATGACAAGAA
The DNA here is from genome assembly GCF_004785775.1 of Grammomys surdaster. NCBI lineage: Eukaryota > Metazoa > Chordata > Mammalia > Rodentia > Muridae > Grammomys > Grammomys surdaster. The sequence goes on from NW_021620773.1 coordinate 1,650,159, forward strand.
TGTTCCGAGAGGGGCGGACTGAGACCGTGCGTTCCTGTACCAGTGAGTCCTCAGCCTTTGTGCAGGCCATGATGAAGGGGTCTCATAAGGTGAGCCCCACACTCCTAGTTCCTCTTCCTCTTTCACCCCTGTCTACTTCAAGGGCCTAGGCCACTTTATCCCTCTGCTTTTGATCCCCAGAAACAAGACCTCCAAGAGCTCTTCCGGAGAGCTTCCGAAAAACACCAGAACATGTACCGCCTAGCCATGACAGGGGCTGGGATCGACAGGCACCTCTTCTGCCTTTACGTCGTCTCCAAGTACTTAGGGGTTAGCTCTCCTTTCCTGGCTGAGGTCAGTGAAGTCATTGGGTGTGACCTCTGTCCCCTTGCCTTTAGGCCCAGACCAAGTCCTTCTTGCAATAGGGCTCTGTGGAATTAATGTTCTTATGAGGAAAAGCCGACAAATGCATGTTCTGCCAGACGGTGACTTAGTATTTGTGCGAAGAATGAAAATGGGCCAAGGAGGGGCTAGTTAAATGAGACTCAGCCAGCCTGGGAGAGTTTACACAGGCGCTGGGGTTTTCAAATCAATCATAGGGGCCTAAGGAACAGCAGTAGTTAAGTCCTGTACCACACATGTCTATTTCTGTGCCCTTAAGTAGTGACTTTTATGTTTTGATTTTGGTTGGTTGGTTGATTGGTTGGTTAATTGGTTTTCTGAGACAGGGTTTGTCTGTGTAGCCCTGGCTATCCTGGAACTGACTCTGTAAACCAGGCTGGCCTCAAACTCAGAGACCCACCCGCCTCTACCAAGTTCTGGGACTAAATGCATGCACCACCACCAGCCATTTTGTATCGTTTGTTTTTTGTTTGTGTTTTGTATCGTCTTGTTGGTTTATTTAAGACAGAGTCTTAGTAAGTCAGTAGCTTTGGTTGGCCTGGAAATCAGGCTGACCTTGAACACACAAATGATACTCCTACCTCTGCCTCCTGAGTATTGGGATCAGAGGCACTTGCCACCAAGCCTGGCCAAGCGCCTTTATTGAAGTAGTTCTCTGTCACTACCCGTAGGACAGGCGCACACTGAGTGCCCAGCGTCTGACAGACTCCTCCTTCCTGTTACAGGTGCTTTCAGAACCCTGGAGCCTCTCCACCAGCCAGATCCCCCAGTTCCAGATCTGCATGTTTGACCCAAAGCAGTACCCCAATCATCTGGGTGCTGGAGGTGGCTTTGGTCCTGTGAGTCCCCCAGGAGGGTGGTGGCTGGCAGCATTGGGGACCCTGGAGTTTCAGTTTAGGAGTGCAGGACCTCCACCAAGTGACATGGGGTACGAGCACTTTATTTAGAGACCTGTGCAGAATGTAAAATGACAGCTGCTGAGCCAGGCAGGCAGGTACGAGGACCCACCCATTCCGTGTGCCTGGCCAGGGAGGCATCACCACGCCCAAGGCTAGCTTCCAGGGGGCTAGCAAACACGTTGGGCCCTTCAGAAGTGTATTCATCTGAGTAGAACAGTTCTTCCCCCCACAGAACATTTGCATGAGCTACACTGTCAGAAGGCTAGAGACTGTTCCAGAGAGGGCTCAGATGATCAGGGGCTGGGGTCAGCCCCTGAGGAAATGTGAGTCCTAGACCCACAAACACAGGGGCAGCATCCTTTAGATGAAATAGAAGTTCCAGACTTGGAACCAAAGGCACAGTCCTTTGGTTTGCATATGATTTCCTAGATTAGGAAAGTAGATGCTGATCTCAAGAATGCAGTAACCCACATGAGACCTTTTCCTGTGAGTCTGTGGGAAGGGAAATATGTCAGCTCTGGGTCTCATTTGCTTCTTGTCCTCAGGTGGCGGACGATGGCTACGGGGTTTCTTACATGATTGCAGGTGAAAACACTATGTTCTTCCATGTTTCCAGCAAGTTCTCAAGTTCAGAGACGGTGAGTCTCCCCTGTTCCCATTTGGGGTTGTCCCAAGAAGAGGTGCTATCTGGGATAACCCCTCCGTCTGTAGGGGTGGTGGAAGGGGAGAGCCTGCTTGCGGACCCAGTGAGTACAGAAGGGTGGGAGCGATCCTGAAAGTGTGTCTAAGCCCTCAGTCTCCACAGAACGCCCAGCGATTTGGGAACCACATCCGCCAAGCACTGCTGGACATCGCCGAGCTTTTCAAAATTTCCAAGACTGACAGCTGAGGACAAGAGAAACACCAGCTGCCCTTTGGTCCCCACCTGGTGGAGGAAGAGGTCTGTGGCCAGTTCACAGGCATGAGGGGTGGCATGCACACATGCCCAGTTCTGAGAACAGCTCTGGCGGCAGGGGCTCCTCAGGCAGACACTGCTCCTTTAAGGCCCAGTTGGAGGTGGGGTTGGAGCAGCGAGGGAGTTTTGATTTTTTTTTTTTTTTTGGTCTTGGTAGATGCTAATAAAAATAAGGCTGTATAATTCTCTCTCGGCCCTTAGGTGCCTATGTTTTGTTAGAGAACTATAAGACCCTTTCCTGCCCCGGCTCAGGCTAGGATGGTGGCGATGGAAGGGGTAGGAAAAATGTTCATAATGGCTTCTTACCTGCTTTGAAATGTGTGCTTTTCTTGAATAATGCGGACTTCGAGAATGCTGTCCAACCTCTCATGTGCACTTGGAATAAATTCTTACTTTAGAACCTTTACCTACTCCATGGGACTACTTCTGTTTGTCTGCCAAGGAGTGGGACCCAGCTATCTACTTCATTCACTGGCATGTCTTCTGTACCAATCTGGGCTAGAGGGCAACTCTACAGAGTCGCAGGACATCCTCCCAGGCCTGAGGCCAGACTGTCAGGTGATCACGTCTGTGAGGGCACACAGGGCACCCTGCAGCAACAAGCTACTTCAGTCTCGTATGCTTTCTGTTTGAAATCACATCCAACCCAGTCAGACATGACAGCTCAATACCATTTAGACTTGCCTTCAATACTTCTGAAATAATAGTAGCTTGTACTTTAGCAGGATGAGGCAGAAAGCTTGCCAAGAGTTCAAGGATAATCCGAGCTGCAGAGTGAAACCCTGTCAAAGAAAGAAACAAAAAGAGCAAACCAATAATAATCTCTTGTGAGAGTGTAAGCAGCCCTCAGTAACTCTAGCCGCATCCTTGAATGAGCTAAGACTCTGCGCTCTCCAGGTGCTAAGAACCCACAAGCAAATCAGACTTAGAGATCACATTTGCCGAACACAGGTATAATCCTGTTCTGGAAACTCAGTGATGAACAGGTGGCTCTCTGTGGCCTATGCAGAATTCACTACTAGAAGAGGCTAGCATGTATGAGGGACAGTGCAGCTGAAGGATATTTTTAGAATGACCCACTTAGCAAGTGTTTGCTGGATGCCCGTGGTGTGCAAGGCAAGTGAACTAACAGTGAACAAAATTAGCAAGCAGCCCTTCCTTTGGCACCCAAGGACTCGAGTAAGGGACACAGATAAGGACTAAGAGTGTACACAATGTGCCAAGCCAGACGTAAGCTAGTGGTCAGGCAAAGGGAAATGAAGGGACAGACAAATGCAAGGGGACAATTTCAGATGATGGTAAAAGCAGGTCTTTTAAAGTGATGCTGCCAGTGTACAGAGCGGACGGAGATAGGGATAAGCCATGTTCTCCCTGTCTTTCATGTCTCAAACATGAAGGCAGAGCATCCCCAGACAAACGGGGCAGATGGAGCCAAAAGTGTACATTGAGAAATAGCTGTTGTAAAGGATTAGCACATGACAGAGCCTATGACTGGTGTAAAGGCAGAAAGCAGGAGGGCAGACAGACCAAAACCAAAGGCCAGATTCTGTATTCTTCAAATGATGGGACAATGAGTTTCTTCTGGCCAACCAGGATGGTATAACCAAATAGCATGCAGTCATAGGAGAATCAGCAGGCCTGTCTAGAGGCAGTGGCCAGGATGACAGAGGGAAGAAATGGCAGAGGGGGCAATTTCAGATGATGGTAAAAGCAGGTCTTTTAAAGTGAGGCTTTAAGCCTCACTACTCTAAGACAATGCCATACACAGGACAAGAAAACCAGGAAGCTGAGACTCTTAAAGGTAGGACCAACAAGCCTGATATGATCTCAGAGACAGCTCACTTAAAAAAAAATTATTACGTTAAAAATTTTTAGATTTGCTTATTTTATATATATATGAGTGTTCAATGGAAGATATGCATGTGCATGTACCATGTGTGACTGGTGCTATAGGATTTAGAATTACATATCAGATTCCTTGGAGTGCTAGGAACCAAATCCAGGTCTTCCACAAAATCAAGTGCTCTTAGCCATTGTGCCGTCTCTCCAGCCCCCAAATTATTACATTTTTATTTTGTATGTATGTGTGGGTACACACATGCTACTCCATATGTGTGGAGATCAGAGGACAACTTTATAAGAGCTGGTTCTCTGGGCTGGTGAGATGGCTCAGTGGTTAAGAGCACTGACTGCTCTTCCAGAGGTCATGAGTTCAAATCCCAGCAACCACATGGTGGCTCACAACCATCTGTAATGATATCTGATACCCTCTTGTGGGGTGTCTGAAGACAGCTACAGTGTACTTACATATAATAAATAAATAAAAATTTAAAAAAAAGAGCTGGTTCTCTCTTCCAACCATGTGATTCTAAGGATCTAAGACAGGTTGTCAGGTTTAGCAGCAGACACCTTTGCTGGCTGGGCCATCCATGTTCCGACCCTGTAATTCACTTTTTAAAATTATTATCTTGAATAGTATGGCATGAGAAATCAAAACATCAAATTTAATGTCTGTAAGAAATATCTGTGAAGGGGTAGGGATGTGACTCAGCTGGTAGAGAGTTTGACTAGTATATATGAAGCTTTGGGTTTGGTCCCCAAGACCATGTAAACCAAGTGTAATGGTGCGTGTGGCTGCATAGTTTGAGGCCACTGAAGTTATTTACAAAGGAGAAGAGGAAAGAAGAGGAAAGAAAAGATTGTTTGAAAATGTCTCATAGGTTCTTAGAATATAAATTAAAAGCTGAGAAAGATCTAGGCTCCTTATAAAAGTTATTTTAGTAGTTATTAAAACCTTAATGATGAAGCTAGACATTGGTGACACACACCTTTGATCTCAGCACTTGGGAGGCAGAGACAGGCGTATATCTGTGAGTTCAAGGCCAGCCTCGTCTACAAAGCAAGTCCAATATATACAAGGCTTGTTACACAAAGAAATCCTATCTCGAAAGAAGAAGGAGAAGGAAGAAAAGGGGAGGAAGAAGAAGAGGGACAGGAGAAGGAGGGGGGAGGGGGAGGGGGAGGGAAGGAGGAGACTTTAATAGCAGGTGGGGCTGGAGAGATGAGACGGCTCAGTGGTTAAGACACTGGCTGTTTAAATTCCCAGCACCCACGTGGCAGCTCAAACCTGTCTATAACTCCAATTCCAGAGGATCTAACACACTAAAACAGATATACATTCAGTAAAAACACCAATGCACATAGAAATAAAAAAATCTTTAAAACAACAATGTAATAGCACATAAAAGGATCCCCAGAGCAAAAATTCTTAATGTCTTTTGAGTCTCCATGAACTTTAAAAGTATAAATATACTGGGCTGGAGAGATGGCTTAGCAGTTAAGAGCAGTGACTGCTCTTCCAGAGGTCCTGAGTTCAATTCCCAGGAACCACATGGTGGCTCACAACCATTTGTAATGGGATCTGATGCCATCTTCTGGTATGCATGAATAGAACGACAGTACATACATAACATTTTATTTAAAAAAAAAACATAAATATGCTCACAGAAGGTTGCATTCCATGCTAGAGCACCCTCCTTGAACTTCCAAAATACTTCCACAGACTTCTTTCTAATGAGCCCATGTAACCTCCTGTGAAGAAGTGTCTAGATTTCAATAGATTCGGCCAACATCAGTTCACCCAGTCTGGGAAAACTGAACACGGAATTTCCAACAAGCTGGTTTGTAACTCATGTTAAAATTCAGTCACTAAAGTTCTTAGATCAACTCTGTTCTTTGTTAAAGTAAGTGAGAGCAAACTGTAATACAAAGCCAACACATAAACCTCTGGCAACCGCCCACCTGACCTGAATATACACTAGTAAGTCCTATGTGCTTGGAAAGTCTGCTTTAGTCAAGACGTCAGCTTTGGAGCTGGAGAGTTAGCTCACTGGTCTCTTATGATCTCTTGTAGATCATAAGCCCAGTCTTGTATTTTACATATCAATCCAGTCATTTACTCCAGGTTCCCTTTTGAAAGCACCTGTTGCCCTTACAGAGGACGCAGGTTCAGTTGCCAGCACCCACTTGGTGACTCACAACCATCTGAGGCTCCAATCCCAGAGGATCAGACACCATCTTCTGACCTCTACAGGCATCATGCATGACAAAACATGCATACTTCATGTCAAAACACTCGTTCACATAAAATAGCAAAATAAATCTTTAAGAAAATAAAAAAATGCTGGGCAGTGGTGGCGCACACCTTTAATCCCAGCACTTGGGAGGCAGAGGCAGGCGGATTTCTGAGTTCGAGGCCAGCCTGGTCTACAGAGTGAGTTCCAGGACAGCCAGGGCTACACAGAGAAATCCTGTCTCGAAACACCAAACCAAAAAAAAAGAAAAGACCTTCAGCTTTAAGAAATGCTAATCTCACTGCCCAGTACTTTAAGTAGAAGATCCTAAGAAATGTAGTCATACTGTGTGCCTAGGATATAATAGGAACATAGGGGAACAGTCTACTGGTCTCGGATACATACCAGCATAGCCATACCTGGCAGATCCCCTGGGCTTCCTGAAAGCTCTTTCATCTCTGGCTTCTGTAAGACATTTCAGTTAGCACAGCTCATTCCCACAAGATACTCAGACCACTCACATTCCACCTGAGCGGATCTCCCTTTCTTTTCCTTTGGCTGACTTCGTTCCCACCAGAGTTAATTGAGATTCATGGCATTTTTCTGAAGTGTTATAACAGAAGTCAGGGGTGAACTGTTTATGTGGTTGAAAATGATTGGAAGTTTGAAAGGTTACTCAGGTTGAAAAAGGACAGTCAGAAAACCAGGCTCAGAAGAGAGGCAGGGGGAGTCTGATGGTATCTGGAGGGATTTGATTAAACAGCGTTCTTTCCAATAAACAATAAATGGAACAGGGAGGTGGTGGCATATACCTTTAATTCCAGCACTCAGAAGACAGAGGCACTTAGATCTCTGAGTTCAAGGCTAGCCTGGTCTACAGAGTGAGCTCCAGGACAGCCAGGGATATGAAGAAAAGCACTGTCTCAAAAAACAAAGTAAAACCAAAACCAACCAATGAACTGACGTTTACTTTGTCTATGCCCAGAACAGCCTCAGCTTGGAGAGGAGTTCTGAGAGAAGGAATATCTGAGAGCAGTGAAACAGATCACTCAAAGTCACATCGTGGGTCCAAGCTAGCAGCTTATGTTCTGCTGGGGACAGCTTTCCAGATTGCTTTCTCTCTGTTCTGCTTTCTCTGAGGATCTCCAGACAGCTAGTGCTCCCCCCCTACCCCCTGCTTGAGATGGTTCTCCTAGCAGTTCTCTCTTGCTATTCTAAAAAAACAAAAATTTCTCTCATCTCTTGCAGATCATAGCCCAGTCTTTTATTTTACACATCTATCCAGTCATTTACTCCAGGTTCCCTTTGATTATCCTGTATATCAGCATCCCTTGATTCTTAGGGGACAGCAAGCATGTTTATTTTTCAACACTGTAAAAGAATTCAGAGATCTTCCTGCCTCTGTTAAGCACAGACAGTAAGCTACCTGGGTGGGATCCTTCCCTGAATTTACCATTTCTTCCACACCTGGGTCTAATCTTGTTCTGTCCCAGGCCAACCCTGAACTCAGGAATCTGCCTGCCTTTGTATCTTTGACAAGCTGGCTCATAGTGCAGCTCCCTTTGTTCCTTTAGATTCATGAAGCTCCTCATATAATTCATATTGCATCCTGAGTTTCTGTCTACTCGATCTCCATCCTGCCTCCAACAGTTAGAATTTCATTGTAACCATTTCAGTCCTCTGATGGCATGCCCCAGACAGTATGTCCATTGCCTCTGAAGGAAGATCGAGTTGGGGCTGGGGCAATAGCTCGGGGAGGAAGAGCACCTGCAACACATGCGTGAGGATCTGTGTTCGAATCTCTGGCACCTTATGTAAAAGCCAGGCATTGCCACACGGGTCTGTAAGCCCAGTATTGGAGAGTGGAGAGAGGCAAGCCCTGAGACATTCACTGGCAAACAAGTCTTGCAGAAACAGTGGGCTTCAATTTCATTGACACACCCTGTCACAAGGACATAAGGCAGAGAGTGACAGGAGAACCAATATCCTCCTGTGATCTCTACCAGTGTGCAAACACACTTGCAGGAGTGTGTACTTGTGCACACACACACACACGCACACACACACAGAGGCTGGAGAAATAGTAAAGTGTCTGCCTTTCAAGCAGGAGGATCTGGGTTTCTGTCCCAGGGTGAGAGAGGGTTGGTTTGGACTATACGTCTTTTAGCCTTCTCCCAGCTAGAGATTTAGGTTTTTATTTTCGTTAAGATTTGTTTATTGTATTTATGAGTATTTTGCCTGTAGGTCTGTATGAGCACCTGGAGTAAGGTGCCCTTGGAACTGAACTCAAAACTGGTTGTGCTAGGAACCAAATCTAGATCCTCTGTAAGAGCATAATGCTCCTTTGTTTGATTGGTTGGTTTGTTTTGAGGTTTGTTTGTTTATTAGGTTTTGGGGGAGTTTTGTTTTGTTATTGTTTTTGCTTTGTTGTTGGTTTTGTTTTGTTTTGAGACAGGATTTCTCTGTGTAGTTCTGGCTGTCCTGAGACTCCCTCTGTAGACCAGACTGGTCTCAAACTCAGAGATCTGCCTGCCTCTGCCTCCCAACTGCTGGCATTAAAGGCGTGCGCCACTAGCAGCCAGCTGCAATAAATGCTCTTAATGGCTGAACCATCTTTCCAACCCCATACCAAGCCTCCACCTCTAAGTAGAGCTTTATGCTCTTGGCCTAGAAGTACTGAGTGGCTCTGTTGCCCGTCCTTGATTAGTGAACCTATTCTGTGGAGAAACGGCCACTATAGGGCAGATTTGGGCTAGAATTAGTGCACAGCACTTCATTTGTGTGTGCTGTGTGGTAATACCCCTGCCTCATCCCTTCCCCTCATCTCATGCTCCCCCCTAAGTCCTGTCACCCATCCCGTCCCCCCCAAGCACAGATTTCCCCTGTAAGGCATGTACGACAATGTCTGTCATACATAATACTAGACATTTAACAAACGTTTATAGCATCTTCCCAGCTGGGTGTTGCCCGGAACCCCAGGGACACAGTAGTCAGACAGACAAGGCCCTACCCACGTGGCTGTACACGTGGCACGTAAGAAAGGAACATAATTATCAAGCACTGGGGACTTGGGGGGCAGGGGGGTAGGAACACCGGCAGGAGGCAGCACAGGGCTTCCTCATCTCTTCTCTGTTCTCACTCAACCTCTGGCCACCAAACCCAGGAGAAGACCAGGTAAGGCCAAGTCGAAGACCACGGAACAGGCCCCGCCCTTTGGAAAGTCCCATCCACAGGAGGAGAGCCAATGAGGGCGAGAGGCCAGTTCCAGTGGGCGGGACTAGTAACGGAAAGGGGCGGGGCGTCGTTGCCAGGAGTCCCTCCTTCCTCTCCCGCCGCGTGGGCTGCGGAGCTGACCAGAGCGCGGGCTCAGCCAGAGGTGAGCGAGGCCGGCGCGCCCTGGGGCCCGACTGCCTCCGCATGCTCCGACCTTAGGGGTTCTTGGAGTGTGGGGCGGGGTCCCCGCGGTATTCACCGCCCCACAGGAAGGCCTTCAACCATATTACTCGCCACTTGCTTATGTCCCTCACGCCTCACCTGCCTCTTTTTAACACCTCACCTTTCACCTCGGTTCCTACACCCTCAAAACCTGAGGCTTTCCTTCCTGTCCTACTATCCCGTCCTCCAGTCTCCTCCCACACTCCAGGTACCTCCCCTCAGCCTCTTCTTACCACAGCAAAAGTAGCTCCCCAGTTCTCCTCACCTACAACCTTATGCCCCTCCCCTCAGCCTCTTCAACCCTTACTGAAAATGCCTCCCCTCATCTCCCATATCTTTATCTTCTCCTCAGCTTCCTCATCCCCTACCCCTGATGCCACCCTCATTTCATCCCACATCCTTACCTCTCCCCCTCAGCTTTCTCAGTCTACACCCCCAGATGTTCCATCTCCACATTTTTTTGTTTGTTTGGTTTTTGTTTTGTTCTGTTTCGGCATGGGTTAAGGGATGGGGGGGGTCTTTCAAGACAAGAGTTTCTTTGCGGAGCCCTGGCTGGCCTGGAACTAGCTCTGTAGACCAGGCTGGCCTCAAAGTAACAGATCCACCTCCTGAGTGCTAGGATTAAAGGCCTGCACCACCACATGGAGGCTTCAACCCACACTCTTACCTCTCCTCAATTTCCTCACCCCACAGCCCAGATGCCTCTCCTTGTCTCTTCACTCCACACTCTTATTATCCTCCCCTTAGAATCTTCAACCCACACCGCCCATCCTTATCTCTCTCCCCTCATCTCTCATACCCTTACTCCCTTTCAGCTTCCTCAACTCACACCCTAGATGCCTTCAGCTCCTCACTCCACACTTTATCTCCCTTCTGTCAGCTTCTTAACCTCATATTCTTACCCCCTTCCCTCAATTTCCTTGTTCCTCTAAGACTCTCTGGTCAAGTCTTCAAACTCTAAAGGTCTCTTCATTCAGTCTCCTTACCCTATATTTCCCCTCAAACCATGCCCTAAGCTTCTCATTTACAGCCAAAGCTCCCACTCCTCTGCACAAACATCTCCCTTCAGCTTCTTCTCTTCACAGTTATGGTTTGAATAAGAATGTCCCCTATAGGCTCATGTATTTGAAATCTTTGTCATGAGGGAGTGGAACTCTTTGAAAGGATTAGAAGGATTAGAATGTATGGCCTTGCTGGAGTAGGTATGGCCTTGTTGAAGGAATTGTGTCACTCTGGGTGAGCTTTGAGGTTTCAAAAGTCTGTATCAGGCCTACATACTCTCTGCCTATTGATCAGGATGTAGCTCTTAGCTATTGATCCACAACTTGCCTACATGCCGCCATGATCCCTACCATGGTGATAATGGACTACACCTCTGGAACTGTAAGCCAGCCCCCAGTAAATGCTTTTTTTTTTTAAATAAGAGTTGCTTTGGTCATGGTATCTTCACAGCAATGCAACAGTGATTAAGAAAGAACTTGGTACCAGAGAGTGTGTATTGCTGTGACAGGCCTGACCATATGGCTTGTTAGTGGAATGTAGACTTTGGATTAGGAAAGCAGTTGAAGGCTTTAAATAGGGCTTAATGAGCCATGCTAGTAGGAGCATAGAAGACAGTGGTGCTGAGACAATGTAAATTCTGATGGTCCAGCTCATATCCAGTAAGTAGCCCGGAGACAATTCTTGTAATAGTTTGGCAAAGAATGTGACTGCTTTTTGCTCTTCTTCAAAAAATCTGCCTAAGACTAAAATTTAAGCATTTATTTATTTATTTTTGGACTAATAGCATTGGCAGAGGAGATTTCAAGACAGCCTAATGACTGTTTCATGTGGTTATTAGTGACTGTTCTTAGTATCTACAGTGAAAATGAGCAGGCACAAGAAAAAATATAAAATGTGCAGTGTGAGGAGAAAGGTAACACCAGGGAATGTTTTATGGGAGCCAAGTTCAGTGCTCAAGGAGATAAGAAGTTTAAAGAAAAGCCTGAAAAAAATACAAAGAAAATATAACTTCAAAATATAAACTTCAAGTCGGACAGTGGTGGCGCACGCCTTTAATCCTAGCACTTGGGAGGCAGAGGCAGGCAGACTTCTGAGCTCAAGGCCAGCCTGGTCTACAGAGTGAGTTCCAGGACAGTCAGTCAGGGCTACAGAAACCCTGTCTTGAAAAACCAATATATATATATATGTGTGTGTGTGTGTGTGTGTGTGTGTATATATATATATATACATATACATATATATGTGTGTGTGTGTGTACATAAATATATATGTATATTTCAAAAAAGAGAAAAGCAGAATTTGAAGTTTGCCCTCTGGTTTTTGGTCTTGCTTTGGTTCAGTATTTCCTTGCTGTGCGCCCCTTTCTCCGTTTGATGTATATTATGTGCTATTATATGTTGGGAGTATGAGATCTGCTTTTTCATTTTTATTTCACATGGAGCATACAGTTCGGAGAATGTCATGAGTTTCAGAAGAGACTTTGAACTGTTAAACAGTGTTGAGGCTGTGATAGACTATGGACAGGACTGTTGAAGTTGAGGTGAATGCATTTTTGCATTATGATATGGTTACAAGCCAATGGGGGCCAGGGAATGGAATGTAGTGGTGTGAATAAGAATGGCCCTCATAGGCTCATGTATTTGAATGCTTGGTCACAAGGGAGTGGAACTCTGAAAGGATTAGAGGGATTAGGAGGTGTGGCCTTGTTGGAGTGGGTGTGCCTTTGTCAGAGGAAGTGTATCACTGAGGGTGGGCTTTGAGGTTTCAGAAGCCCATGCCATGCCTGGGTTCTCTCTGCCTGTTGGTCAGTGTGGAGCTCTCAGTTCCTGCTCCAGCACCTGCCTGTATGCCGCCATTCTCCCTGCTGTGATGATAATGAACTGAACCTCTGAGAGTGCAGGCCAGCCCCCAGTTACATGCTTCCTTTTATGAGTTGCCCTTGTCATAGCGTCTCACTACAGCAATAGAACAATGACTGAGACAACACCCTAAGTCCCCTCACCTCAGTTCCTCAACCCACAGCCTAATCCTGCTCTCCTGACCTTCATACCCAAATCCTAGGACCCTTCCTCCCAATTTCTTCTCCCCAAATTCAACTTAGACAATAGAGTTCCAAAAAAAAAAAAAAAAGCAGGACACAAAAGCCTTTATATTTATATTAACCCTTAAAGCATTAGAGCTGGGCAAGATATCAAGGCTCTATGCTGTCTTTACTTTCCTGTCAGTAACCCTGAGATATCACATGCCATGTTTCACCTGGGCCTCTCCTGTTCCCAACAAGCCACACCTCATGGCCATATGTTCACGAACCACCCACCTCATGGTGACTTCTTCCTTCCTCCTCTTCCTCTCCTCATTATAGTCCCTGCATGAGACCTTAAGCCCAGTAACCTTCCCTCTACCCCCTCCTCTTCTGCCCTGCCCAGGCTGTGGGCATCTTTATTAATCAATCAGGGATAATTTGGGGGACAAGATTTATACAACAAAAGCTGGTTTATGTAAGAGTTCACTTGTCTTGGGGCAACCAAATCTTGGGATACAGTATTTAGCATTTGAATACATAGCAGTACCAGACCAACCCCAACATACCTTCCCTCAAGCTCCTCACACCTTAAGTCCCCTGACTTCAGTCTCCTCAGCCCTCATTACATATGCCTCCTCTCGCTCTCCCTACCTCATACCCTAAGACCTCTTCCTTCAGTCTCTTAGCCCAGACCTTAAAATCCCTGCCATCATTCTCCTCTTAATCCCCTTTTGTTGTGACTACAGTGATTCTTTTAAATTATTGTTGCAAGTGTGCCACACCCTTTCAATCCCCCATATCCGAATATAAGCCAAAATTCTACATAAATACCCCCCTCCATCTCCTAATGTCCCGCTCTCCACTTCTCTCCAGCTTTGTTAACTTTATTTTGCTTACCCACACGCCACACACTTGGCCTCAGGGCTTTTCTCTTTTGTGTTCCCACACACTGAACTCTTCCGCCCAAATATCCATTGAACTCTTGGACTCATGTGCTTACTTTCTTCTAGTCTATTCAAATTTTAACCAATCAGGGAACACTTTCCTGTCCACACTATATGTAGTGGTTCCTCCTATTTCATGAACCTCTAAGTCTACTTCATTTTTCTCCTTAGCATGTATCATTACCTGATATTTTATGTATGTGTGTTTACTGGCTGCTTCCTCTGTCTGAAATGAAAATTCCACAGGGATGGGGACTGTTACATTTTGTTCACTGATATCCAAGTACCTAAAGTGCATAGCATCCAATAGATATTTGTTGACTACAAGAATTAGTTAGCTACACTATCCTCTTTTCTTATTGGCTTTACGTATATATTCCTTAGCTCCCTACATTTCTGACTGCTCATCAGTTTTAGCTAATTGTTTCCTTCTGCTTTTTAAGATGTTTTGGTTGTTTTGAGAGCAGGGTGCAAAGAGATCAGAGATAAAAGATTAAGAATGGGGAAGTAGAACTCCTTTTGCTTTTTACTTAGAGCTGGGGTCCTAGCTAGCCTCAAACTAATGATCCCCATGTCTTAATCTTATGAACAGCTAGGATTGCACATATTCTACCATACCCAGTTCCTGCTCATTTTCTCTTCTTTCTAACTCATTGTGAACGATATTTCTCACTACATTTCGGGAAGAAATTGTACATTGGAGAGAATCATAGCATTTAATAGTACTTATCTTGGGTTTTTATTGATGTGATAAAACACTATGACCAAAGGCAACTTGGAGCAGAAAAGAATTATTTCAGCTTACAGTTCCATTTCACAGTTCATCACTGAGGAAAGGTAAAGCAGAAACAAAGCAGGAACCTGGAGTCAGGAACCAAAAAGACCATGGAGGGATGCTGTCTACTGGCTTGCTCCTCATGGCTTGTTCAACCAGCTTTCTCCGAGAACTTGGGACCACTCACCCAGGGTTGGTACCACTCACAGTGGGTTGGGCCCTCCCACATCAGAACTTAATCAGGAAAATGCCCAACAGACTTGCCTATAGGCCAATCTTATGGAGGCATTTTCTCAATTCAGAGTCCCTCTTCCCGAATGACCCTAATTTTTGCCAAGTTGACATAAACCTAATACAACACTGTAGTGAGGATAAACTCAATGTTTGTTTAGACACTAGAAGCATGAATTATTGAAAGCTCTTTCTCACTAATTTTAGTACAATATTTTTCATCTCACTCTTCAGTCTAGAGTTTCACATGTCACCACTTTTCTACAGGTATAAGGACAACTACTTAGAAAGTAGTTAGAAACTATACTGCTAGAGGAAAGTAGCTGCAGTGGGTGCTCTTGTAGTTCTCATGGCCTCACTGTCCACAGGTAGTGGCTGGTTTTATGGTGCCAAGCATGAATCCCCTCCTACTGAATGGGCCTGTCCAATCAGGTAGCTGTTGGTTACCCACAAGTGTCACCATTGCATCTTTTGGAATACTTTGTTTTGCTGGTCATTATTGTAGTTCATAGGCATTGCAGCTGGACAGGACTATTGATCCCTTTTTCCTTGGCAGCTTGCATGGCTCTATGAGAGCTAGTCCTCAGGGATGAGGCTTCCAGGTCACATCCAAATTGGCTCTTCCAATCCAGTGTGGTATCATCAGCAAAAGGGACTTACCTTCTTTTTCCATAAGGTACTGAGGGCAGTGGCTGTAGCCTATGTTGTTTTAGGAGCATCATTTGAATTGCCCTGACCAGAAACTGAAAGGAAATTACCTATGCCTAGCAAAGGGCTTTCTGATAGATACTAGTCTATGGATTTTGGAGGAGACGAGTACTGTCACCCCAATTGGTTTAACTTCATCTAAACTCTATATGTATGTATGTATATGTATATATTAACATATATTATTTTAAGTAAACATAATTCCCTATGACATTTTAAATATCCTTAGTATTATTTGCTGGTCTTCCTCTATATTGCCCTCCCCAACCCCTCTTTAGGTTAGCCCTCCCACACCTATTTTTCCCATTTCCCCCTTCATAGCCACTATAACCTACTATTCCCCTCTCCTGTCCCCCTTCCACATATGCCCCCCCTTTTTGAGACAGGACCTAACTATGTAGCCTTTGCTGGCCTGTAACTCCCTGTGTAGACCAGGATCGTCTTGAACTCATACAGATCCACCTGTCTTGCCTCTTCAGTGCTGGGTTGTCATTGTTTATACTTTCCACGTATCTGTAGCTGTTCAGGCTATACACCTACTGTGGTTGTTTGAATGAGACTGGCCCCCATAGGCACATATGTTTGAAAGTTTGGTACCCAGTTAGTGAAACTGTTTGGGAAGAATTAGGAGGTGTGGCCTTGTTATAGGAGGTGTGGCCTTGTTATAGGAGGTGTGGCCTTGTTATAGGAGGTGTGGCCTTATTAGAGGAGCTGTGGCCTTGTTGGAGGAAGCATGGCCTTGTTGGAGGAAGTGTGTCACTGGAGGTGGGCTTTGAAGTTTCAAAATTACTCATATTCTCTCTCTCTCTCTCTCTCTCTCTCTCTCTCTCTCTCTCTCTCTCTGCCTGCTCCCTGCCAATCAGGATGTAAAGCTCTCAGCTCCTGTTCTAGTGCCATGCCTGTCTGCTTCCCATCATGAAGGTCATGGACTCTACTGCCCTTGGGAACCATGAGCCCCAAGGAAAATGCCTTCTTTTAGAAAAGTTGCCTTGATCATGGTGTCTCTTCCCAGCAATAGAACACTAAGACACTTATATCTGAAAGTTCAGAGCTAGCATCCACACATAAGAGAAAATGTGGTATTTGTCTTTCTGAGTCTGGATCACCTTACTGGGTATAATCCACTTACCTGCAAATTTCCTGATTTTATTTCACAGCTAAATAGTATTCTGTTGTGTTTATGTACCACATTTTCATTATACACTCTTCAGTTGAAGGCATTTAGGTGTTTCCATATCCTAGATATTGTAAATAGAGTGGCACTGAATGCGCTGAGCAGATGATATCTATAGGGTAGGATGTCAAAACCTTTGGGCATATGCCCAGCAGTGGTATAACTAGCTATATAGAGGATTTATTTTTAGAATTCTCCAGATTTCCAGAGTGGCTGCTGTTTTAGTTTTATTTGTTTAAGTCAGGATGTCATGTAGCTAATGCTGGCCTCAGACCTGTTACACAGTTGACAAGGTGATAATCTTGAATTCTTGCCCTTTTTCCCTCTAACTCCTAAGTGCTGGATTACAGCGTGTGTCAGCATGCCCAGACACTTCAACTCTTAAATAAACAGTTATGCCAAGGACACTGGTACATACCTATAATTCCTAGTTCTTGAAAGAAGAGGAAGGGGGATCAAGAGTTCTGAGTATCTTTAATTACAAAGGAAGTCTGAGGCCAGCCTGAGCTACATGAGACCTGTCTCAAAAACAAGCAAAAAAGTCAATACATTAACATTTCATTAAAGTTTACAAATCTTTTTAAAAACTTAACCTTATTTTGTGTAATTTTTCCTGTGTACACCACCACCTCTTGATTTTGTTTTATACACACATACACACACACACACGTGTATGTATGTGTGTGTGTGTGTGTGTGTGTGTGAGAGAGAGAGAGAGAGAGAGAAGGAGAGGGAGAGGGAGAGGGAGAGGGAGAGAGAGAGAGAGAGAGAGAGAGAAAACTTACTGAGTCTAATTATTGTTACTCCTATGTGCATGTGGTTGGATACTTGACCCTGAAGAAAATTGATTCTTTCATCAGCATTGACTGAATCCCTGAAGATATTCATCTAAGAGTATAGCCATGTGATATCTTCCTCCACTCATGTTGGCATGTCAGCTGGTATGGTATTTGCAGGTCTTGTACAGGCCATATAGTTAAGTGTCTGTGGCCACAATATCCCTGTCATGTCCAGAAGCTGTCTTGTACCAGTCATTCTGGTCCTCAGGCTCTTGCAATAGTTCCACCTCCTCTTCAGTAATGTTCCTTGAACTTTAGGTGTAGGGGTTATGTTATAGATGTCCCACTTGGGGCTGAATACCCCACGATCACCTAGACTATGCATTTTGACCACTTGAAATAGCCTCTGAAATAGAAGATCTGTAGTAGCCTCCATCTGCTACAAAAAGAAGCCTCTCCGATGAAGGATGAGAGCTGCACTTATCTAGGAATGGAAAGGAAAGTATTAGAAGGCAGTTGGAAACTGTATTATTTAGCAGCATGCTAGAAGCAGGTTATCCTCTAGGGTCTATGATCTCTTCAGCCACAGGTTCTTGGCTAGGTTTACAGTACTGAGCATGAGCTTCCCCCAACCAAGCAAGCAAGCTTTTTTAGGTCCAAGCAGGTAGCTCTTGGTTATCCCCAAGATATAAGTGCCACTATTACACCATTGGGAATATCTTATCAGTCCAGTAGTCATGGGTCTTGGGCTTTGCAGTGGAATAGATTTGTTGCTATTTTTCCCCTTTGGCAGCTTCTACATAGCCTTTTGATGCTATGAGACATAACCCTTGGGGAAGATGCTTTCAAATACCAGTTTCATTTCTTCAGGCACTATGACAGTTTTGTATGGGGGCATCAGCAATAGGGTATTGCCTTCATGTGGTGGCAAGGTGAAAAATGGCATCACCTGTATTGTTTTGGGTTCTCCTAGATTTCAATCTTTACATTTGAGTGTGTAACTTGGAGTAGCCAGGCAGAAAAGCAGAAAGGAACCGTTGTGGGGTGGTGGTGGTGAGAAGGAGCTCTAGAGAGAGGTGTGGCAGGAAACAGACTCTAGAAAGGAAGAAAAGGGCGCGATTACATGGAAAATGGGAAGGGAAGATGATACTGAGGGAGAGGAAGGAGGGATGAATGACACTAAGAATGTTTGGGAAAGTCATTAGGAAGCCAATTATTTTATAAGCTTACCTTAAAATATTTTTAAATGGAATTAACCCCACATCTGAAAGCACCTTCCCCAAGGGTTAGGTCTCATAGCATCAAAAGGTGATGTCTAAGCTGCCAAAGGAGAAAAATTTACAGCAAAAGTACTCCAGTGTAAAGCCTGAGAACCACATCTACTAGACTGACATGTTAAATCATGCTTCCCCCAGGAGCTACATGCAAGAAAGCCCCAGTCCCAGGCAGATGATACCTCCCATATTGGTTTATAAAGCATGCACTAAGTCTAGGAAGCTTTAGGAATAACTTTTACAGCATCTTTTGTTCTCCC
Organism: Grammomys surdaster; assembly: GCF_004785775.1. Classification (NCBI taxonomy): domain Eukaryota; kingdom Metazoa; phylum Chordata; class Mammalia; order Rodentia; family Muridae; genus Grammomys; species Grammomys surdaster. The sequence goes on from NW_021620773.1 coordinate 1,669,072, forward strand.
ATTTACAAACTGAAACTCATCTAATTATAATTGTAATATATTCTATATTTTTAAGTTCCTCAATTGTGTTAACATCTTTGTGATTTCTTAATAGTTAGGTTCTTTTGTTTGGTTGGATTTTGGTTTTGTTTTGGTGTCTGCGTGTGGTTCTTTGGCAGATTTCAATATGTAACTCAGACTGACTTAAAACTCATGATGACCCTCTTGCCTCTGCCTCTCAAGCACTAAGATTACAGGCAAATACAACCAAGCCCAGTTCTCTTAAGAAACTCTTACAAATACCACATTGCTAAGATTGCAGGCAAATGCCATCACGGCCAGTTCTCCTAAGAAATTCTTATAAATATCACATCAGGCTTACAATGAAGCTTGCATTTAGCTCCCAAACTGTAAATAAGCTTTGGTTAAAAATTCGAGTCTGTAATCAACTATACAATTTAAAGTAGAATAGTAAAATTGATCTATTATTCTAATATGCCAAAATTTTGAATATTCACAATTATTGTTTTTATCCTTGTAAACATTTTCCATTTTAAAATCCAACTTTCTCAGGGTTGTAAATTGCTTGCATACTAACAAAACACATTATCCCATACAATTTTGGGAATTTTCTCTCTTGTACTTTTAAGAGCCTCCTTTCAGCTCAGTAAATTCTTCGCACTGGGAGAGTAATGGTTGGAATCCAGTGGACTTTGAGAGCATGACTCTGCCCTGCTTCTACCCGTCAGACTCCTTGTCCTCAGTCTCTGAGTGGTTCCCACACATCACTTCCCCACGCTTGCTGCCAGGCCTCTTCACCTGTACTCACTCCCTTAGCAATCTGATCTTTGTCTTTCACTGTGGATAGTATTCACATTTCTCTCTCTAGCCCGCCCTCCATAACTCACTCACCTAGCTTCCTACTCAGTATCCCCATTCAGATGCATAGTAAGTACAATAACCTTGTGTTGTGACAGTTAGCTTTAACTGTTGACAGATCACCTGGGAAAGCAATCTCAGTGAGGGAATATCTGGATCAGGTTGGCCTGTGGAAAGTCTGTGGGAGATTGTCTATGTCAACTGAAGTGTGAAGCACGTGAGCGGCACCATTCCCTGGGTCCTGTCCTCTGTAAGACTGGAGAAAGTCAGCTGAGCATTAGTAAGCATGCATGCATGCATTCTTTTCTCTGCTCTTCTTGACTATGCATGTGACTTAATGTGTCAAACTCCTTGACTTTCTCACAGTGGTAGACTGTAACCTGGAAGTGTATGCTGAATAAGCCTTTTCTCTTACAATGGCTTCTGTCAGGGTGCTTTCTCAGAGCAATGGGAAACAAAGCTGGGACAGAAATGAGTATAGACAGTGGGGCTGTTGCTGGGATAAACCTGATCATGGAACTTTTAAGCCTAATTTCTAAGACATTTACTCTGTATGAGGGTTGGGGTGGGGGGATAACATGGAAAAGAGAGGACAATTTCGAGAATAGCTTCTCTCCTTACACAATGTGGGTTTTCAGGACTTGAACTCGGGTTTTCACGCTTGGCAGAAAGCACCCTTACCAGCCAAGCCACCTCACATTCAAAATTGGTTTTTTGTGGAAAGGATGTGGAACATTTGATACTTTGGGCTAGAAAAGCTATTCAATGATGTAGGCAGAGCTTAATGGGCCATTTTTGTGCTTGGAAGAGAAAGACAGACAGTGGAAAACCAGCTCAGAGGATTCAGATGGGAACAGAACTCTCTTAGGAACTAGGCTAGTGAGCACTTACATGGATATTCATTCTGCTCATGTCTTGAGACCTTGCATGAAGTTAGATTTGAAGGTGATTGACTGGTTTACTCAGCAGAGGAAATTTCAAAGCAAGACAGTATTCAGGCTGGTGTTTGCAGTAGCAGCTGAAGCTGAGAGAGGTCAGCACCATTGTGGAGAGGTTTCCTGCTCTGCTCTGAACACTAGGAAGCGTTCCTCAGGGTCAACACAGAAGCTGATACAGCTATGGTCCAAGGAAGCCAGGGTGCATCATCAGCTCGCAGCAGAACTGGGCAGTGTTGTAAGCATGGATCCATGAGGAACTGGATTTGAAACCATGATAGATGCAAGATTCAGATTGTAAAGAATAGCTGAAGCCAGGCGCCGTGTGTCAGGGTTAAAGACCCTGTGTAAAGGCCTAAAAGGCCACTGAATGGAGCTGTGAAGGTGAAGTTTCAGTTGCGTTGGAGAGCTGGGATACTGGAGATGCCAGGACAGATTTCTGTAACCACCCATAGAGCAGAATTATTCCCTTTCATTTTCATTTTGTATTTCTTTGGATCTTGCAAGAGAACCATAAAGATATTAACTTTATCATCCTGTGGTTCTTAGGCATGGATTTCCTTCATCATATAGTATAGATTTGAAGGACTATCTGAGCTTTGTTCAGCTAATTGAGTACAACTCACAGTTGGATAAGAAGAGGAGTCATCAGAGCTACACTGAAACTCTTCAAACTATAGTAAAAATGTTATCTTTTGAGTATTTGTGATTCTGTGCCTTGAACCCAAGGCCTTCACTGAGCTACATGAAGATTCTGTTTCAATCTGAAAGAAACAAAAAGCTCTTGAGGAATTTCAGTGGTATATTTTCACATCATAAAAAAAGTCACCATGTAAAATGGGCGAGACAAGATGAAAGTACAGGAGGAAGGTCTTTTACAGACTAGAGAAATAGCCCAGGTAAAAAAGGTGAGGACTCAAACCTTTGTTCAAATGCCCTGCCCTCGGGCTAATCTCCTTCCTCACCTTCACCTTCAGGTCTGCAAATTCAGCGGCCTCTTGAAGGCTTGGTTCGAGGTCTACCAGATAGAACGAGGCTCATGGTTTGCCTTCTAACCAGCTCCTCTCCCAGTCTTCCCCACTTGAGGTATCACCTTCTGTCATCTGTTCCTGCAAACCTAGACCCATCAAACCCTCCCACTGGTTCTGCTAGACGGTTCTCATCCTGCGGATAAATGCTGGACTCTTCTATTGCTTATCAATCATTACCACTCCAGGCTATGAGCTCCACAAGGGCAAAGTTTAGTTTACCAGTAACTTCCAAACACTGGACTTTCCTGAGCCGTGAATGATCTATGAGCAGATAAGATTAATGGCTTTCAGTGACTTATTAGGTTATAGAAGATGGCAGGCTTCCATGTGACTTCCTAGTCCTGACTGGAATTATGATGAACAGTGATGCCATCTATCTGATTAAAGGTGAAAGAAGACCTGATTGGGAGGGGGGATAATATTTATATTAATATTAATGTTAATATTAATATTGAGTTTGACATGTTTAGGGAACTTCCCTAAAGAGAAGTGCAGTAGGCAGGTGTACATACAGATGTGGGGTTTAAAAGCACTGTCTGAAGGCCAGGTGGTGGTGGTGCACACCTTTAATCCCAGCACTCACTCGGGAGGCAGAGGCTGGTGGATCTCTGAGTTTGAGGCTAGCCTGGTCTACAGAGTGAGTTCCAGGACAGCCAGGGCTACATAGAGAAACCCTGTCTCGAAAAAACAAAAAACAAAAACAAACCTAAAAGCACCATATGAATCTACAATGTAAACAGGACAATGAGGCAGTGGGCATCACTACTGAGTCTGCTTTGTGCCAAGAGAAAAGACTGAGGGGACCTTCACTGATGTTTGAATGCAGTAAAGGAAAGGGTCCAAAGAGAGCAGATGAGGAGTAATCAGGCAGGCAAAGTTTATGAGAGATCTAAGTTAAATACCAACAGGGGGATTTTGACCAGGAGAAAATAGGTACTGATAGGTACTGAAGAGAAGTTAAATATAAGGACAGAGGTGCCGTGAGTATGCCATTTGTGACTGGTGAAACCAGTTTCAGTGAGAGGCAGAGAAATACATCAGATTACCAGAGTGTGACAAGGTAGGAACTCAAGGACAGATCAGTGTATGCAACCTGGCTATAAAACAGGGAGGCACCCTACAATAAAGGTTCAAGGAACATGTTACAGGCCCTTTTTCAATCACCCACACTCAGTCCACTCTCATAAACACCACCTTCGAAAAACCTAAAAAAATAAACAAACAAACAAACAAACACCACCGGTTCTTAGAAAACTATCTTACTTACAAAAACAGATCAACAGAAAAGATGGGTTCCCCAATGAGAAATAGCACCACATTCCAGAAGTGACACATTTACAGATCCCCAAAGTCCATACAGCCTGCCCCAGACCCCAGATCTACCTCATGCCTGTCAGGGGCCTTCTGTTCTGGCCCAAAATTTCACCCTTATCCTGGTGTGCTGTCCAATACCTGTAATCCCAGCTCTCAGGAAGCAGAGGCAAGAGGATCAGGAGTTCAAGTTCAAAGCTAGACTAGACCAATCTTTCAAAATAAAACTTCCCTTTAACAGCTTAAGGATGGCAGATACTGACCAAAAGTAACCTGGGGAGAAAAGGGCTCATTTCATTTTACAAATTACAGTCCATAAGCATGGAAGCCAGAGCAGGAACTCTTGAGCAGAGTCAAGAAGAAACCTAGAGGCAGAAACTGAAGCAGAGGCCATGAAGGACTGCTGCTTACTGCCTGCTCAGCTACCTTTCTTATAGAGCTCAGGCCCACCTGCTCATGGGTATCACCACCCACTGTGGGCTAGGCCTTCCTATATAAACTAGCACTTGAAAAATCCCCCGCAGGCGGAGCTGGAGAGATGGCTCAGCAGCGTTAACAACACTGGCTGCTCTTGCACAGGACCTGAGTTCATTTTCCACCAGCTACATGGTGGCTCACAACTGTTCATAATGCCAATTACAGGGGATTCAGTGCACTCTTCTGGCCTTCACTCATGTGCACATACCCCTTCACAGACAGACAGACAGACAGACAGACAGACAGACAGACAGACGTAATTTTAAAATAAATCTTTAGGGCTGCAAAGATAGCTCAGCAGTTAAAAGCACTGGCTGCTCTTCCAGAGGACCTGGATTCAGTCAATCTCCAGAACCTACAAAGCCCCTTACAACTGTCTAGTTCCAGGGAATCTGATGCTCTCTTCTGCCCTCCTCAGATACTGCATACATGAGATGCACAGGTGTACAGACAGGCAAAACACCTATAACCATAAAAAATAAAAATAAATGAACATTCAAAATAATGCTAAATAAAATAAATAAAATTTTTTTAAGGAAAGGAAGGAAGGAACAAAGAAAGACAGAAGAAATTTTCCCACAGACATGCCCATAGGCCAATGTAGTGCAGAAATTTCCTCAGCTGAGGTTCCATGTTCTCAGATCTGTCAAGTTGACAACTGAAAATAACTATGACACATAGCAACGGTTAAAGAAAGAAAAGAATAGGGGCTGGAGAGATGGCTCAGCAGTTAAGAGCACTGACTGCTCTTCTGAAGGTCCTGAGTTCAATTCTCAGCAACCACACAGTGGCTCACAACCATCTGTAAAATGGGACCTGATACTGATACCCTTCTTCTGGGTGTGTGTGTGTGTGTGTGTGTGTGTGTGTGTGTGTGTGTGTGTGTGTAAAGAAAAGAACAATTAATACGTGCTATAGTCTGTGCAAACCTTTCCACACAGTTTCATTTAACCAGCACAGTATCTCTAGGGTGTAAGCGGTGATATCTAACTCTTGAGAGATGGAGAAACAGTTGTTTGAGGATTGCTCATCTGTGAGCTGTAGTGTGGGAGCTAAAATGTCAGCAAGTCCCATGCAGCTCCTTTTTATTCCCTGCCCAGATGGCTGATTCCGATCCTGGGGAAAGAAGCTATGATAACATGCTGAAAATGCTGTCCGACCTGAACAAGGACCTGGAAAAGCTATTGGAAGAGATGGAAAAAATCTCAGGTAGGATGTCTTCCCAGACAGAGTGCCTCCCCTTCTTTCCAATGGCTTTTCACTGGTCCCCAAACATCTGGACCCATATCAAGTGCTTTCTCTAAGGAGGGTTCTCTTGACATCCCTCCAACTTTTACAGCTTGTAACTATAGAAACACAACAATTGCTAGTTACAATGTTATTTTGTGATTGTCTTCCATGGTATTACACCTAATTAACTTCTACCATTGGACTGTTACCTTCATGAGGGCAGAGTACAGAGGCGTGTACATGGCATAGCACCAGATACTAACTCACATGTGCAGTAAATGGCAGGCTTGAGTCATTATTGCATTCGTGAACAGAAGTTGAACAGCCTTTCTGTGAGTTATGACGATGATAAGACTAGTGTACTCCTGAAACTGGGAGGCACAGTACTGTGGAAAAAACAGCAGCAGGATGGGTGCATGTCTTCATTCCTGGGAGAGAATGAAACGGGGAGGCACAGTACTGTGGAATAAAACAGCAGCAGGATGGGTGCATGTCTTCATTCCTGGGAGAGAATGTTATTTTATCCACTGTGTTTCCATGAAGCAGGAATAGCAACAACATTATAATTGTATATGTTCTTAATTCAAAATATGTCTAATTCCAGAGGCATGTGCAGATCTCTGAGTCTAGGGCAGGCTTGTCTACAAAGTGAGTTCTAGGGCAGCCTGGGATACATAGAGAAGCTCTGTCTTAAAACAAAACAAAATACTTTTTAAAAATCATAGTTCTTATAATCTGTGAGCCCAACTTTTGCTACAGATAATGGGAAGGGGCACCTTACAGGGCATAGGGCATATATACTTCACTCTAATGAAAACAATTCTAGAGCAAGCACACCGACTGCGAGTACATCAAGGCACTTGTAGCTGAACCTGCATCATGGCACATGAGCATGCGCACACCAAGACAGGATCCTCCAAGCTCAAAATGCACATAAACTCATGCAGGCTCACACACATACACATAAATACATAAACACAAAACATTAAAAATATAAGCCAAAAAGCTAAATAACTCCAATCTAATTGTTTGTCCTTTTACTGAATATGTCTACTATGTGCCATTTTAAGAATTAAAACTTGAGGCGAGCGGTGGTGGCGCACGCCTTTGATTCCAGCACTTGGGAGGCAGAGGCAGGCGAATTTCTGAGTTCGAGAGTTCAAGGCTAGCCTGGTCTACAGAGTGAGTTCCAGGACAGCCAGGGCTACACAGAAAAACCCTGTCTCGCAAAAAAAAAAAAAAAAAAAAAGAATTAAAACTTGAGCCAGGCAGTGATGGCACACCCCCTTAATCCCAGCACTTGGGAGGCAGAGACAGGCAGATTTCTGAGTTCGAGGCCAGCCTGGTCTACAGAGTGAGTTCCAGGACAGGGCTATACAGAGAAACCCTGTCTTGAAAAACAAAACAAAAAACAAACAAACAAAAGAATAAAAACTTGAGCCGAGCAGTGCTGTCATGTGCCTTTACTCTCAGCCCTTGGGAGGCAGAGGCAGGTAGAATCTGTGAGTTCTAAGACCAGCCTGGTCTACAGAGCCACTTCCAGGATAGCCAAGGCTACACAAAGTAACCTTGTCTCAGGGGAAAAAAATAAGAATAGAACTGTGAATAGAAATCATTCCTTTCTTGAAAGTGGGTAAGGGCCAGGGATAGACATTAATGTGACTATATGTAATCTTAAAATATGAATTAACATGAAAATATGTACATGTTATATTAAAACGGCTAACACTAATAGCATAGTCTGGTTAGGCTGGGGAAGGTACTAAGGAGAGACCTTGCTGCTAAGAGCTGGGGAGACTTTGAGGAAAGCTCTAGAGAAGGAGCTGTGGGTGGGCAGGAGTGATGGAGCTAAAAGGTGAAGAGCACCCCAAAGACACCTGAGGCGAGTGTGAGGGGCCATTATGGAGCCAAACTCCTCAACTGTCTAACCAAAGAGAGGCACAGCTGAGAAGACAAAGGCTACAACCACACCAAGGCAGCTTCAAGGTTCCACACCCTTTCCCCTCAAAGGGGATTTTTGTCATGATGTCTTAACACAGCAAACAAGTCCTAACCCAAACAGTGTAACCAACTGGAGGCAAACTATTCAAATACTCAAGACTGGAAGACTTTTGTCTTTCAAACTACCACACAAATGTTTATACAAATTGTCTAATTTGAAGAGTAATATAGTCTTTTTAAAGCTTTCTTTCCATTTATCATCTCTGGAGAGTATGTTATCAATATATAAACAACCACAAATTAAATGTTGTTTTAAATTTTTGAATAATTTATCTTGTTTTTCTTTTCTTCTCCTCCTCTTCTTCCTCTTTCTCCTCATCTTCCCCCTTCTCTTCCTCCTCTTCCTCCTCCTCTTCTCTTTTTTAAAGGTATTGTATCACTATGTAGCCCAAGCAGGCTTGGAACTTGATTTATAGATTAGGCTGGCTTCGAACTCAGAAAGAGATGTCTGCCTCCCAAGTGCCGAGATCAAAGTCATGTATAACCATCCCAGAATTTTTTATTTATTTACACTGAAAGCATTTTCCCTGAGCCATTTCTTTAGGCCCCACCCCCATAAAGTGGGGAGAGGCCCCCACTATGTAGCCTAGGCTGGCCTCCAACTCATAGAAATCTGCATGCCTCTGCTTTCTGGGTGCTGGGATTGAAAGTGTGCCACCATAACAGGCCACCATGATGTTCTTATTCTCATAGGATAACTTAGCTACTCTGATGTATAATCCGTCAGGTTTTAACAGACTAGCTGTGTCCCACAGCTGCCGTTGGTGTCGTCATTGCCACTGTCACCTTTACCATTCAAGGAGTTGCCCCTCCTCAGACTCTTGTCTTATTTTACGGTTTCAAGCTTTCCTCACATGTTCATTCTTCCAAAGGAGTAATGGTTTCATTTACTTAATATTCTGTTTGGATTTCTGTTAAGCCTAAACACTTGGTACTTTTTAGATGTTTGCTTTTAGGACTGGAGGTTGAACCCAGGACCTTTGACATCTGCAGCAAGTTCTGTGTCCCATGATCCTTCATCAACACTCATACATTAGCATATTTTGTTTGTTTGGGTTTCTTTGAGAAGTCTCAGTCTCTAGCTCAGGCTGGCTTCTTAATCCTTCGTAACCCTCCTGCCTCAGCCTCCCAAATGCCAGTATTACAGGCATGGGCCACCACACCTGTCGGGAAAAGTGATGTTATTTTAACAGGAAGTATTCTCAGGGGGGAGAGGTGACACTTCAGATTGCTCAGGTGCTCATCACGGTTGTCTCAGTTTTGCAATATTGTCTAGATTTTTTTCTTTTCCCATTTTCTTTCTTTTTGTTTGCTTGTGTGAGACAGGATCTCTATGCATAGTGTTAGATCTAAGGAAAAAAAAAGACATTTCCATGACTGTCTGATTAAAGTAAGCTATATTTAGAAATGTACAAAATACTGGCCAGACAACTGTCTTCCCCCTAAACTGATGTTTCAGAGAGCAGCCCCTCACTGACTTTTGAGGTCCTTTTTATGGGGAAGGGCTAGGGTTCCTAGAAAACAGCTGTCAAGATAATTGGCTGTTAGTGTCAGGGCTCAAGGCTGCCTGTGGGGTAGATAAGTGTGAGAATTCATCCTGTGACAGGGGAGCCATCATGGGTATTCAGGAGGTTAGCTAGGGGAAGAGGTAGGCATAGTCATGGGGTTACAAGTTCAGCATAGGTTGAAACCGGTTTGCAGGATTCATTAGGCTCAGGAAACAGAAATCCATTCTTGTAAAACATGGAGTGTTAGTAACAATGTATAACAATGTGGCTCCTTAACAACAATGTGGCTCCTCTCTGGGTTTCACCACAGCTCTGATTGTCCTAGGATTCATTGTGTAGACCAGCCAGCCTGACCTCAAATGCCCCTGACCCTGACCCTGTCTCATAGTTCTGTGATAAAAGGCATGCGTCACCATATTTGGCTTTTACGTATTTTTCTATGTGTGTACTTCTGTGGGTTTGTTCCTATTGGAAGTGGATACTTTACCACTTTATTTGCTAACTATTACTAGATGACAGGAAGGATGCACAGATCTGGATGTTCAGTACTCTTCTGAGTTATTGATGGTGGTGATAATAACAGCGTATGTATGATCATTATATACCAAGTTGATGTCTTCCATATGCTCTAAATACATTATCTCTTTTACTTATAATGATTTTCGGGGGAATATACATAATTATTATCACTGTTTATGGATGAGACGACTTGGTAGTAGAATGTGATTTCCATGTGTCCAACGCTCTGGGCTCATTCCCCAGCAGTAACTCTAACTCTTCTCACCCCCCAGGAAAAGAAAAGAATAATGTAACTAAGTTTTCAGAAACAGCTCTCCAGGTTTTTATTGGCAATTCTGGATGGAGTCAGTGCACCCAAGGAGCTGTACACTTTGGCTGATTCTTCAGGATACCACTGCCTTCACACTCACTGTCCTTTTACAAAACTACCCCCGACAGCTTAGTGTTTCCTATGGAAGCATCATATTCTCAGCATCCAAATCAGTATCCGCTCTCTACTGCTGTGGAACCAGTCCAAGCGGCTGGAAACCAAAAGCATTTGCTATGGCCCAACTTTGGGAGGTAATAAATCTGGATGTGGCATGGCTTGCTGGGTCTGGCTGTTTCTCCTAAGATCACAGACATAATACCAACCATGGCTTCAGTCTCTGAACACTTGACTGGGTTCAGGACAATCTGCTTCCAAACTCATGTAGCTGGTGACAAGAGATTTTTGTTTTCCCTTTCTTTTCTCCCTTTCTTTCTTTCTTTCTTTCTTTCTTTCTTTCTTTCTTTCTTTCTTTCTTTTTATTTATTTATTGTATTCATATGACTACACTGTCACTATCTTCAGACACCAGAAGAGGGCATCAGATTCCATTACAGATGGTTTGAGCCACCATGTGGTTGCTGGGAATTGAACTCAGGACCTCAAGAAGAACAGTCAGTGCTCTTAACCATAGAGCCATCTCTCCAGCCTCTTTCTTTCTTTCTTTCTTTCTTTCTTTCTTTCTTTCTTTCTTTTTTTTTTTGATGATGATGATGGTGGTGGTGGTTGGCTTTCCTGTGTGGCCTCCTCATAGAGCTGGTCTTAACTTTACCTGCCATTTCTCTGTCACAACACGTACCGTTTACTTTGGTTCACAGCTTCTGATGACTTGTTCCCTGATGATCTGTCTTCTCTTACTGCAACTTATCATGGGCACTTGAGGAACACAGGTGTCCACTCTATACCCTGCTATATAGTGCCAGAGATGCCCTAGCAAATGGCAGCATGGAATGGCAATCAGTACGTAGTAAATGGATTGAAACCTCAAGAGACACACTCCTGAAGTGGAATGTGGTAACACACACCTGTAATCCCAGCACTTTCAAGGTAGAGGCAAAAGCACCAGGAGTTCAAGGTCTTCCTCAGCTACATGGCAAGGTTGAAGCCAGCTTGAACTATACAGGATACTATCTTTTCAAAACAAAACAAGCTAGACATATCTCCTGTTCTATTGATTCTAAAATAGTTCCCTTGGATCAGAAGACAAGAGAGCTATGCAAATGATAGAGTGCCCTGCTGTCTGTTGTCTCCTTACAGTGTTCTGAGCCATATGGCTAGCTAAGCTTATTAATGATTCTAACCCACTACAGGCATGAGGGGGCCTCCTTGTATTTAAAATACAGATCTCACCTAACTCATTTGCAGCTACAGAATATTCTTTTTCTTGACTTTCATTGTAAATACATCTATTTTATGTGTAGGGGTGTTTTGCCTGCCTGCATGTATGACTTGCACATTTTTGCAGTGCTCATAGAGGTTAGAAAAGAGTATCAGAAGCCGGGTGGTGGTGGCGCACGCCTTTAATCCTAGCACTTGGGAGGTGGAGACAGGTGAATTTCTGAGTTTGAGGCCAGCCTGGTCTATAGAGTGAGTTCCAGGACAGCCTGGGCTACACAGAGAAACCCTGTCTCAAAAAAAAAAAAAAAAAAAAGCATCAGGTCAATGTCCTGGGATCGGAGTTATAGACAGTCGTGAATGGTCATGTGGGTGCTTAAATTAAACCCCTGTCCTCTGGGAAAGCAGCAATGCCCTTAACCACTGAACTATCTCTACGGAATACTCTTTGTAGAGGAACATCCTTGGGAATTTTTCTCTTAGGATAGAGTTCTTCACTTTGTTTTTGTTGACTTTTTTATTCAGGAGTTTTTATTGTTCCCATGCTAAGAATTAAACTGAAGCTTCATACATGCTATGAAAGGTGTGGTGGTTTGAATGGGATTGGGCCCCATAGACTCGTACATTTGAATACTTGGTCCCCAGTTAATGAAACTGCTTAGAAAGATTAGGAGGTGTGTCCTTGCTAGAGAAGAAGTGTCATGCCAGGCCCAGACTCACTCTCTGTCTTTGCCTGCAACTTGTGGGCTAGAGATGAGCTCTCAGCTGCTTCTCCAGCACCCTGCCTCCCTGCTGCCAAACTCCTGGCCATGATAGTCACGAACTCACCTTCTGATACTGTAAGCAAGCCCCCAATTAAATGCTTCCTTTTATAAGTTGCCTTGGTTATGGTGTCTCCTCACAGCAATGGAAGTGACTAAGACAGAGAGCTTCACCACTCAGCTCCAGAACAGAGCAGTTTTAAAGGCTGTATTCATCTTTGGGCCTTATAAAAGATTTTTTCTTTCTCTGCCTCAGCCAAGGAAGCTCAGAGGAGTTAGTATGTGGTGAGTTCTGTGGGGGAATATGTAAGATTCATTCTTTGAGCTTTCTATTCCCTAATGTTGTTTTCTTATTTTATTTCCCTAATGTTATTACCTTATGTCTTTGCCCTGAACACCTAAATTATTTACTTTATAATAAAAGTTTCCAGTTTTAAGCAGTTCTTCTCATCTGGGTGTCTAGTTTCATTGCTCACAATTCTGCCTTCCACCACATATTGAGTATGAACACAATCCAGCCAGGTCCTTTGGCAGTCATGACAAAGGTCACCTTTCTTCTAGTTCCTCATACAATTCCTTATTTCCATCTGATCTCTCAAGGGAACAGCTTTGCCATCTCTAGGTCCCCAAGCATTCTGTCCAGCATTACATATATTCTCTATGAAGACACAGAGTTTCTTTCTAAATTCCTCTTTTATTACTGAACCAGAATTCCTTTCAAAGCTCCATGTATTCAGTGTCATGCACTTCTGTTATATGCTTCAAAACCCCAGCCACCCCTACCTACCATCAAAGCTGCTCCTTCAAAACCCCAGCCACCTCTACCCACTGCCAAAGCTGCTCCTTCAAAACCCCAGCCACCTCTACCCACTGCCAAAGCTGCTCCTTCAAAACCCCAGCCACCTCTACCCACCACCAAAGCTGCTCCTTCAAAACCCCAGCCGCCCCTACCCACTGCCAAAGCTTCTCCCATACTGTCAGGTGTTTGTTATAGCAACACTCTCCATACAGGCACCAAGTTCTGACTAATCTTCAGGGGATACTATAACAAATATCCACAGACAAGGTAGCTTTAAAAATAAACATTTATTTTGCATGGTCCTAGAGTCCAAGACCTCCAACATCAAGGTGCCAGCGGGTTACCTGGTAAGAATCCTCGTCAGTGTTTGTATAGTCATCCACTTTCTCGTTGTCTCCCCACATGGCCAATTGCAAGTGCTGTGTCTCTTTTATAAAGAAAGACACCAACCCCATGAGTCATGAGGGCTCCACCCTTATTACTACACATCTGCCAGAGGCCCATCACCTAATACCATTGACTTGGGACCATATTTGTATGGAAATGTAGAGCTATGCATATACCCAGTTCATAGCGTGTACCTGTTTGGTTCTCACTGGAAGCTAGTAGATGGTCTCTATTTTGTGGATGAGGAAACCAAGTTAGCAAATGTGCACCCTTGTTCCAGCTCACAGGGTTAGAGGTGGAGAGAAGGGAAGCAGACTCTGCCCTGGCTTCCAGATCCATATGTCATCTGCGGTCTGGGGTGTGATGTCATCTGCTGTCTGGGGTGTGATGTCATCTGCTGTCTGGGGTGTGATGTCATCTGCTGTCGGGGGTGTGGTGTCATCTGCTGTCTGGGGTGTGGAAAGGGTGGGCTGCAGATCCTTTGTGCTAGAATGATCCACAACCTGCTAGACAAAAAAAAAAAAAAAAAAAATGGCTGTGTTGTGGAATGGGCCAGTGACCTACATTGTGCCTTACTGGTGTCAGGGTCAAGTACATAGGTGTCTCAGATCACTGAGTACAGGAAAACATATAATTTGGATCTTATGGGTCTGGAAATGGTCGGCTTGTCTGAGCATGTAAGTATGCTTGGGTAGTGGAAAAATGATGACTTAGGTGTCACCTGCAACCAATAGCTGTGAACTACAGCAAACTGTTAGCTATAAACTACACAGAAGAAAGTACATATTTGCTGTGATTTTCCTCCCATTTCATATCAGACCAGCCTCCAGCTTGTTACTGTTATTGACTCAAATACTGAGAAGTTAAGACTTGTAGAATATTAGCAGGTGTCACTGTTGCTAATGTAGAAAGAAGTTTTATAGGGGGTTTATAGCACCTTATGAGCTTTCTCTCCTTGGGATACTCAATATCTCCCAGGGTCTTGCGCCAAAAGCTGAGCACAATGGGCCCCCCAGAGAGTTAGTGCCTGTCACCTAACTGGGCCTGTTTGGTCATTGTAGTGCAGGCAACCTGGATGGCTTACGATATGGTGGTCATGCGCACCAACCCCACACTAGCAGAGTCCATGCGCCGGCTAGAAGATGCCTTCCTCAACTGCAAAGAGGAGATGGAGAAGAACTGGCAAGAGCTACTCACTGAGACCAAGCGCAAGCAGTGAGCCACCATCTGTCACCAGCCTGTGGGGCGAAGCCAGGGACATGGGTCCAGAAGCCCAGACGTGTAGCCGTGTGCATGGTACTTGTTTCTCAATAAACTTATTTTCAAGCAAACCAAAGGACCCTTCTCTGTCTTGCACAATAGTTGACCCAGCTTCACTGCAGACTTTGTCAGCAAAGATGAAAAGTGTGTGAGGAATGCTTCCAGTGAGCCAAACGCCTGTCCGTATCAGTTGTACTAAGCATAGAAGAAAAAGAAACAAAATGGGCTGGCAAGATTGTAGATGCAGACACTTGCCACTCAAGATTGATAGCCCGAGTTCAGTCTCTAGTTCCACATAGAGGGTTCAGGAGAGAAGCGATTCACAAAGCCATTTTCCGATCTCCGCATTCCTACCATGGCACATGCATTCCCCCTCACAATAATCATAAATAATCACTTTTTAAAATATTTTATTATTTCATGTAAATGGGTGTTTTGCCTGAATGTGTCTGTGCACCACATGCATACAGTGCCCACAGAGGCCAGAAGAGGGTATAAGATTCCCTGGGACTGGAGTTACAGTTGTGAGCCACTGTGGGTTCTTGGAATCAAACCTGGGCCATCTGGAAGAGTAACCAGTTCTCTAAAACACTGAGTCATATCGCCAGCCCCTAAATTGATTTTTTTTTTTTTAAGGAAAAAAAAATGGCCCCCTTGAGATAAATCAGGTTGAAGGTCAGGACAAACAGCAGCACTCAGATTTGTCTGCCTGCCTAAAGTGGGCTTTCCGTGGATGAAGGAATGTCACTTTGAATGTGGCTTGCCCCAGGTACCAAGCCAGATGTCCATTGGTGATCCTGTCGCCATGGATCTCCTGAATGACAGGTCTCCAGAAGAGGGCTAAATGCCTTGTCCTGGTCCACACCAGTAACAGAAAGGTCTAACTAGAGGAAACACAGGGCTTGTCTAGAGGGAGCTTGTAAGAGCGGTGTGGGAGTCGAGAAAGCTTAAGAGGTATTCACAAGGGGCCGAGTGGTCCTGGGACAGTCTGGGCTGGGACTGTGGGCTGTGGAGTGATTATCAGGTCAGGAGATAGGATAGTTAAGTGATATTCAGACCCGGGAGGAGAGGCAAGCCTGACTCCTAAATGGCCTCAGGACAGCAAAAATCCCAGAATGAGGCTATTTCCTGAGGAGGTCTTCACTTCCTCTTCCGTCTTGAGGGAACAGGAAGTTCAAATAGGTTTCTAGTGAGTACCAAAGAACCCCCACAGACAGAAGTGGCTTTGTTAAAACTAAGACATCCTACGCATGTGAGGGCCTCGGCCAAAACCAGCAAGGTGTAGTGGGACCCAAGAGGGTTGAGGGAGCCAGGGTTCCCAGGGGAGGAGAAAACAGAAGGGGTCTCACTTCAAACATAATTAACAGTTCTTAACCAGCCGGCGAAAGCTTTAGGCACAAGAACAGAAAGTTCTGACTGTCTGCTTCTTCCCATGCCCCAGGTCCGCTCAGACTCACCCAGAGCAGGGTGTCCCTGCAGAGCAGCCACACAGTTCTGCTTCTTTCTCAGCCCTCAGATTGTGGTCTGCAACCAGGTCTTAGGGGGCAGAGTCAGAGTGAATGGATAGAGGACCCCCTTACTGCCCAGTGGGAAGGGCTGCAGCTCCTTGGCCTGAAACAAGGCAGTCCCCTCTGAAACTGTGAAGGTAGCCGTGACCTGGTGGTTGAGACAGTAAATGGTGTTGCCCAATACTGTGCAGTGGAGCGGGGCGGGGTCAGGCAGCGGCAGGGAGGCTGCACGGCTCCAGGAGCCTGTCACTGTGTTATAGCGCATCACTGCGGCACCTACACCCCGCAACAAGTCAAACCGGTATAGGAAGCCCCCTAGTGCCACCATATCACTGGAGCGTCGGTGGCTGGCGCTGTAGGGACACTCATCCCATGAGTCTTTCACGGGGCTGTATCTGAGCAGGCGGTAAAAGAGATGACCCCCTGTGACATAGATTTCTCCTCGGCAGACCACAGCCTCATGGGCCACAGGGAAGGTGCCCTCAGGGAGGGATGCTCTCAAGGTCCAGGTATCTGTGCGTGGGTCATAGCGCTCCATGCTGTATAGGCACTCACCACCAATGGCATAAAGCATTCCATCCAGGGCCACCAGCTTGAGCTGGGCCCGGGCTTGCTGCATGGGACGAACCTGGCTCCAAATGTTGGTCAGAGGGTTGTAGCAGAATACCTTGTTGGAGCAGACAGCCTGGGCACCAGAACCCCTGATGCCACCTGCCAGAAACAGATAGTTATGCATAGTGCAGAGGCCGCAGCCCCGAAGCGGGACCTCCTCTGGTACTCGAGTCAGGGGCCGCCACACATTCTCCTGTGGGTTGAACACATGGAGGTGTGTGTGAAGATGCAAATGCTCAGACCCGGTTGCAGGAGCTTCCTCGCTATGAGGGCCCCTTGTGAGCCCCGAGCGGCTCACCTGGTAAAGGCTAGGCAGCACAAGGACCCCCAGCACTGTCTGGCCCTGGCAAGTCCGCAGGTTCAGGATGCGCTCCCTGTCGGCTCCACTCAGCTGTCGGTAGAGGTGTGGGTCTCCCAGAACATGCAGTAAGTTGTTGCTCATTAAGGCGTAGGTCTCCTGAGCTAAACCCAGCTCTCCATGCTGCTGGGCGAAGGCCAAAACCTCCAAGCAGCTGCCTAGATCCAGTTTGGGGGGCCACAGTGCCACGGCTGTGCTAGGCTTCGAGGCCTGTGAGTAGTATTTATGAGGCCCCTCCACCACTCCCCAACTCCCAGGCTTCTGCAGAAAAACCATAAGCTTTTGTGTCTCTTTCTGCTTCTCTGTGAGCATGTCCCTGCTATCTGCAGGTCTAGCTCCCTCCTTTAGCACCTGCCCCTGGGGCTGCTGGGGTACCTCTTGGGTCAGTATGTGTTCAGAGCTCTGAACTAGGCTGCGTTTTCTCCTCCGTTGCCGAGGCTGAGGGGTGGGCTGAACATCCTGCCTCATAGAAGTAGACGGTACAGGACCCGGCTGTGCCAGACCGGGGACCTGGGGGACAGCCACAGGCTCTGCAGCTGGGGGCAGCAAGTCTAGACTCTTCTGCTTGGTTTCATCTCCTCTAGAGTCTGGGTTGAGAGATGCATTTGTCTCTAAACTCATTGGCTCTGTTTCACATCTAGCCTCAGCTAGGCTCCCTGAACCTACTGGTGTGACTAAGACTGCTCTGTGTTTGTCCTGGAGGCTGGAGATGGCTCCTTCAGAGGAGGGCCCTGGCTGTATATCTTCAGAGTATGTGGATGAGCTGGGCCCTGCAGGACTCTTGGGATCTGCCCTTGAGGCACTGCCTTGGGCTTTTTCTTGCCTAGGGAAGGGGTGGCTTCTAAGAACCATAGTAATTAAATTGCCCCAGCTATTTGAGATTCGTCTTTCTGGGGAGCTCTTGGAGAGGCCCTCATTAGATTCCGTAGACACAGGCCGTGGTTCACTGTCTACAGCAGGATCTTGGGCTGCAACTGGGGCAGAGGCTAGAGTTGGGGGTGACGTTGGGGGTGGGGTTGCTGTTGAGATTAGGGTTAAGGCTGTGGCTGGGGTTGGGGATGGGGTTGGGAGTGATGTTAGGGATGGGGTTAGTGTTGAGATTGTGGTTAAGCCTGTAACTGGGGCTGGGCAGGGGGGTAAAGTTAGAGATGGGGATGTTGTTGAAGTTGGGGCTGGGGCTGCTGTACCTGGAGCTGGGGTTAGGGGTGAGGATGGGGTTGAGGTTGGGGGAGATACTGAGGGAGGTGTTAGGATCGCTGCTCGAGCTGAAGTTGAGGCTCCCGCTGAGGTTAAAGTTTGGGTTGGAAAGGGGGCTGGCCCTGCTCTGAGACTCTCACCACCAGAAGGACCCTGGCTAACGTCCAGGGGCAAATTGTTTACAGGAGCAGAGGTAGAGACAGCGTGTAGGAACCCGGGGCTGGGATGCACTGCCGAGGCAGAGGATGGAACCAGCTCAGTGTCCCGGGTCGGAGCAGAGGCTGGAAGGCTTCGGGAGGGAGTGCAACTGAAGCCATGCGTGGACTTCCGTGTATTCACGATAAGCACAAGGTTCTGGTCTGTCGCTGGCCTGCCAGCTGTGTGTTTACTTTCCTCGCCTTGACACGACCCTCTTCCTTTCCCAGTGAGGTGGCTCTCTCCTAGTTTCTCCATCTTGCTCTGGCCAGCAACTTGGTCTACCGCACAAGCCTCAGGGTGCAGCTCTTCTGGCAAAGCACCTTGGGAGGGGCTGACATTGCTGGTGACAACAGCTGCCCCACTCTCCCAGTACTGGACTTCCTCACTAACCAGGATGCCCTGGGTCTCCCTGGGAGCGGGGGATCCAGTCTCCTTGCTCTCAGCACCCTTAGCCCCTGACCCTGCAGTGCTGGTGGGAGTGAGGCGGGAGCTGCTTTTCCCACACACATCCTTGAAGGAGTCCACCTGAGGCCGACCATCCACAGTATCAGCTAGGCCCATCTCCTGAGGAGCCTTGAGCCCCTTGTCTGAGCTGTGTGGTGAGGGGCCTGCAAGGCTGGTGAGGATGTCCTGGCTGGCTGAACCTGCCATATCCACAGCATCCCACACACTCACCACAGTGCCAAGGCGGAGAGGATCCAGCTTTAGAGGACGGCAGGGTCTGTCTCCTGAGCTGGCACCAGGCCGCCGACGCCGACGCAAGCTGCCTAGGCCTTTCCCCAGAGGGCCAGGAGGCCCCACAGGCAGGTGCCAGGGGCTGGTGTCCTGTTGCTCTGTATGGACAGGGCCTTGCCCAGCTGTCCCCTTACCATAGGTTCCAGTTAACCCCAGCTGCATTTCTGTTTTGCTGTCAAGACTTCGAGGTGTAAAGTGGATCATGATGGGAACAGGAATATCCTTTGCTTTGCGGTGGCCCGGGGAAGAAGTTTCTGGCCTGGCTGGCTCCTTTCTTTTCTTTCCCAGGGCTGCTGGGGTGGTCCCTCTGCTGGCCACCTCTCCAGGTGTCTTATGTGATGGCCGGACATCTGAAGCCATACTTCTGTCTATTGATGGCTCTGGGTCCTGAGTCCTAGCTGTAGCAGATCTCCTCTGGCCATCTCCAGGAGCCTCTGGTTTCTGCTGTCCTTTGCTCTGCCCCTCACTGGCATCACTGTCCTCGGACTTCGGGTGCAGGGCCTGCCTGACTCCTCCGGCCTGAGCAGGTTGCACACCTGGAGCCGTGGATGCTGACCCTTGTGTCTCCTGGTCCTTCCTGGAGCCAAACCAGTGCAAAGCCAGTGCTAAGGTGGCTACCACTGCTAGAGCTAGCAAGGTAAGTACAGCCGCATCCCAGTCGTCCTCTCCATCACCATCCCAGCCCCAGAGGGACCCAGCAGCCCCTAGGGTACCCAGGAGCATGGCGAGGACTACAGACCGGCTGTGGAGAACCTGCTCTGCCTGGCAGCTATACATGCCCCACACCCAGCCTGAGCTGCGGGGTGTACAGATGGCATCACAAGCAGCTCACCTAGGACAGCCCTGTTAAGGTGGACTGGTTCACCAGGCCCTTGAGGGATACCTGCCTGCATTCAGGCTTGTCAGTAAACCCAGTTGGATGTATCAAGAGAATCTATGGTTTGCAACAGCCTGCCCTGTTATCCCCCATCCCAGCCCTTGTCCCTTCCTTCTTTGCTCAGGATACTAGGGACAAATAGCACTGTTCATGTACACTCTGACAACATGTCACCCCATTATCTCCTGCTCTAAAGACACCCATACCCCTAAATTCACCCTACACCCTATAGGCTATACAAGATCGCTGGGAAGGAAGGGTTACCACACTGGGAGATGTTATCTTGAGTCTTAGCAACATGATGCAGCCCCGATGAAATTACCAGAAACCGGAGAGGCCAGTTCCACCATAGCCACCAGGGATGGGGGGGGGCTTTATTCTGGTGGTCTTTCAGGCTGAACACGAAAGCCTGGGATGAGGGTCATGTGAGTGATCATCTGGTCGTGGTTGGGACAAGTACCATTCTCATCCTTCCTCGTCCAGCAGCTACCAAGCATTGCTCTAAGAAAACTAACAATAATGTCGTTTTCAAGTCAAGAGGGTAACATAGAAGTGAGGAAGGCTGAAGGAAACCCAAACACTGCACCTCCCTCTCTCCCTGTGACTCGTCTTATTCCACCACTAACCTAACACCTAACGCCAGAGCCCTCTGGCCTCCTTTCTCCCTCTTGGCCTGCTCAGGTACCACCTCAGTGTGCCTCTGAAAAGCTCAGGGCACAGTCTGCCTCTCCTGTAGTCACTCATCAACCTGTACCCAGATCCTTCAGAGACCCTCTCTGGCTCAGGTGCTCTACCAGGCCAGTTCCAAGGTACTCTCTCACTCCTCTGCCTTCCTGTCTGAACCAAACCTCCATCCGTCCCACCTCCTCATCCCGTTCACTTCTCCCAGGCTGGCACGTGGACACTCCATTAAGCATAGGTACTTGTGTTTGTCTGTTTGTGTGGTTTTTTTTTAGGGAGGGACCTTCTCTACACGATCATCCCAGAAATCCACATCAGGAGTGAATCTTAATGTATTTACCAGGTAGGACCCAGTTGCATAAAAGAGACTGGGGTTCCCCCAGAATAAAGGTAGCTCTCCCAACGAGAAGTAGACCTTCTCTTCCTCTGAAACAATGGACCCAAGGACTCCTTTGACTCAGACATCAAGGGGGTGCCAAGAGTGTCCCTGGCACCTCGCCTGGGCCCTGCTGAGCCTCAGCTATCTCATCTGGCCTGGTCCCATCCCAGCTTCCCACAGAACTATTAAGTGACAGAGGGTGGAGTGAGCCTCACACCTTAAGGTGGACTTGAACTGCAGAGGACTGCCTTGTCTTTACTCTCTGTCCCAGTCTTGGGCTCTGTCTGCTTTTGTAGTTATGTTTGGAGACCCAGGATCGGCAATAGATATAGTGGACAGATTCCCCTGTAGCTCTTTAGGGGCTGGTGAGTGTCTTGTCAGCTGCACACAGGCTTCTGAAAATCCAGAGCGGTTAGAGTGAGGAGGATCACAGGGGATCTTCAGAGGGGGCATGATTGCAGGAATCAACATAAACCCACAAGGAATGAGGACCTTGGGGGACGACATATTGGGGATGGGGTGAGGGTGGAGCCTCAGGAAATGAGCTGGGTAGACTTAGTACTGTCAAAAAGGAAGCACCTACCTTTGCCAGAGTCAGACAGAGGGCAAACCTTCATTGTGTCTAGAGCAGTGGTTCTCAGCCTTCCTAATGCTGTGACCCTTTAATACGGTTCTCCATGTCGTGGTGACCTCCCCCCACACACCATAAACTCACTTTCACTTCTACTTCATAACTGTAATTTTGCTACTGTTATGAATCATAATGCAAATATCTGATAATCAGGATATCTGATATGCGACCCCCCACAGGGGTCACGACCCACAGGTTGAGGCCCACTGGCCTAGGGAGCTTCTGTGAGGAAAATGGCTGAGGAGGTGCTGCCAGCCCCCATAAGAGGACAGACACTGGCATTCATTGCTTACCAGACAAAGTTTTTAAAAGTAGAACTGCTAGAAAGGTTATACATTGTGAGTCACACAACTGGTCTGTGTTGGCTTTAATGGCACAGACAGCACAAATGTCAAAGAAAACAACAAAAAAATCGAGAAAAGGGGGGCCCAGGAAGATCTGATTAACATTAGCAACCCCCCAGGAGCCCTCTTTCCCAGGGCTCACTAAAGACTACCCCTCCATCTCCATAAGAGGAATGAAGGACATCTGTTTACATAGTTAAGGTTGATTTCTACAGAGATGGCACAGCACAGCACATACTTAATTTCACATGTAGAGCCAAATACAAAAGAACCTCCAAGACACTTAAACTCTGCAGACTATCAAAGACCATCATATATAAAAATTTCTCCATTATTGAAATTTCTTACATAAGAGTAGCTATAATCGAAACATCATGTTGTGATGTTTATAATCCCATCTCCAGACTAATTTTAAGGCTTAGAAAATGTTAACCTCTGCCAAGTCTGATGGTACATGCCTTTAATCCCAGCACTCAGGATTAAGAGGCAAGGGGAATCTGTGTGAGGTTTTGGCTAGTCTGGTCTATATAGTGAGCTCCAGGACAGCCAGGGCTTTATAGCAAGAATGTGTCTCAAGAAAGAAAAAGGAAAAGAGAAAAAGAAAATAGGAAGAAATAAGATCTGTCACAACAAAAAGTTAATGAAATAGAAATTTTAAAGATAAGATGGAGAGATGGCTCAGCAGTTAGGAGCAGAGACTTGCAGAGGACCCAGGTTCAATTCCCAACACACACATAGTGGCTCACAACCATCTATTAAATCAAGTCCCAGAGCACCCATCACTCTCTCCTGGCCTCCTCAGATGCTGCATGCAGATGGTGCCCAGACATGCACGCAGGCAAAACACTCATGTAAATAATATCTTTTAAAAAGAAAGCTGAAAACAACACAAAGAATCAACAAAACAGTCAGCAATATCAATACCAAATACAAAATCAGTATCAAAAACAATATCAACAAACCACCAGCCAAACTAAAGAGAGAAAAGACAGGCCAGTTTAATCCTAGTACTTGAGGGCAGAAGGCCAGCCTGGTTTACAGAGCAAGTTCCAGGACAATCAGGGCTACACAGAGAAACTCTTGTCTCAGAAAAATCAAAACAAAAAAATAGACTTTAGTTCCTTCCAGAGATTCTAAGATGGTTCAACATACCTAAATTTATGTAATATAAGCATAAATGGCCTCAAAGACAGAAAGAATGTGGTCACCTCAATAGATCCCAAAAAGGCTTTGATAAAACCCAACTATGATCAAATCCCTGACGAAAAAAGGACAGAAGGAACATGTTTTAATACAATAAACACTAGGCATGCCAGCATCATACTAAAGAGAAAAACATTTAAAAGCATTTTCACTAAAACCAGGAACAAGGCAGAATGATTACTTTCTCCATTTTTATTCAGCATGTTTCCTGAAGTCTTAGCTACAGCAGTAAAAAAGAAAATAAAAATGGGCACATATAGGAATAGAAAACAAAGTACCCTTGTTTGCAGATTCTATACATAAGAGACTCTAAAGACTCATTATGTGGACTAGGCTGGCCTTGAACTCACAGCCAACCTGCCTCTGGGTCTTGAGAACAGGGATACCGGGTGTACACCACCACACCTGGCTTGGTATCCAATTTTTTGTTGGCTATTTACTTTCACCCTTATTAAGCCCACTGAAAGGCCATGATTTTGCAAATAGATATTTATCATTCCTGCTATTTTGTATCCTTTTGCTCCATTTTCTTTTGTTTTTATTGAGTCAGGGTCACATCGTATTTCAGGCTGGTCTTGAACTTGACATCCTCCTGCCTCAGCTCTAAATGCTGGAACTACCTGTTTACTCCGCTTTCTTTTTTTCTATCTTCTTTTTTTTTTCTTTTGCTGTTTTCCTTTTCCTCTGTTTGCAAAATGAATTCTAAATGTCATTAAAATTTTCATTAACGCTGAGGTTATCTTAGGGCTATGGATTTTTCTCTACTTTAGATGCATCCTTCAGGAGATCCTTCAGTTTTCCTCTGAAGTATTTTCTATCATTCATGACTCAAGATTTGAGTTTTGGTCCCAAAGGTGTTTTTTTTTTTTTTAAGTTTACTTTTTAAAAAAAAATTGTTGAGAATTTTTTTTTTCTGGAATGTGATCAAGTCTTAGACTGTAGCCTCTCTAATCAATTTGTATTATTTTCTGGCCCAAAACATTAGTTTTGTAAATGTTACATGGGCTTATATAGATACATAAATACAGCTTTCTGTATTATTTATTCCTTTATTCTTAAAGCTTTTTTGTCTGCGGATTTATCTCATTCTGGAATGGGTGCATT
Source organism: Grammomys surdaster (assembly GCF_004785775.1). Classification (NCBI taxonomy): domain Eukaryota; kingdom Metazoa; phylum Chordata; class Mammalia; order Rodentia; family Muridae; genus Grammomys; species Grammomys surdaster. The sequence goes on from NW_021620773.1 coordinate 1,693,618, forward strand.
GATCTGTGACCCAGCCTAATGGCCAGCCAGCACACAGTCTCCGCAGTAACAGGAGACCCCAGCAGGCGACATTACTGAAGGGCCCGGAGGGTGGGGTCAAGCATTTGGTCTGGTTGCCAGGAAGCCAGACGGGACATAATGGGGTATGAGAGTTTGACAAGAGGGTTGTCAAGCTCCCCAGCTTTGCTTCCCCCAAGAGGGTAACCACCACAGCAGGTCAGTGCGTCTCCAGGCCTCCCCTCAGAGCACCCTGTGCCCCTAAAAGGGCCCTCCCCAGGACGTCCTTTCCCAAGACCTTTAAAACCCCTCTTCCACCCAAAAACTCCAGGCCGTTCCCTTTCCACCGTCTGGGTTCAAACTTGGCCTGTGTTTAAACATTGGTACCAAAGCGCCTGGGATAGAAGGCCATGATGGCTTTGAAGCTCGCCCCTGCCCTGGTGCACCCGCCTCCAATCCTGGGAAACTGTTTGTTTTCCGGTGCCCTGGGATACGTGTTAGTTTTGTCCTCTGTCGTGCTGGTCCTGAGTGGAGCTGGGGAAGTGTGTCCCCTACGAATTCTATCCACAGGTGCTGCAAGCCGTAAGCGCCCCCACCTGCGCTATGGGCTCAGAAGTCTGGGTCGGCACTTGGCGGCCACATCGGCCCCGCGGCCCCATCGCGGCGCTCTACAGAGGCCCGGGGCCAAAATACAAGCTGCCCACGAACACCGGTAGCAAGGGTGGATGCAGGGGAGGAAACCGGGAAGGTGGGACTGTGGGCGGTCTACACTGGTGCCTGGAGTCCAGGAACAGGAGAACTGTGCCCGAGGCAAAAAAAAAAGGGGGGGAGCCCAAAAAATAAGAGGTTCTGTGCTGGGGCTGCCTTGGTGAAACCGGAGAGGGAAAGGAGCTGGCAGCCCCTGGGCCCTGCCGGCGGTGACCCGGGAATGCTCCCGCAGGTTACAAACTGCACGACCCGTCTCGGCCGCGAGCCCCCGCCTTCTCCTTCGGCTCGCGTCTACCCTTGCGGCATGCAACCTGCGGACCGGGGCCGAGTTACCTAGTGCCTGCCCGCATGACCGTGCGCGGCAGCGTTGGCTCCCCGGCCTTCTCCATCTACGGTCGCCTAAGCCACACCGCGCCCGTCCTCACTCCTGGACCGGGTCAGCACCCTGGGGCCCGGGTCTCCCCAACGTGGAACTGCCTCCAAGAACGCCCGCTAGAAAATTCACCCCACCCCCACCCCAAGCCCAGAATCCCCGGGAACCTCCTACCCATACCCAGAAACCCGAACTTCCCTGTGGCTCCCATTTCTCCCTTAGAGCCAAGACCCCAGGCTAGGCTTCCCGTACCTCACCCCACCCCAGTTCTGGCCCACACTCTTGGTCCATCCCATAGACAGGTACTCCCCAGAACGCGCGGGAAATGTGACGTACCCCAGCGCTCCTCGGCATACCATTGCTCCCCGAAACTGGGGCATCCTCTCAAAGCAACAAACCCCAGGTGAGGCCTGAAGGGCTGGATCCAGCACTAGGGACCTTCCCACACCCCAACCCACAGTCTGCCATAAAGACAAGGAGACTGGACCAATGGGCCCTCTTGCTGGCTCCTCCTTAGGTCCTGGGTCCTACACCGTGCCTTCGCTCTTGGGCCCACGAGTCATAAACAAAGTCTCAGCCCCAACTTACTCCATCTACGGCCGCAGCACTGTGGGCAGCTGCTTCGAGGACCTCAGCAAGGTGGGGGGGGGGGGGGGGGGGGGGGCTGGCAGCTGCATATGCAATCTCTAGTAATCAAGAGGGTCAGCGAAGTTGGGGGTGGTGCAGAACCGTAGACAACTCACCGAAACTGAGGCAGGAGGGTTGGGAGTTCAAAGCCAGCCTGCGGTACACAGTGAGATTTTTAGCTTGAGAACAAAAAGTTCACAAGGAATGGAGGCTGGACCCTGCACCTATCCCTGTCATCGTAGACCCCAGGCCCTTGTGCCTACCACGTTGTGAACCCTGGGGTCTACAAGACTCGAGCCCCGCAGTTCACGATGTTGGGGCGGACTCCGCCACCTCAAGAGACCACCAAGAAGCCAGGACCAGCATCCTACAGCGTGGACAAGGTGGTCTGGAGTCGAGGGTCAAGGGGCAGGGGATGACGGTCTGAGGTCTAAGGCATGGGTCAAAATATCCCCGGGGAATTGGCATCCCTGTATGAAGCGGAACAGCTGGCTTGGTAAGGTCAGCCGCGTCTCCCGGGCCCGCAGCACCGGAAGCCTCGCGGCTGGACCTTCGGGATCAGGCACTCCGACTACCTGGCCCCCATGATACGGTACCACGTGGACGACTGACGCCAGCAAGCTCGCTCGCACGCACGCACCGGCCCTCGGTTGTTTACTTAAAGCTTTCTAAGTCAGTGCTGTGTGTGTGTCTCTCTTTCTCTCTCCGAAGCGGGCAAGGAGAGGATGGGGGAGGAGAGGACGTGACGGGTTCGAGCATCGATAGTCTCAGTCGAACAGGGCAAGCAGTGCCCGGGACCCATAGATACCAAGACCCCAGGGAACTAAGCAGAGCGAACTGCGGTCTGGAGCGCTGTAACCAGACCCTTAAGGTCCTGGCAGTGTCAATTAGCCACAAGATAGCAGGTAGGAAGCAGCGTAAGAGGTGATTGGCTTTACCTTGTCAAGTGCCGCCTACTGGGACAGCCTTATTCCCCCCCACCCCGCGCTGTCCCCAACGGTAGTCCCTGACGTGAACTGTCTCCTCTGCACCTAAGTCCACACAGGGCTGAGGGATAACAGGCCGGAACGGAGCCAGATCCAGAAACCTGGTAAAGGCCCCTGAACTGAATAGGTACTAGACGGGGATCGAGTTGTGAGGTCGAGAAATGGAAGCCGGAGGGGGTTGAGTATGGGGCAGTGCTGGGTGTTGAGTAAAACATGAGACTTCAAAGACATGGATGGGGTGAGGGGTGGGAGTGAGGTCCAGCGGTGTCTCAATGTTCCTTATAGGCTGGAGCAATGGCAGCTCCAGGGACACCACCTCCCTCGGCCCCAGAGACAGCTGGTGCCGACTCAGGGGGAGGGAGTGGGGAGAACAGGCAGCTGCCTGAGCTGATTCGCCTGAAGCGAGATGGAGGGCATCTGAGCGAAGCAGATATCAGAAACTTCGTGCACGCAGTGATGGATGGAGGAGCACAGGACACACAAATTGGTGTGTGGGAAGCCCTAACTCGACCCTGATCCCCAATTGCCCCATACGCACCTCAAGGATGACCCCACCACCATCACGGCCCCAGAAAACTCAGGCTCCGTGAACACCTCGCTCATTATATCCATACTTAGGGGCCATGTTGATGGCCATTCGGCTGCAGGGCATGGACCTAGAGGAGACTTCTGTGCTGACTCGGGCCCTCGCAGAGTCTGGGCAGCAACTGGAGTGGCCCAAGGCCTGGCACCAGCAGCTTGTGGATAAACACTCCACAGGAGGTGTGGGTGACAAGGTTAGCCTGGTTCTGGCACCTGCCCTGGCTGCATGTGGCTGCAAGGTTAGTGACCGTTTCCTCTTCGGATCTCTGATCCACTCACGGGGCACCACCTACCCTCAAGCCGGGCTCAAAGCTCTCAAAGACAAAACCCAGGGCTGTCTTATCCCTTGATAACACAAGTTCCACCACGGAATAGAGCTGCCTCTGTACCCAACAGAACCCTCTAAGAGTTAACAGGACCCAAAAAGGAAGAGCAGGGTCTCTTCTTGTCCCTCAGACTTGGGTCCCTGATGAATGAGTACCAGCTCTTGCCCTGCTGACAAACTGCTCCCGCCAAATACAGTTTATTTTCTTTTCCGCCAATTAGGCACCCACATTTACTGTTTAAAAGACTCTAAAATATAACTACTTTTAAAAATGTAAATTTTTTTTTTTTTTTGGTTTTTCAAGACAAGGTTTCTCTGTGTAGCCCTGGCTGTCCTGGAACTCACTCTGTAGACCAGGCTGGCCTCGAACTCAGAAATCCGCCTGCCTCTGCCTCCCAAGTGCTGGGATTAATGGCGTGCACCACCACCACCCGGCAAAAAATGTAATTGCATCTGTTCTTATTAGAGGAGAGATGAGGTTAAGGGGGCTGTTCAGGGGTGGTCAGCATCCCTCTCCACCAGGTGCCAATGATCAGCGGACGAAGTTTGGGACACACAGGGGGCACACTGGATAAGCTGGAATCTATTCCTGGGTTCAGTGTCACCCAGAGCCCAGAGCAGGTACAGACGGACCACTAATTGATCAATGATCTGGGTTGAGGGAGTCACTGGCCAGAATCACAGGACGATCAATGGGCAGGTTATTTATCTGGGTCACTAATGAAAGAGACCATTGACTATTCTAAAGGTCATTGGTTGTAGATAGGTCTGGAGTCCTCAAGAGAACTTTGGTCGGGATCATTACTTGGGAGCGGGTAGAAACCACTGATTAGCTGCTACACAGTAATGCGTCATAACTAATCAGAATCCTTGGCAGGCTAGTCATCAGAATCACATTGACTCTCACTGGCCATGTTTTGAACTTTTGCTGGGTCAGTAGTCAGGGCCAGTGAGCGGGTCCTTCCCCTGAAGTCAATGAAAGTGTCTGAGCAGATGCTCCAGATACTCGAGGAAGTCGGCTGCTGCATTGTCGGCCAGAGCAAAAAACTGGTTCCTGCGGATGGAATCCTGTATGCTGCACGGGATGTGACAGCTACTGTGGACAGTGTACCACTCATTACAGGTGACCTGAAATGGGGTACCCTGACTGACATACAATCCACCAGGCACTGCCACCTTTCTCAGAGAGGCAACCCTTCCTGTCCCCAAGTATACCCTGGGATGATGTTTCTGTTCTTCACAGCTTCAATCCTCAGTAAGAAGGCCGTGGAGGGACTGTCCACTCTGGTGGTAGATGTTAAGTTTGGGGGGGCCGCAGTCTTCCCAGACCAGGAGAAGGCCCGAGAACTGGCAAAGATGTTGGTGAGCCGTGCTAGGCCATAGTGGCCTTTCTATGAAGGGACCTGAACTTCACGTATCCCTGGTCTCTGCCCACTCAACAGTCCTCATAGAACCAAACGGCAATCCCTCTTTCCAGCTTTCCTACCCTATCCGATTAAAGCTGTCCTGACCATGGACCTGGGGAAATCCTCCACAGAGCCCCTCCACTTAGGGCGACCGACAAGACCACCCCCATCCCCTCTGAGGTGTTGGCAGTGTTGGTTTCTGATCTCTACCCTAAGCCTTCACTGACATCCTAACCCAGGGGCAGCAGGGATGGGATTTGACAATGCCAGCTGGATACTGAATAGTGCCTCCCCAGGTAAGAGTGGGAGCGGGGCTGGGGCTGCAGGTCGCTGCAGCCCTGACCGCCATGGATAACCCTCTGGGCCGCAGCGTGGGCCATACCCTGGAAGTAGAAGAAGCGTTGCTTTGCCTGGATGGTGCGGGGCCGCCGGATCTGCGGGACCTGGTCATCAGGCTAGGTGAGAGGGCTGGGGTTAAATCCACCAGTCTGTCTGCCAAGAGCTCTTAATCCCTGCAGCTTCTGAGCTCCACGCCGCCTGCCAGCAGGAGGCGCCATTCTTTGGCTTAGCGGACAGGCGGAAACACAAGACCAGGGCGCCGCCCGAGTGGCCGCGGCGTTGGATGACGGCTCTGCGCTGCGCCGCTTCCAGTTGATGCTTTCGGCGCAGGGCGTGGACCCCGGCCTAGCTAGAGCATTGTGTTCCGGGAGCCCCACGCAACGCCGGCAGCTGCTGCCTCACGCCCGAGAGCAAGAGGAGCTGCTCGCACCCGCAGACGGTGAGACCGGATATGTCCGGCACCAGGTCCCACCCACTTCCCCTCCGTGTCTTTCCTGGTCCTGGCACGTGCGTCTTCCCGTAGGTCCTCAGTGTCCACCCTTTCTCTTAGGCATTGTGGAGTGTGTCCGAGCGCTGCCGCTGGCCCGTGTGCTGCACGAGCTCGGAGCCGGACGCAGCCAAGCGGGGCAGCCGATCAGACCGGGAGTGGGTGCCGAGCTACTGGTCGACGTGGGCCAATGGTTGTCCCGCGGTAAGCGCTGTCAGGAACCCATAAACAACCCTTCCGGTCGCCCACTGTGACCTAGGTAACCGCCTCCGTCGCTCGCGCAGGGACACCCTGGCTCCGCGTGCACCTGGACGGCCCTGCGCTCAGCAGCCAGCAGCGCCGCACTCTACTGGGGGCGCTCGTGCTGTCAGATCGAGCACCCTTCAAGGCCCCTTCACCCTTCGCAGAGCTTATCCTTCCAACGACCACCGCATAGCCCTAAGTCTCTAACCCACCTCAGCCAGGTGAGTTCGCGAAGTTGGACAAGTCCTCCCGCACAAGGGGTGGGACTGAATGAGGACACTGTTAACACGTGACCTCCGTGGTTTGTCTGTACTGCTGCTACTGCTTCATCTAACCACGTGAGCTGGAGACCTGAGGCCCAGAAAATGGACGTATCGTGACTATTTACCAATCCCATCTTCTCAGGGTGGTCCCAGCTCAGGGCTGATGGTACCCTGGATGCGCCCTCCATCTCATGAGAGCCAAGTTGAGCCACACCGTGGGGGAGGGAGGCGCAAAATATTGGGGGAGCCCAGGAGGCTGGATGCCAGTGGCTCTAAATGCTAGTTCTAACAACTTTCCCTTGACACAGCCTCAAGGGCCAAAAAAACATGAGGCAAGGGCTGAAGGACTCCAGAGGTGCAGGCTATGGCATCCAGGTCAGTGCAGATGAATCTGCCCAGGAAGGTGAGGGTAGGAAGTTCAAGGCACTGAGCTGTGCTGTTACACTGGTGGCACTTGTTTTCTGCTGAACCCCAGATTACCCTAAAGTGACACTAAAGCTGGAAAGGATTACCTCTTAAAAGTGGTAAGCCAGAGTATCAACATCCTTTAAAATTTTTTTATTGTAAATAGACACATGCATTCTAGCGCCCAGGCAAAGCATATTCTCGGGGCTTCCGAGCATCCACAGGGAAGCGTGGCAGTTGCAGTGTGGGTTCTCTATAGGTTGGGGCAATGAGGCCGAGACTTCCTGCTTAAAGAACTAGGTTAGAGCAAACCAGCTGTGGACATTTGCTGTTGCCTGGCCTGCATGCAGCTTACAGCAGAGCAGCTCTGAGTTCAGACAAGCCAGTGCAGACAGCTCTCTAACCTGCTTGAATGTGGGGCAGGTGTTTCTCCAGCAGTGGAGGCCTAGGCACCTTGTCCATCTTTTCTGACTTCTGCCACCTTTGTTCTTTTCCAGGAGTTTAAGGTCCATGATGCTACTGGCTCTAGGGCCCAAAGCTTGGCCCAAGCTCTCTCAGTTCAAACCCCTTCTCAGGATCTCAGGAGGTGAAACTCTGCACAGAAATTTCCGGCACCTGTCAGGGCAGGGCCAACGCCAAGGCCCTGGGCTAAGGACTAGACTGCTGATCACTGCCCTGTTTGGGGCTGGGCTAGGCTGGGCCTGGCTGGCTGCAAGAGCTGAGAAGGAACAGTGGCGCCAACAGCAACGGACAGAGGCGCTGCGCCAGGCTGCTGTGGGCCAGGGTGACTTCAGCCTACTGGACCACAAAGGCCAGCCACGATGCAAAGCCGACTTCCGAGGCCAGTGGGTGCTGATGTACTTTGGTTTTACTCACTGCCCTGACATTTGCCCTGATGAGCTGGAGAAGCTGGTGCAGGTGGTGCAGAAGCTAGAGGCAGAGCCTGACCTGCCCCTGGTGCAGCCCGTCTTTATCACTGTGGACCCAGAACGAGATGACGTGGCAGCCATGGCCCGGTATGTGCAAGAATTCCACCCAAGACTGCTGGGTCTGACCGGTTCTACAGAGCAAGTGGCCCATGCTAGTCGTAACTACCGTGTATACTACAGTGCTGGTCCCAAGGATGAGGACCAGGACTATATTGTGGACCACTCCATTGCCATCTATTTGCTCAACCCAGATGGTCTCTTCACTGATTACTACGGTCGCAGCAGGTCAGCAGAGCAGATCGTCGACAGTGTTCGCCGGCACATAGCTGCCTTCCAAAGCATCCTGCCCTGAACTACTGGCTAGGCCCTGTCATTAAATGGATTAACTTAATCTGTGGGTGTGCTCTGTACCCGCAGCCCATTTAAATGGTGTGTTGGGTGAACAGGTGGGGTAGCAACACTTTATTAGGCTAGGCCAGCCAGGAGGCAGCACTGGAGTAAATGGCCCCAGAGCAGCACATTATGAGCAACGGCTTTCAGGTATGCACTACCTTCCACCCCTGCCTCAGTGCTCTCCACTCAAGGCTGGGCCATGGATGGGGCAGTGTAGGTCTGGAAGCGGGTGTGGGCGCGCTGGTGTGTGAGCAGTCTCAGAGACATTGTGTCCACAGCTGCCTCCAGTCCTGGCTGCTGGGTGATCTCCACTGTATAGTCATTAGCCTGTGAAAACATGGCGTCAGCAGAGCCCAGGGGTGTTGCCCCTTCCCTTGTGTCCCAGGACACTTACCAGTTGCAAGGAGGCCAGCATGGAGCGGCACACCTCAAAAGCAGGCTGCCCAGCTACAAGCTCTGCAAAGGGACACCATTCATTGAGCTGGGAGAACCGTGAAACCAACTGGTCCCCATAGGTATGGATATCAAAGGGCACATGCTGCTCCTGCATAGGGAAAGGACATGTTAGCTTCAAGTGGAGACAGTTCTGGACAAACCCCAGGCTGGTGGTAGGAGGCTATAGTTCCCAAATAGCCAGCCTCACCTGCTCCTGGAGCAGGGGCTGGATGGTATCTTCCCAGTCCCTGATGCGTTGGCTCAGCTCTGTCTCCTGGATAAACTTCTGGGAGGTGGCAATGAAGAGTTCCTACAGAAAGACCAGTGGGTTCTCCCTTGCACGTATGGGCCCAGGATATCCCCAGTGCTCCCACCTTTGTGACCCAGGCCTACCACATTTCTTCGGACCAGCTCCTCATATCTCAGGGACTCTGGCATGGCCTCTGCATCTAGAAAGGTCCAGCCATGAGTTGCTACAGCTATGGGGCTATATACTCCCCTACCCCCCCAACCCCCAGAGCTTCTTCCAGACCTACCTAGGTCAGCAGCTTCCCCAGGCATCACCCCCTCAGCCTCTTCTACATACTCTTCGGGCTCTAGAAAGTCATCTGCTGAGACAAGGGACGTGACCAAAGGCTGCTGCTCAATCAGCAGTAGGTGCTGAGAGTGCTAACACAACCCTGACCACACAACACACGCCCTCCCTCCATCTAAAGGCACCTACCTGCTACCCCTAGGTCTTCTAGGGACTCTTCCAAGCGGTCCTCCTCTGTAGGCCACAGGTCCTGCTGGGCCCCAGGTAGCCATCTCTCAGTCATCTGTGCAGAGAACATCGTAAGAACATGATGTGTTCCACACCTCAGAGCTGTGGGGTTTCAGACCTCAGTACTATGGGTACTTGCCTTGCGTCTCCGCAGCTTCTGAAGGGTCTCAAGCTGTTCTTTTACGTGTTTCCAGTACAGGACTTCCATGTCTGCAGACAAAGACCTTATGAGGGATGGGATTCCCCATCCAGCCCAAGCTCACACTAGTCCACACTTCAAGAGACCCTGGTAGGGAGGATGGGGGTGGAGCTGGGGAAGGAGATAAAGACTGTTCTCTAAACAGGTGCCTAGGACCTAAGCCTCACCTGCAAAGGTTGGGCCCTTCCGCCGAGACCTCCTGCCATCGGTATGCTCAGCATCTGTGAGAGAGTAGTTAGCAAGTGCAAGGCCAAAGCCTCTGTTCCAGATGGGTCTGCTCACAGCACCCAGGAGAAAGAAAGAGTGTGTCACCTTAGCCCACACACTCACAGGCATTCAGGTACCACTGGTGGAAGTCCTGCAACTTGGTGGCCCCCTTCCTCTTGCGCTTCTGTCCTGGAGCTTCCGCCACACCAGGTGGCACAGAATAGGGTTTACCTGGAGGCAGAGAGGAACTGCCTCAAGAGTAGTCAAGGAAAGGGATACAGAACCCACCTCCAGGGCATTACCTCATTACCCCAGGAGCCCTAGGCATGGCAACACGAGCAAGGTGCCACCAATCCTATTTACCTTTCTGGAAGAGCTTAGAGTCCAAGGAGTCAAAAGGGTCCAGGCTCTTCCAGGGGTCCAGGGTCTCCTGAGCAGAAAACACAAGCAGAAGCTGAGAAGGGCAAAGTATAGGCCTCTGTACAGAGAACACAGGGAGGACTTCATTTTCTGGAAGAAGTGCCAAGGGTCTAAAGGCTAACAGGACAAAGATAGGATAGATGATACCATTGAACATACCCTCGCTGGCAGGGCCTAGGGACCCAGCATCTCTTACCTGCAGTCGGGAGGCAGGTTCCAGGGTCCCTTGTCGTTCCCGCAGCATGTATCTCCTTGGCAAGATGGCACTCTGCAAGAAACAATCCACAAGTTCTCCTCTTCCGACCCCTGTCCACCCAGGCTTTCAAGATCCCAGAAGTTATGCTTAGGCTCACGTCAAATACATGGTTCAAGGGCCCTCTTAGGGCCGAACTCAAAGACCAAAGAGTAAAGCCTTGGGGACGAGCTGGAAAAACACTGACAGAGTGCTTGCCCTGCAAGCCTGGGACCTGAGCTCAGTCCCTCACATTCAGTCACCCTCTGGAGATGCTCACTTGTGCTACTTAGCAGTATCCCCCCAGAGTCAAGCTAAGACACAGCACATGAAGGGGGAAATGAAACAATGTTGCCCTAAGGCAGTGGTTCTCAACCTCCCTAAGGGTCCCTGCTGCAAACCTTTAATAGTTATCCTGTTGTGCTGACCCCCAATCACAACATTATTTTCATTGCTACTTCACAGCTAAAATTTTGCTACTATTATGAATCGTAAATATCTGATGTGACCTCTAAAAGGGGGTAACCCACAGTTTGAGAACTGTTATAAGGGGAGGTGAAATACTCCAGCCTGCAAGGAAGCTCCTTGCGCTCAGAAAAACCCTGACCAGATTCACTAGGCCCCTACCTCCCTAAGAGTATATAACCAGTAAAGACTGCTCAGAGAACAACAGCCTAACCATATCGGTTTAGAAGCAGGTACTAGCCTAACTGTGTAGAAGACTCTCAGATAAGCTGCAGTGTCTGGAAGAGGCTGAACAACTGCTACCAGAAAAGGTCACTCTCCAACCTGCTGAGCTTCCTGCAGGCTGTACAGTGGCCCTAGGTTCCCAGCTTTTTGTTCCCTAGACAGGATGAACAGACTGTTCATATCTCCACAGAAAGAATGTCACACAACATAAGAGACACCTGAACAGAGACATGGCAGAACAAAGGATGAAATGGAGAGAGGCATGTGGTCCTGGACACACAGGGTGGCGAGTCAAGTGACTGAAGCTGAGAAGCTCAAGAGTGGTGCATCCGAGGGAAAATTCCACTACAGCTGTCCCTTCCTGTCTACTGTGACAGCGTCTTCTTGCCATGGCAGCAATTGTATGGTGCTTGCTGTGGGTGGCGAGACTGCATCTTGGGCTGAAGCATTAGGATTTAGAGTACCTGTGAAGGGCATGTCATGTGTGGTATGGGTGGGTGCCTGCTTGATAGGTAGAGCCCATTACATGAAGATGGAGGCACTGAAAATAGCTAAAAAGGTCTGAGAAAATTTTGCAGTCTCACCAAGGTAGAGATTAATGGCAGGGAACAACAGAAGTTGATGCCTGGCCATTGCTGTGTGTGGTAAAAACACACCTGAGGCTGAGAAGGCAGCCAAGCAAGAACTTGTGTAAGGAGAAATTGCAGCGATCCCTCTGATCTGGCAGTGTATTAGATAAATGAGAGGACCCGACAGAGGCATTGACTTGCCATTTCTTAGAGCTGGAGGCTAAAATGAAAATAAGTACAAAGATTCACGTTCGAAAGCCCTTCCTGAGCTCTAAGAACTTGGAGCCCATGGGATAGGAGTGAGGAGTGAGGAAAAGAACATGACAGAAAGTGATTGGAAAACCCCTCGCTCAGTCTGACCTGTAATAGTAGAAAAGGAGAGAATCTGTCATCTAGCTCAAGATGGAATCAACAGTGGCCTAGTACAAGACTCTGTGGTCACCAGCATGTGAACAAGTCGGGAAGACATTTAAAGAAACAATCAAAGAGCTCATCACAGCCTGGCTTGTGAGGCTGTGGGACATGGGTCGGTCTGACTGCCATGGAAGCAGAAAATGGGCAAGTTAACTACCCATTGCATCCCTCCTTAAGACAAAGGCTACATAACCTGAGCCATGGAGGAAATCAATCCGACTGGCTTATCAGAACCAATAAGAACTTGGTTACCCCTGTCTGGGGTCCACATAAATGTCTGGGAATGGAAGATAGAGGGTAAGGCCTACTAAGAGACTGAAAGCAGCTGTGTTTGAACCCCAGTTCACCAGGCCACAAAGAACTTCACAAGCAAGTTCTTTAAAAGGTTGATTCAACAGTGGCCTCTGTTGAGTGCCATGGTGGGATAGCTGTGTTCCAGTTCTAAGGGATCCAACAGATATGAATCCATGCATGTATGTTTACTCACACATACATACGCATACAAACAGAATCTTAAGGAGAACTACTCACCAGGAAAACTTTTCCTTTAAAAACACAACATTGCTGGGGGTGTAACTCCATAGGAGTTCACCTAGCATGTACAATACCCAGCACCATAAATATAAATAAGTAATAAACAAATAAAGAACATGATAGCCTGGCATATCTGTGGCTATCTGTCCCAACACTGGGGAAGTTGAAGCAGAAGGACCACACAAGTTCAAAATTAGCCTGGGCTACAAAATGAGACCCTGTCTCCAATAACTAAATCCAACTAAATGAATAATAGACTATAACATCCATCCACAATTAATAAATGTTAATATTCCTCCTAAATACATCAGATTGGTTTTAGAAGAAACAATTTCCCCTTTTTTGTGTAAAATGTACATTACTTTTTTTTGCTTGAATGTGGGTGTACACATGAGTATATGTGGGTATACATGTGTGAGTACAGGTGTGAGAGTACACGTAGGTGTACACATGTGAGTACATGTGGGTGTATACATGTGGGTGTCCACGTGTGTGAGTCTGTGTGGAAGCTGAAGTGAATGTTAGGAACCATCGCCAGTCGTCTTCCCCACATTCACTGAGATAGTTTCTCAATCAACCCCAACACTCACCCCCCATGTTTAGTCTTGCTAGCCAGCTTGCTCTGGGTAGCCTGTCTCCACTAGACTCTAGGAAATCCAGGCAGGCCACCACACCTACCCAACATCTGTGTGGCTTCTAGTGATCTAAACTCTGGTCCTCCAGTCCTCATTCTTACATAGCAAGTGCTTTAACCACTGAGCCATCTTTCCAGCTCACCAGTAGATTTCCTTTGTTTTCAAGACAGGCTCTCAATATGTAGACCAAGCTGGCCTAAAACTTCACAATGCCACCTCAGCGTCCAGGGTATGGGAATTATAAGCATTAATGACCCTGCCTGGCTAGTGTGTGTGTGTGTGTGTGTGTTTCTAATTAGGTTTTTAACAGTTTTGTCTGTGTGGGGGAAGACAGTCAATGCACATGACTGCATGGCCCACGAAGGCAGTACTAAATCCCCATTGCAGCTCGAGTGACTGATGTTACCAGCTCTGATGTGGATGCTGGGAGTGGTACTTGGATCTTCTACAGAAACAGTAACACTCTTAACTGCTAAGCCATCCTTACAGTACGCTAGTTTTTAACGTATTCCTATTACAGATCTGGGATTTTTTTTTTTTTTTCAAGACAGGGTTTCTCTGTATAGCCCTGGCTGTCCTGGAACTCACTCTGTAGACCAGGCTGGCCTCGAACTCACAGATCCGCCTGCCTCTGCCTCCCAAGTGCTGGGATTAAAGAGATTCGCCACCACTGCCCGGCCAGATCTGGGAATGAAAAGCAGGGCTTCCATGGGTTAGTCAAGAATTCCACCCCTCAGCTACAGCCCCAGCTTCAAGGGTTTTTGTTTTGTTTTTCTTTGTTGTTTGAGCTCAATAAAGATTTCCTAATTATCTCTGGATAGCTTACTCCTCCAGCCCCTTCTCTGCTGCCAGCCTGAGAGCAGTGGCACTTGGGGTTCAGCTGCCATCACAGTCACCGGAATCAGAGCTTTGAATGCCAGCCAGTGCATCCTCAGGGAGCAACTGCTGTCCCGCTTAGAGTCCGCTTACAGAGAAAAGGGATATGGAAGCTGCCATTAAACCATCTGTGAGGAGGATGGCCAGGCTTCTGGGAAGACACCTCCTCTGAGAGGATACACAAAACTATAGAGTGCTGGACAACACCAAGGTGGCAGACAAGAGCCAAGAGCGCTGCACTGCTGCCCAGGACAGACAGGGCTCGCTCTGTTGACAGCCTGGGCTCTGCAGCTTTGTTGGTGTCCCACCTGCTGTGAGGTCCTGGGCTCGGCAGGCTCTACAGCAACCTCCGGGAGATCTGCTACATCCTCTGCATCCTCATCTCCACTGCTGAGCGCTGGGCCATCTACAAGAATGTTTGTGCAGGAACCAAGAAACCAGTTAGCCCTAAAGAGGCTGGAGGCCAGGCAGCAGATGGAGCTCCCGTGTAGAAGGCTCATGGCCAACTCTCGAAGGAGCTGGCCGGGCGAGTCTCTCTCCTCACTGTTACACTTCAGCATCTGAAACACTGAACTAAGCTCTACACTCTCTTCCTCATATTAGCATGCTTGGCTGGTTTGCCTTACTTCTTGGCAAATGTCCATGTATTTGCTTATTTACTTATTTATGCTGGAAAATGAACCCTGGGCTTTCTTTACGGTCATGCAAGTGCTCCAACCAAGCAATATCCCCAGCTCAGATATTATTTATTATTGCTTACATTTACCCAGAAGAGACCCAAGAAAGCAAATCTCACTGAAGATCGAGCCCCAGCACAGACAGTATCTGCTACCATTAGGCTTGTTCCCCAAAAGCCAGTGACCAGGAAGTAGACAGGTAGGGGAACTGAGAACATCCACGGTCAGAGCCCACCTAGTTCAGCCTCCCTGGTGCTTGCTCTCTTCTCACCTGGCACTTGGGAGATGCTAAGTACAGGAACAGGACTCCCGTTCCTAGACACTTCCATTGGCTGCTCCTCAGCATCTGGGACAGAAAAATATTAGACAGAGTCAGCTCTGACCCTAGAAGGTCTCCGCTGGTACCCAAAGAGCCTCTTTAGATTGTCAGCTGAAAACAGAACCCAGCAGGCCCCAACTTGGGACTAAGGAGGACACCAGGTACCAGATCCCAGTATTGAGCTGAGCTATGACCTTGTGGCTTGTTGGCTAGCAATCAAGGTACAAAGAAAGATGAGGGAGAGAAGCTCTGACCAACCTATCCAGAGTGGAAAAGGAACGTGGCATTTGATCGCTTCTAAGACTAGAGATGGCAGGCGTAAGGTACCTAACAGTAGTCTCCCAAAAGAGAGACTTCTACTACTTCCTTCCCACTAAGCCCCACATCCTTACCTTTCTGGCTCCGTGACATGGGGAATGGCTCCACAGGCTCCACAGAACACATTCCCACTGGATCCAACATGAAGGCGCCTCGGGGGTTGGGGGTACATGTGTTCATCCTGAAATCCTTCCGGCTGGCCAGGACTTCACCCTGACAGCTGTGTTGGCAGAAGCAGACTTGCTATAGAGGCCCTTCCCAGGCAGGTTTCCTTCCCTTCTATCCCATGTTAGCTCAGTGTTGTACCTGTACAAGGGGTTGCTGTTCTTTTCCACTTCATCAGGGGCCACCAGGGCCATGGGCAGAAGGGGTATAATAAGCAGCTCCTGTGGGGAGGGAGGTTAGAGTTCTGAATTCTACATGGAATAGCACTAAGATCACTCTCCCCACCTCACAAGGGCCAAGACACTCACACTGGATACTTGGTCATTTTTCAGATCTACATTAGCCCGGGAGTCGGGGAAGTGGTCCAGTGACAGGAACTGCAGGAGACAACAAGCACTCATGAGAGCAGGGCCAGGCAAGCACCCAGGGCAGAGTTCACTTGCCCACACTCACCTCATCCTCCGTTTCACCGGGAGTCCCTGAGTTGACAGCCCTGTTGCTCCCATCTTCCTGCACTAAAGAGAGCTGCTTGGCTCGCCTGAGAGAGGAAAACATACCACGAACATCCTGAGAGGTTTTAGGAGCCTCCCAAGCTGCCAGCAGGGCACAGCTAAGAAGAAGAAGAAGAAGACCTCTTCCTTCTACTCACTTCTCATACTCACCTCTTGCCGGAAATAAAATCGAGAGCCTGGTAGACCAGCGAGTAGAGGTACTCCACCTGGCAACCAGAGGCACACAGTGAGGTTGTGGAAAGGAGGGGCCTATCAGAAATGCTGCTCGGAAACGCCCCTCAGGGCAGGGGACCTTTCTTATTAGACACTGGTACACACTAAATCTGGCTGTCACCACCAAATCTCCATACAAGCCAAGCCAGTTTTCCTACTGTTAAGTAATTCTCACTCCACAGAGTAGTGGCATGTGCCACACCAGGTGAAGCTGAAACAGGAGGATTATGAATTTGATGCCATACAATAAGTTTAGATTAGAGTGAGATTCATCTCAAAAAAGAAAAAACAAAGACAAAAATAAAATCAACAACAACAAAACCTTGACAAGCCACTCCAGCACTCAAAGACAGAGGCAGGAGAATTCTAGATTCACAGCCAGCCCAGGCTACATGCCAAGCTACTGTTCTAAAACAAAGCACATGCATACACAAACAAAAACACTGAAATATAACATAAAAATAATTCTCTGGGGCTGGAGAAATGTCTCATCAGTTAAAGTGCTTGCTGTTCTTTCAGAGGACCTGAGTTTGGTTCCCAGAACCCACACGAGCTACTCATAACCACTTATAACACAGTTCCAGGGGAATCAGATGCCTCAGGCTTCTGAGAGTACCTGCACCCATGTGGACACACCCACACACATAAGCACCTGAAATGCAAAAAACTGGAATCTGAGTTTGGATCCCCAGAATCCATGCTAACCCCAGTCTTGGAGAAGGCTGAGGAAGCAGAGGTAGAAGCAACTCTGAAGTTCACTGGCCAAAGGAATCAGTGAGCTTCAGGTTAAATGAGAGAGCCTGTCTCAAAAAATAAAAGTGGAGATCAAGTAAAGACACAAGAGACCTAGTCAGGATTCCACACCATGTACACACACATGTACACACATGCACATAGTACACATATACAACAACAACAACAATAAAAACAATAATAATCTCAAATCAAATCAGTCCCATCAGAATTATTTGGACAGCCTCTGTCCCATGTCCCACATGTCCACAGCACAGTCTCCCTGACACAGGCTGTGGCCATGTCACCATGAGTGCCCACTATGTTTCAGGCAGCTCTTGGCACATGCTCCACAGGCCTGATCCCTCACACACGGTACCCGCTGGTTTTTTGCCTGGTGCCCCTAGGTCAGCTGCAGCTTCTCCTCCTAGCTACACTACCCCCATTCACAGGACAGTGCCATAAGGCCATCTCTGATGGCCCTGGCACCACAGAACCCATGATGGGCCGACCTGACAGACCTTCACTTTTTTTTGTTTTTGAGAGGGTTTCTCTGTGTAGCCCTGGCTGTCCTGAAACTCACTTTGTA
Organism: Grammomys surdaster; assembly: GCF_004785775.1. Classification (NCBI taxonomy): domain Eukaryota; kingdom Metazoa; phylum Chordata; class Mammalia; order Rodentia; family Muridae; genus Grammomys; species Grammomys surdaster. The sequence continues at coordinate 1,711,180 of NW_021620773.1, forward strand.
GTCTAGGCTGGTCTCAAACTCACAGAGATAGACCTGCCTCTGCCTCCCAAGGGCTAGAATAAAGATGTGCACCACCCCCACCCAGATCTTCACTTGCTCTCCTCCACAGAACTAGAGGTCCCACACAGGGTGAGATCTGAGGTTTTCTAAATGATGATGTAGCACAACTGCCCAGTCAAGTGGAAGGTAAGAAAGGTAGAGCATCCACATGCTACCTGATAATCACGTCCATGAGGAACAACAGCGCTCACACAGCAGCTGACCCTCCCCTTCCCAGACACGTTACTTATTGTGGTTTTCCAGATTCACAATCAGGGCCTTATGTATGCTAGAGAAGTGCTATACAACTGAACTATACCTCAAGCTTGGCCATTTTGCTTACCATTTTGTAAGTATGTGTTTGTATGTGTGCAAACATGTGCAGATGTTTATGGAAGCTACAGGCTAGCCTCAGGTGTCCTCCGTAACTACTCTCCACCCTGTTTTTCCAGCTGAACCTGAGGAGAGTACTCACTAGCTAGGCTGGCTAGCTAGTGAGCACGGGGCTTCACATGTCTCCGCACCACCGTGCTCGTTACAGATGCGTGCTGTCACGTCTGGCTCTTTATGTGGGTGCTGAGAACCCACATCCAGGTCCTCAGGCTTACACAGCAGACTTCTGCCAACGGAACCATCTACTGCTCATGCCATTTTAAACTCAAGTTCACCTGGACATTGTAGAATTCACCTGTTATCCAAGCACTTGAGATGCAACGGCAAGAGTATCAGGAATTCAAGGCAACCCTCAGCTCCATAGCAAGCTCAAGGCCAGTCTGAGCTAACAAAATCTTGTCTCAAAAAATCAACAGGTTGGGGATAGAGCTCAGTTGGCAAAGCGCATACCTAGCGTGCACTATGCCCTAGATTTGACCCTACCCTAGAACTTTAGACACTGGACACAGTGATTTATACCTGTCACACTAGCATTCCAAGAGGTGGAAGCAAACGGATCAGAAATTCAAGGTCATCTTCCTTCCTATGCAAAAGGATATGTGTAGTGTTTGAGATCAGCCTGAGATACATTGGAGGTGTCTCATGATAAAAGCCAACAGTAAACTCCAGGTTCTCTTTGGCACTGATAGCTGTGACCTAAGGGTAGGCAGGTTACAGAGAGATGGACATTGCTGCTCCACCAGGAGCTCAACACTAAGCACAAACATCGGCAGTCTGTGGAACCCACCTTTTTACTGTAAACACAGGCTGAGCCCTGGATTAATAGTGCAGCCTCAATGAAGTTCATTGTGGTTTTGCCTTCATCAAAAGAAATGCAGATCTGGTCCAGCTGCAAGAAAGAACATTAGTAAGCTGGGCTCAATAAGCAGGGGCATGCCTACAACCTCAGCAGTTGGGAGACTGAGGCAGGATTCAAGGTCTGCCTAGGCTACATAGTGAGACAGTCTCAAAGAATGTAAGATACCAGTGCAGGAGGAGCCTGTGCTCACTTCCTTCCCAGGTAGCTCAACCTGCCACCCACAAACATACAGCCCCACGTCTACTCTTGAATTTGCCAGTTTTCTTTGGGTGTTTCTAGAGGACAGCTAGATCGTTGTGATTTCCCCCTAGTTCCTGGATCCTTTGAGATCAAGGGTTTTGGAAGAAGGAGGTCCCCAAAGGATACTGACCATGATGGCCATAGCTACATACTAGCTCTCATCAGCACTCCAAATTGTACCCACCCAGGTCAAAAGCCAACTTGGACAAACTACAGCAGAAAGACCCTTTACTCTGAGAAGGAAAAGACAGAAACAAATACAGTACACTCTATCCTTTAATTAGAAAATTCAAGAACTAGGTGCTCTAAGTAGTTCCCATCTGCAACCCTCCTTGGCCTCTGGTAGCCTTGGCTCTTAACCAGTGTTTGGGTTTTTCCCACTTCTACCTTCTGTCATGTGCACCTAGCCATCCCTGTTCAAGCTACCAGTCACATGTCAACAAGTGCCAAACCTATCCTAAGAACAACAGCTTTCTCCCTGAGGGTCCGGGGTGCCATTTACAGATACCTATTGAAGATCTATAAATAATAAACAAATAAATACACACCCCAGAGAATTGTTCTCCAAGGTACTAGGGACTGAACTTAAAGTCTTGCAGACAGACACTCTTACTGCTGCCCAAACTCCTATGTCCAACTGTCTGGGGTTTTTTTTTTTTGTTTTTGTTTTTTTGTTTTTTTTTTTGAGACAGGGTTTCTCTTATAGCCTGGGCTGTCCTGTAACTCGCTCTGTAGACCAGGCTGGCCTCGAACTCAGAAATCCGCCTGCCTCTGCCTCCCAAGTGCTGGGATTAAAGTCGTGCGCCACCACCGCCCAGCCCAACTGTCTTATTCAACTCTGCAGATTTTTATAAATAAGAGTCCAATGAAGTAGAGTTACAGGCCACTGTGAGCCACATTTTTGTTTTTTTTTTTGGTTCTGAGAACTGAACACAGGTTCTCTACAAGAGCAGAAAGTGCTCTTAACCAGAGTCATCCGATTTGAGTTTTCTAGAACAAAATGATGTGGGTGTTTTGCCTGCATCCTTGCCTGTGGACCACATGTGTGTTTGGTACCAGTGGAGGCCAGATGAAGGCACTGGATCCCCAGAAACTGGAATTACAGATAGCTGTGATCTGTCCTGTAGGTGCTTAGAACTGAACCTGGGTCCTCTGAAAGAATAGCCAGTGTTCTGAACTGATGTGGCATTTTTCCAGGTCCCTGTACCACCACCCCTGTCTCCAGTTTTAATTCTTCACACTGGAAGGTGTCCAATCTAGAAGCCTGGATGAGAAGGCTTTAAGTATCTAGGTTTAATAGACCTAGACCAGATATAATGGGGAGCAGGCGAACTGAGGTGATTTTCTGGCAGTATAACTGACACAATTCATTGGTAAATTCATTGATGAGGTCTTTTTTTTTTTAATTATTTTTTAATTTTTTTTCATTGCTGAGGTCTTATAACAGCTCTTAATTTTCTTTAGTTAAACAGTAAAACTCTTTACCAAAATAGAGGACTAGAATTTGAACCAAAAACCAAAAGCCCCACTTTAAATAAAATCCAAGAGCTCATGTAATATCCCAACATATGCCCAGGGAGTATCTAGAGCAAATAGATTTAGCAACCACACTGGGGCAGCTTCAAGGAAGAGGGGTATGGGTGTATCCCACCACATGGAGCTGGAAACCTATATTTTAAAAATCATACAAGTAAGATTTTCTATTTTTAAGGGAAAGAAGACTCCACCCTGAGAAGCTCAATACTTAAGAGAGAGAGAGAAAAAAAAGAAGCAGTGAAATAGAAATCCTAAGAGCACTGTTTCAAAAAGGAAGCTGTCAGACCAAATCTCCCCAACAGGCCCCTTGGAGCGTCCTGACCACTACCGTTCAAGACTAGATCTGTAACTATTCAGTAGCAGAATCCGATTGCGTTGGGCTGAAGAGTGAACATGCAGAAAGGGAGCAGAAAGAGACTGAATAGACCTGCAGCGCTTAAAAAACAAACAAACAAAAAAAAAAAAAAAACAAAAAACTGAGGAATGGAATGCTGATAGGCTAGATTACATCGAAGGGCTGGGCCACGAACAGGGATGGGGGCGGGTCCTCCTGGACAAAGCTGGCTCAAGTTAAGAGCCTCGGGTATGGGTGCGCCGCACAGCAGGGAGACGGTGTGGGCGGGGCTTGAGGTCTAAAATACAAAATCCCTTTCCCTTCGGGAACTAGATCTCAAATACAGTAAGAGTCCAGACGTGGTAGGGTCGATTGGTACTCCCAAATAATCGGGAGACTGAGATAGAAGATTCGGGTTTAAGATCTGCCTTGGCCTGGCTCAAGAAGAAAAAAGGGTCCAAAAAAAAAAAAAAACTCAACGGTAGAGTGCCTGCCAAGCTTGTCCAAAGCCCCAGGTTATATCCGCCCCCCAAAAAGGGAAAACAAAAATTATGCTTCTTAATGTATTGTACCCCCCAAAACAAAAGACGGAAATAATGCGTTTGTTGGAGAAATCGAGTCTCATCCAACCAATAGATTTCACAGCTCGCTAACAGACAGAGACCTGAAAATGACAGCTCCAGGATAATCTAACAGAAGGTTTCGAGAGGCAGGCTGGATTTTGGGGAAGGAAAGAAACAAGACTGGGGATCAAACACCAGACGGCTACAGACCTAGAGGCAGGGGGTGGCAAAGCCGCCTGAGTCCCCAGATCGGTGCCATTCCCCCGCCGCCCTCACCTCCTCCAGGTACTCGCCCAGCTGTGCCGCCACGTCCACCTCCCAGTTCTTAGTGAGATCTCGGATGGGCTGCAAGAGGTGAGCAAAGCGCACCTCCACATCCTCCATGTCCAGAATGGGACTAGAGGCCCAGAACCATGTTTCAACCCGCCACTAGTCCTGGCGCCATTTTGGTGTTCCCGCCCAGGAAATACGTAACCAGGGCACTCCGCGCACACCTATGACGTAAGGCGGGCCCAGTTTTGAAGAGGTAATGAAGCGGCCCTGACGGGGGGCGGGGCCTACACCGAAGGGCGTGGTTCCGCGTCGGGGGAGGGCCCTGGAGGAGCGGAGGAGACTAGGTTTCTGCGTGGTTAGCGGTGAGTTACTTGGCACTGGGCGGAGCTCAGTGACCAGACGGGACGGATTCCTGCTGGGGCGTGGGCCAGAGGCGGGGCTGGGGGCGGGTGGGAGACTAGAGGGCATAGCTTCAGCAGATCGCGTAACGGACATGGCGAGCTCCCGGGTCCCACAGCAGCTTTTCCTACAGGGTGTGGCCGCTGTCTACTTGTTCGCCTTCGCGTCCCTCTACACCCAGATCCCAGGTGAGGGCGAGGAGGGTTGAATAGTCACACGTGGTAGCATCCCTTCCTTCAGTCTGCATACTGCTCTTTGAGACGGGTGTGAAGTCCAGGCCTCTCTCGACGCGGGATTAAGGGGTGGTAGTTTGCGGGCAACAAGAGTGTGGAGGGAAAAAGATGTACAAGGGTCGATTTCCCTTAACTATTAGGATTCTCATCTAGGGTTTGGGGAAAAACCGTGAGGGGAGTGGGCGACAGGTTTTTACCTGGACTCTGTGGGCAGGTAGCAAAGGGATGATGAGCTCTGTTTGATGGAAAGTGCTGACCCAGAATCAGGTCTTCTGAACCTGTTTGTTGGGGTCAACAATTTCTAATTTGGGAGAGAGCATCTGGTAGAGCAAGCCCTACCCGGGATGGAAACATCTGCAGGCACAACCTAGGGGTTGGTGGTTCGGGGCATCTGCATTCCTGGAGCTGGTGGTGGAGCATCTTCAGGGACTAACTTAAGGTGCATTTAGTCTGGGAAGATGTCTAAGGCTTGGCCCTGACATACCCTCCCACAGGCCTCTATGGCCCAGAGGGCATCCTTCCTGCTCGAAGAACACTGCGGCCTCAAGGCAAGGGTCGGTGGCAGCAGCTGTGGGAAACACCAACGCTGTTATGGGAGGCACCAAGACTGGGGCTGGATACTGCCCAGGGTCTGGATTTACTGACCTTACTGGGCACTGTGCTAGCCCTGGGTGCCCTGCTCCTGAACTCCCTGCGACACCCCTTCATCTACCTGCTGCTCTGGGCTGCTTACCTATCAGCCTACCAGGCAAGTGAGACACTTAGAACTTCAGCCTCCTCCTAACCCACCCTCTCTGCCTCACCTGTGTAGACACACAATGGCTCTCTAACAGCATCTCTCCCTACAGGTGGGCCAAGTGTTCCTTTATTTCCAGTGGTGAGTGACTCCGGGGCCAATCTGCCTGAGACTGGGCAAGGGATGTTTGCCTCTCCTGGGAGAACCCTGTAAGGGAAGCAGCCTTAATAGAAAAGAACACTATAGGATATTTCCTCTCCCTATAGGGATTCCCTGTTGCTGGAGACAGGCTTCCTGGCTATACTGGTAGCCCCGCTGAGGCGGCCCTCTAAACACAAGATTCTCCAGGGTGGATTAGCAGGAGCCTTACCCCATGAAGACCTCCCATTCTGGCTTGTGCGCTGGCTGCTGTTCCGACTCATGTTTGCCTCTGGTGTGGTCAAGCTGACCAGCCGCTGCCCTACATGGTGGGGACTCACTGGTGAGGGTCCTCCCCCCCCCCCTGCCACCGGGCCTGAAGCTGGGATGGTCTAGAGGCTCTTAACCAGCCCTGACCTCCACTCATTACCTGCAGCTCTAACCTACCACTATGAGACACAGTGCCTGCCCACACCAGCTGCCTGGTTTGCCCACCACCTGCCAGTCTGGCTGCAGAAGCTCAGCGTGGTGGCCACCTTCCTCATTGAGATTGCAGTGCCCCCCCTGTTCTTTGTCCCCATCCGCCGCCTACGATTGACTGCCTTCTACGCTCAGGTGAGGAGAAGAGAGTGTGTCCTTTACCACTGGCCATGAGGCTTGTTGGGGGCGGGAGTGGTCAGGTGGTGGGTGCTGTGGGGGATGCATTGCAGGCAGAAGGGTGTGTACTGTCAGGTAAGGTTGTGGCCTTAGGCAGAGTGTAGGTCTTTAGGTCTATAGAGCCCAAGAAGAAGAGCCCACCACAGCTCCGACTGCACGCCTCCCTCACAGGCATTGTTGCAAATCCTGATTATCATTACTGGCAACTACAATTTCTTCAACCTGCTAACCTTGGTGCTCACCACTGCCCTCCTGGATGACCGTCACCTGTCTGCTGAGCCTGGCCCCAGATGCCACAAGAAGATGCTCACCTGTGAGTGTCATCCTGTCTTGACAACCAAACTGATGTCATCCGCCAAAGAACCCCTGTTCCTTGGCTGCAGACCCTCAGCCAATCTGTGACTGTCCTGTCCATAGCCTGGCCCAAGGCCCTGCTGACCATGCTGTCCTTACTGCTGGAACTGACTGTCTATGGGCTGCTGGCCTACGGCACAGCTTACTACTTTGGCCTGGAGGTCGACTGGCAGCAGCATATTATCCTCTCGAAAACCAGTGAGTGCCAACTTGGGGATCTAAAGGAAAGGGCTGTCGAGGTCCCTAATCACACCCCCCTCCCTTGGCAGCTTTCACTTTCCATCAGTTCTCCCAGTGGCTGAAGACGGTAACCCTGCCAACTGTGTGGCTGGGGACAGCCTCACTGGCCTGGGAATTGCTTGTCGTCCTCTGGAGGTATGTATGTACCTGAAGACAGACCGCGGGCAGAAGCCGCTTTCAGATCAGATCTGACCATACTCAGCCCCCCTGTCCTCCCGCTGTCCCCAGGTGGCTCCAGGTACAAGGATGGCTTCGGAAGTTCTTTGCCGGTATCCAGCTCTCCATCCTGGGCACCGCTACAGTCGCCTTGTTCTTGATCAGCCTTGTAGGTAACTCTGTGAAGACTGGGGTTGGGGGGAAGATGGGGCAGCACTGAGCTGTTGCCTATTTGCCTGCAGGTTCCTTACTCCTATGTGGAGCCCGGGACCCACGGGCGTCTCTGGATCGGAGCTCATCGGCTGTTCGGTTCTGTGGAGCATCTACAGCTAGCCAACTCTTACGGCCTTTTCCGTCGGATGACTGGCGTGGGCGGGCGGCCTGAAGTGGTGCTAGAGGGCAGCTATGATGGACAGCATTGGACAGTGAGCCCTCCCAGAGGATGTGGGGGTAAAGGGACCAAGTCCAGCCATCCCAGCTAACCATATGTCCGTCTGTCAGGAGATTGAATTCATGTACAAACCTGGGAACATGAGCCGACCGCCCCCTTTCCTGATCCCTCACCAGCCGCGCCTTGATTGGCAGATGTGGTTTGCAGCCCTTGGCCCACACACACACAGCCCCTGGTTCACCAGCCTGGTGCTACGCCTCCTGCAGGGCAAGGAGCCAGGTGACGGATGGGCTGGGAGAGGGGATAGGAAGAGAAAGACAAGTTCAAATCTGTGGTAACCTCTTCCTCCCCTGCCATAGTGATCCGACTGGTCCAGAACCATGTTGCCAACTACCCCTTTCATGAGCAGCCGCCCACCTACCTGCGGGCCCAGCGCTACAAGTACTGGTTCTCAAAGCCCGGGGATCAAAGGTAAGGAAGGCTGCAGTGATGGATGGGGGGCCAGGACCCAGGCTGTAGCCACATGCTGATTCTCCAGTTCTGTTACAGCCGGTGGTGGCACCGCCAGTGGGTAGAGGAATTCTTCCCATCTGTATCCCTGGGGGACCCAACACTGGAAGCCCTACTCCAGCAGTTTGGACTAAAGGTATAAAGGAGCCCGCTGAACCGTGAGAGGCCACAGGGTGCTTGCCCGTTGCAGGAGTAAACCTCGTGGCCTTTTCCCGGTTTTGTCTCCATAGGATAAGAGTCCACTCCGGGCCCGCAGCCCCAGCAACACCCTAGCTCAGACGCTGAACTGGGTGCGGACACAGCTGTCTCCTCTGGAGCCTCCCATCCTGCTCTGGGGGCTCTTAGGGGCAGTGGTGGCTATCCGAGTTGCGCAGACCCTACTCGCCCCCCGCCCACTCCAGCCCTTAAAACAGACTAGAGAGGAAAAACGTAAGCAAGCTCCCAAGAAAGATTCCAGAGCTGCCTCTGAGCAGGCCGCCCCCAACAGCAACAGCAGTGACTCCTGGGCCCCTCGGCGGAAAAAGTAGCTTCGTGCCTGGCAGTGGTGGCACACGCCTTTAATCCCAGCACTTGGGAGGCAGAGGCAGGCGGATTTCTGAGTTCGAAGCCAGCCTGGTCTACAGAGTGAGTTCCAGGACAGCCAGGGCTACACAGAGAAACCCTGTCTCGAAAAACCAAAAAAAAAAAAAAGAAAGAAAGAAAGAAAGAAAGAAAGAAAGAAAGAAAAGTAGCTTCATGTGCTATCATCAGTCAGCCATGTGTCCTAATAATGAAGCCAGAGCCCCAGGATTCCAGCACACACACCATGACACAGCCCAGCCACTGTGCCTTAGCCAGTCCTGCCTGGGCAGATGCAGACTGGAACGCTACCCCTGAGGATTGCTGGGTGTCACCTTGAGAGCCCTGCTCATCCCTCCACACCAACCACATCCCTCACTAGTCACCTTCTACTGTCTTAGAACCAACCCAGAAGTGGGCCTGTGGCCTAGCTCAGGACTTTCCCTGGAGCACCTGTACCCATAGATGCACAGGCCTGAGTCTGGAGCTCCTACCCAGCCCCACTGTGGAAAGGGTGACCTAAACCTGCTGAGGACAGGAGCCTGGGAAGTGGGTCCATGAGACTGCCTGCCTGCCCCTCAGACCGCACCAATAAAGGCCCCATTTGTACATACACATTTACCAGTGGTTTATTCCTTCTGAGGAGGCCTGAGGAGAGTTGGCACAGCCTAGACTGGTTACTGACCAAGCTAAATGGCCTCCCTCCTTGTCGCTCAATGTTCTCCATAAAATAAGCAAAAAGGCCTGGTTACAAGAAGCCTTGGTTGGCACAACCTGACAGACCTGCACAGTGAGGGCTGTGAGGCCAGTGGAGGAAGATGAGACTAGAACCACCCAAGGACTGGGGAACGTTCCAGAACACAGCCCTCTCTCCGCCTCCTGCTTCTGGTCTTCAGAAAGGTCAGAGTATGAAAGGAATAAAGGGGGAAGAATAGAGATGGTTCTAGATACATATAAATCTAGATGGGTGGATACATACCCCAGAGGTGCTGAACCTAGGAGGGAAGACAGAGGTGCATGTGGTCACCTCTGGCCTTGTCCTGGGCAGAGGACAGAGTGGAGCTGGAGTCCGTTTCCCAGGGCTGAGCTGTCAGCTCCCTCCTTCCCTGGGATCTTGCAGCACGGCTTCCTCTGTCCCAGCTCTATTGTCGGTCCACACCTCTTCCTTTTCCTCTCCCAAAGTAGCTTCCAGATTCAGCTACACTGACTAACCAACAAACCTAAGGGCGCTCCTGTCTGTTTATCCCCAAAACTGGTGTTGTTGGCGCGTGCCACTGTGCCTGTTTTTGTTTGGTGTTTCATTTTAGTTTTTGTTTGGTTTTTTTGTTTGGTTTGGTTTTTCTTTTCTTTGAAGCAGAGTTTCACTGTGTAACTCTGACTGTCCTGGAACTTGCTGAACCAGGCTGGCCTTGCTTTCAGAGATTCACCCACCTCTGTCTCCCAAGCACTGGGATTAAAGGTGAGCACCACCATGCCTAGCTGTTCCCAGTTTGTTATATGGGTTATGGGCATCCAGACTTGTGTCCTTGTGCTTATGTGGTAAGCACTTTACTGACTAGACCATCTCCCCAACCCCTTAACCTGTTTTTTTTTTCTTTCTTCTTCTTTTTTTTTTTTTTTAACTTTTACATGCATGGGTGTTTTGACTGCATGTGTCTATGTTTGGGTGTCAGACCTTGGAGTTGCAAACAGTTGTTAGCTGCTGTGTGAGTGCTGGGATTTGAACCCTGGTCCTTTGGAAGTGTAGTCAGTGCCCTTAACCGCTGAGCCATCTCTCCAGCCCCCTTAACCAATTTTTAAAGATTTACTTTTATTGTTCTTACTTACATGTCTGTCTGGGTATGTACACGGGAACACAGCTGACAGAGCGGTTAGATCCCCTGGAGTTACAGTTGTGAGCCACCAGGAGTGGGTGTTAGAAACTGAACTTGGATCCTCGGAAAGAGCAGCACACACTCTGAGCCATTGATGTTCTTAAATATATATTTTTGTAGCTATAATCTCTTGTCATTGTTTCTACAACTTCCCCAATACCCCAAACAGAATTTCTGTATCCCTTAAATAATAACTGTCCTTAATCCCTAGCAACCTGTATTCTGCTTGCTTGCTTGCTCGCTCTCTCTCTCTCTCTCTCTCTCTCTCTCTCTCTCTCTCTCTCTTTTGTTCTTTCTTTGTTTCTTTCTCCTTTTTTTAAATTCTAGACACCTCATAGAAATTGAATTGTACTATAATTTTCCTTTTTTTTATCTTATTTTGCAGTATATTTTCATGATTACATCCATGGTATAATGTATCAGAGTGTCACTTCTTTTTTTCTTTTTTTCCTTTCCTTTCCTTTCATTTTATTTTATTTTATTTTATTTTATTTTATTTTTCTGAGACAGGGCCTCAGGTAGCCTAGGCTACATACTGTCTTAAACCTGTCACATCTAAAAAGGCCTGGGGATTCATGACTCAAGAGAGCAGGGCTCCAGGTTCCGTCCACTGAAAAGCAATGTTGGGACCTTCCTGGCCATAGGAAGACAAAAATAGCCTTGAACTTCTAATCTTCCATCTCCACCTCCCCAATGCTGGGATTACAAACATGGGCCTGTATTGGGGAATTATTTGTGTTTTAGGGTTTTGTTTTGTTTTGGGAAGGAGTGTGCATTGCTTTGTTATTATTGGAAATGATTGGTTGGTTTTGAGATGAGGTTTTGCTATGTAGCACTGACTGAACAGGAAGTTACTATGTAAGGCTAGCTTCAAACATGCTGCAATCCTCCTGCCTCAGCTTCTCAAGTCTGGGATTACAGCATGTCCTACCACACCAGACTACATTTCTCAGTTTGACAGCTAATGGGAGTTGGTTCCACCTTCTCAACAAAAGGCTAAATACCTATACCAAAGGATGAAGCTTTGTCTGATTCATCAGCAGTAATCATTTTAATTTCATCACACACAAAACTACCCTTTTCACTTTGTGTTTTGGTCACAAGCCTAGTCTTTAAAGCTGAGCCATCTCTCCAGCCCCAGTTTCAGCTCTGTGAGCAGTACTAAAAAAGACATGGCCAGCAAAGTTAGTGTCAGCTGCCTCAGTCGATGCAGGGAGTTTCGTCACTGTGGTTGAAGGAAGCTGATAGTGGTTTCAGTATCCTATCAAAATAGCTTTGGCCTTGCAGCCCTGAGAGGAAATTAGCAGAAACCAGGGGCTGTGTTTTTGTTGCCAAAGTTGTCTGCACAGGAAGACCCAAAAGAGAAACCAGCATGTAACCAGCTGAGACAGCAAGAGAAGTGGCAAGGCTAGAGTGGGGTCAAGAGAAAGCCAAGCCCCATTCCTTCTTTCAGGCCCCACGGCAGTTCCAGCAGTGGGATCCCCCAGAGAGGCCTGACATTCATTCCCCTTGAGTGAGCAGAATCTTGAGCCCTGCTATCCTCCCATGCACACTTTGGGACTTTTTAGAGATGGCAGGGAAGAGTCCCCAAGGGACACAGGTTCTGGAGACAATAGTCAGGAGGACAACAAAAGCAATACTGTGTCCAGTGTCCATAACCAGAGTGGGAATGGACGTTCAAGAGATGACCAAGTCAGACGTGGTATCTCATACCTGTCATCCCGGAACTCGGTAGGCTAAGGTAGAAGGGTCTCAAATGTCAACCCAGCCTGGACCACACAGCCGGGGAGGGGTGTGAGGCTGGAGGTAGTGACTCATGTCTGTCCACACTAAGCCACAATACTCAGACTCTACATGTATGAACCATGATTTCCAACCCAAGGAACCAAACGCCCTTGGAGAAATGGCTGATGCTAGGAGAACTGGTCCAGCCTTGAGGAGCGTTGAAAAGCAGCAGCAGAGAGGTCCTCACTCTGATCCTCAGATCCTCAGAGTGCACCAAGCCCTCCCTGCCTTCAGTCTCAAGCAGTATCCTCAACCTCCCTAATGCTGCAACCTTTTAGTATGTTTCCTTTTGTTTTGTTTTGTTTTAAGACAGGATTTCTCTGTGTAGCCTAGGCTGTCCTGGAACTCACTATTAGAACAGGCTAGTCTCAAACTCAGATCTGCCTGTGACCACCCCCACCCCTACCCTCATTAGGAGTGCAGGGATTAAAGGCATGCACCACCACCATCCAACTCAGTTCCTCATGTTGCAGTAACCCCCCCATCGTAAAATTATTTTGTTACTACTTCATAACTGTATTTTTGCTACTGCTATGATGCTATATTTATTTATGCTATAAATATCTGATATATGACCCCAAAGGGTCATGCCTCACAGATTGAGAACCACTGCTAGAAAAAAAACCAAATGAAGTCTCCAGAACTTGTGACTCCTACTATTTAGAAAAAGCATTTTGAAGTAGGGATTGAGTGGCAGATCTTGATGGGATCATTCTGGATTGTCCCAAGTGAGCCCTAAATGCTACCCTAAGTGTTACAGCAGCAGATAGCACTTGTCTACCCCCAGAAGACCCGAAGTACAGAGACACAGCCACAGGTTACTAAGTGGTCCAGGAGCTGGGAAAGATGGGCAAAGGCAAACAAA
>NW_021620773.1:1726812-1811796 GCF_004785775.1 Grammomys surdaster
ACAGCTAGAGCTACACAGAGAAACCCTGTCTTGAAAAAAGTGTGGTGCTGGGCAGTAGTGGCGCACACCTTTGATCTCAGCACTTGGGAGGCAGAGGCAGGTGGATCTCTTGAGTTCGAGTCCAGCCTGGTCTACAGAGTGAGTTCCAGGACAGCCAGGGCTACACAGAGAAACCCTGTCTCGGAAAACAAACAAAGAAAAGAAAAAGGTGTGGAAATGGTCCTTTCCTCCACATCCTCAGTGGTCCATTACCCTTCCCTGACATAAGTACATAATTCTTCCTTCTCATTCCTCTCTGCAAATCTTCCCATGTACTCTCCCTTCCTCTCTTTCAAATTCATGACCTGTTTTTAGTTATTTACACACACATACACACATACACATGTGTTCCTTGATACATTGATTTAGCATACTCAGTGGGTCACATGATATATTTTTATGTTTTCAGGCTGACCATTTGGTATTAGATTACCAGGTAGTATATGCTTCCTCAAGGAAGCCTGTTTCTCCCGCTCTAGGCAGGTATTCTTTAGTTGCCTGTAGTTTTTTGTCTAGGGCCTTTGCCTCATGAACTTTGCCCCACGTACATTACTATGACTATTGGTGCCGTCCTCATTCAGGTCATGTCTTGGCAGCCATGTTGGTGAGACTTCATGGGTGTAGCTTCTGATGCTTTTTAGGAGACAGTCTCCTAAAGCCCCAGCTCTTAACATTCATTCCACTTCCTCAGTGATCCCTGAGCCTTCCGTAAAGTAGTTCTGTTATAGGCATATCGATGGGAGAGGCTCTACAGCTCTGCGTTTTGATCGGGTGTGGGGTAAAATACTTCTATTTAGTTTATGTGTATGCATGATTTCTCTGCATGCATGTCTGTGCACCACATGGGACCTGTCTGCTATCTAAGGAGGCCAAAGGAGAGTGTTCCAGATTCCCTGGGACTGAAGTTACAGACCGTGGTGACTTGCCATGGGGGTGCTGGGAGTTGAATCCAGTCCTGGAAAAACAGCCAGTGCTCTTAACCAGTTAGCCACCTCTCCAGCCCTTGTAACTTTCTAGCCATTCTAACAAGTGTGAGGTAAAATCCCAGTGCATTTTGTTTTGTTATGTTGGTGGTGCTGGAGAGACAAGTCAGAGCCTCCACTTTTGGAGGCAAGCAGGCTGCCATTAAACCTGCCCCCCACCCCCGTCAGTATCTCATGTAGTCTTTGTTTGCTTTTTTTCTGATTCTTAATGATACTATTTTTTCATACACCTGTTTGCCATTTTTATGTCTGTTGAGGGAGAGGTAATGAATGTCTCACTGTTTCACCCAGACTAGTCCCAAATTCATGGGTTCAAGTGATTATCTTGCTCAGCCAGCCTCCTGTGTAATATGTAATAACCAGGACCACAAGTGTGGGCTACCATCACCAGATCTGTATTCTCTAGAGAAATTTGTTTAAGACCTTTGCCCCTTCTTCTCAATAGTGTTGGGATAGAGCCCAGGCCATGATGCATGATGTATGCTAGGGAAGCACTCTACCACCGAGGAGCTTCGTCCACAGCTTGCTTGCTTGCTCGCTCGCTCTCTGTCTCTCTCTGTCTCTCTCTGTCTCTCTCTCTCTCTCTCTCTCTCTCTCTCTTTGTCTCTCTCTCTCTCTCTCACACACACACACACACACACACACTTTTTTTAAATTTTTGTGTATGTACCACATGCCTGCAGAAGCCCTCAGGAGCCAGAAGAGGGCATCAGATTCCCTACAGCTGGAGTGGAAACTCCCTGTAACCCATAAGGGTGGCCCTAGTGACGACTCCTAACAATGGGGGATAGGGAACTAAACCAGCCTTCTTCTGTAACCAGGCAAGGCTTCCAGTGGAGGGACTGGGATACCAACCCACCTGTAAAACCTCTGACCTACAGTGTCCCTGCCTGCAAGGTTATGCTGTGGTAATGTGGGATAGAACTTGTGGGGGTGGCCAACCAATGACTGGTCCAATTTGAGGACTACAAGAGGGAGCCCATGCCTAACACTGCCTGGATGACCAGGAACCAGAGGCTGGATAGCCTGAAGACCTAGGACAGAACTAAACATGACTAGCATAAAACATCAATGAAATAATTCCTAATGATATCTTACTATACTCATAAGTCGATGCCTAGCCCAGTTGTCACCAGAGAGGCTTCATCTAGGAACAGGTGGAAACCAGTGCAGAGACCCACAGCCAAACATTAGGCAGAGCTCAGGGAACCCCACGGAAGGGGCTGAGGGGAAGGATTGTAGGAACCAGTGGGGTCACGGACACCAGGAGAACATGGTCTACAGAACTAACTAAGCAGGATTCATGGGAGCTCACAGAGATCAGAGTGGCAGTCAGCAGCCCGCGTGGGTCTGTGCTAGGTCCTCTGCTCCTGTGCTATGGCTGTTTAGCTTTGTGTTCTTACGAGACTCCTAACAGTGAGAATGGGGTGTCTCTGACTCGTACTTGCTCTTGGGACCCTTTTCCTCCTACTGGGTTGCCTCATCAGCCTTGATATAAGGGTCTGTGCCTATCCTTACTGTAATTTGTTATCCTGCGCTCCACTGATACCCTGGGAGGCTTCTTTTCTGAAGGGAAATGGAAGAGGAGTGGATCTCAGGGAGAGGAGAGGTGGGGGAGACTGGGAGAAGAGGAGGGAGGGCAAACTGTGGTGGGGATGTATGAGAGAAGAACATATATATATATTAATATATATACATACATACATACATATATATGTATATATATACATATATACACTATATATATATATAGTGTGTGTGTGTGTGTGTGTGTGTGTGTGTGTGTGTTGTATGTGTACACATACCTGCAGGATCCCTCCGAAATCAGAAGGGGGCATGAGATAGCCTAGAACTAGAGTTACGGGTGGTTATTATCTGCCATGTGAGTACTAGAAAGCAAACTCAGGTCCTCTGAAGAGCAGCAAATGCTCTCAACCACTAAGCTATGTCTCTGGCCCTATCTTTGCCCATGTTTTATTGAATTTTTACTATTTAGTAAGTTCTTTATATTTTTTGTGGTTTTCTCACATTTTGTAGGTTATCCCTTCCCTAAATTGATTTGTTTCCTTCCTGTGGGGAGATCTTAGTCTGTTGTAAATCACACTTACATATGTTTAAATGTATGTGTGAGCACTTGCAAATGTGTGTATGCCATAGCACACATGTGGACGTCAAGAGGCAATTACTGGGAGTTGGTTCCCTCCTTGTGGGAACCATGTGGTTTCAGGGGCTCAAATTCAGGGTCTCAGGCTTGGCAGCAAACGCCTTTACCTGCTGACCCATCTTAACACACACACACAAACATTCAAATGTGCACAAGCACCTTTTGGGTTTTGATTTTTTTTGTTTGTTTGTTTGTTTTTTTGAGACAGGGTTGGAACTCACTCTGTAGACCAGGCTGGCCTCAAACTCAGAAATCCACCTGCCTCTGCCTCCCAAGTGCTGGAATTAAAGGCATGCGCCACCACCTCCTGGCTTGATTTTTTTTTTTTTTTTTTAAAGACAGGATGTCAAGTAGCCCACGTTGCTCTTAAATTTGATATGTAACTTCTCTTTTTTTGTTGTTTTGTTTTGTTTTTGGTGGTTTTTTTCAAGACAGGGTTTCTCTGTATAACCCTGGCTGTCCTGGAAGTCGCTTTGCAGACCAGTCTGGCCTCAATTTCACAGAGATCTGCCTTCAGAGTGCTGGGATTAAAGGTCCAGCTATGAAATGCAACTTCTGGTCCTCCTGTATCCACTTCCCAAATGCTGGGATTATAGGTGTGCTGAGTCTCACTTTGTACATTGTAACAATGGTGTTTCATCTGTAAGCATGGGGTGTCTTTCCATTCATGTGTGCACTCTGAAGTTCATTTCATCATTGTTCTAATTTTCAGTGTAAAAACGCTTATCTTGGGCTGGAGAGATGGCTCAGTGGTTAAGAGCACTGACTGCACTTTCAGAGGTCCTGAGTTCAAATCTCAGCAACCACATGGTGGCTCACAACCATCTGTAATGAGATCTGATGACCTCTTCTGGTGTGTCTGAAGACAGCTACAGTGTATTCATATATAATATATAAATAAATAAATCTTTTTTTAAAAAAAAACGCTTATCTCCTTGGTTAAGTTTATTCTCCACTCTTTCTGTCCATACTGGGAACAGAATCATTTTCTTTTCTGTTGCACTGTGTACTTGTTTCATTTTGACAGTGTCACATTGTAACTCAGGTTAGCCTCAAAGTCACAACAGTCTCCTTTCCTGTTCCCTGAGTACTGAGAGTACAGGCACTGGTCACCATGCCTAGATGGTTTCTTTTCTTTTTCAGATAGTTCTTAGTGTGTAAAGGTTAGCTCAGTGGTAGAGGGCTTGCCTAGCTTGCATGAGGCTCTCTCTAGGTTCAGTCCCCAGCAACACAAGGAAACAGACGGAAAGAAGGAAGGAAGGGAGGGAGGGAGGGAGGGAGGGAGGGAGGGAGGAAGGAAGGAAGGAAGGAAGGAAGGAAGGAAGGAAGGAAGGAAGGCCAGATTTCTCTTGTGGTGTTAGGAACTGAACACAGGGACTCACAAATAAGACAGGCATTCTGCTGCTATGCTTCTCCAGCCCACCACTGCTTTTGCATGCTGATTTATTTTTGTTTAAGAAAGTCTAGCTCGAGCCGGGCGGTGGTGGCGCACGCCTTTAATCCCAGCACTTGGGAGGCAGAGGCAGGTGGATTTCTGAGTTCAAGGCCAGCCTGGTCTACAGAGTGAGTCCCAGGACAGCCAGGACTACATAGAGAAACCCTGTCTCGAAAAACCAAAAAAAAAAAAAAAAAAAGAAAAAAAAAAAAAAAAAGAAAGTCTAGCTCGAGCTGGAGAGATGACTCCACAGTTAAGAGCACTGACTCTTCTTCCAGAGGTCCTGAGTTCAATTCCCAGCAACCACATGGTGGCTCACAACCATCTGTAATGGTATCTGATGCACTCTTCTGGTGTGTGTCTGAAGATAACTACAGTGTACTTGTATAAATAAAAATAAATAAATTAGCCGGGCGTTGGTGGCGCACGCCTTTAATCCCAGCACTTGGGAGGCAGAGGCAGGCGGATTTCTGAGTTTGAGGCCAGCCTGGTCTACAGAGTGAGTTCCAGGACAGCCAGGGCTATACAGAGAAACCCTGTCTCAAAAAACCAAAAAAAATAAATAAATTATATATATATATGTATATATATATATATATATGCACATACAGAGAGAGAGAGAGAGAGAGAGATTGAGAGAGAGAGAGAGACTGGCTCAGAAAGCCTAGCTAGAAAGAGTATAACTTGGGCAAACCTTGAATTCACGATCATTCTGCCTCAGCCTCTCAAGTACTGGAATTATAAACCTGTGCCACTAAACCCAACTTGGGTATCCTGTCACACTAAGTAGCAAGACATTCACCTGAGACTCTTGAAGATATATCAAAAGGATCCAGGAGTCACTCCAGAAGCTTCTGCCTCCAGTCAGAGATGGGACCATCAAAGAGCTGAAGCATACCTCATATAATAAAAGCTATCTATATATATTAGGGGTGGGAAGGTTGTTTGTTTTTTCAAGACAGGGTTTCTATGTATAGCCTTGGCTGTCCTGGAGCTTTCTCTGTAGACCATGCTAGCCTCAAACTCACAGAGATCTACCTCCCTCTGCCTCCAGAGTTCTGGAATTAAAGATGTGTGCCACCACCACCCAGTTCCAAAAGCTGTATAGTCTTAAATACAAAGATCATCTTTCACGAATTCCAAGGAATCAGCTCATTGGTACTAATAAGTTAAAGGAAAGCATTTACTGTCCTGCACACAGCTCTGCCCTGACACATGGGAGGGGGGTTCTCTGCCTCAGTGTTCCAGCATAAACAGAAAAGCATCCATCATCAAAGACAGGCGCTGTGTGCTTCCTGGCCTTCAGTGCTCAGCACCTGAGAGCAATCCGACCCCAGGAGTCTGATGAACTCCCCAGATTCGCTCACCAGTTAGCAAGAAATGCAGGAAAATGTTAGAGACGGGGGGGGGGGGGGGAGCAACCAGAAGAGCCTTGCTGAAGAAGATTCCCTAAGAGCAGGGCTCATGTTCTTCAGAGGCCCCTTCCAGAGGAATGAGGAAAGACTTTGAGCTGAAGGAGAAAACAAGCAAACCTGGTTGTGTGTCACACGCAGTGAGAGATGAACATATGAGTGACACGGTGGTCACTAGCAAGCCCAGATGGGACAGCGTCCTAGGCATTTTAAGGCAGTGAGGAGTCCTGCATATCCATGGGTGTAGCTTATGGGTGTAGCCTAGGTAACCAGCCTTCCTTACTTTTCTTTCTATCTGTCTGTTGGTCGGTCTGTCTATCTGTCTGTCTGTCTTGACAGGGTTTCTCTGTGTAGCCCTGGCTGCCCTGAAACTGGCTCTGTAGACCAGGCTCACCTCAAACTCAGAGATCTACCTGCCTCTGCTTCCCAAGTGCTGAGATTAAAAGTATGCTCCACTACCACCTGGATCCCCCACCCCCTTTTCTGTTGAAGGAAGCTAGGTCTAGAAAACTTAAATGACTATTTCTAGAATGGGGGTGGGGGTGGGGGCAGGGCTCTAGCATGGAGGCAGGAGGATAAGCGCCATGTTCACGGTACTTCATCCCTGTGCTGGGACCACCCCAACTACCACAACATGTCTAGGCCCCAGTGATGAGTCAGCTTTGTAATCGCTTTCATTTTTTTATTGATACCCAGCAAATGTGACCTCAACTATTCACCAGCTCAGGATGCCTGGGCAGTACTTGTCAATCAGCCCCTGATAGTAGGGCCGCAAGCTCTCCACATCTGGTAGGTCAGGGCACTTGGTGTAGAGGTCAAACTTGCTGCAGACAAGGGGAGGAACAGTGAGCACCAGGAAAGCTCCGTCTTCAACCCCAAGTCCCCTTCGCGGCCCGCACCCCCTGGAGGAACTGACTACACACTTGAACTCTTGGACCCAAGGCAGCATATCCAGGTCTTGCTGGCTGCACAGCTGCCGGTAGTCACCGCCGGTGTGCCATGGATAAAAGGAGTGGAATCGGATCATGTAGAAGGCCTAGGGGAGCCACAGGCAGCGTGCTCAGCTCTGCCAGACTAGCTGTACTGCATGTGGCTCCTGATGGGGCCCCTCCCCCCACCTACCTCCAAAGGCAGGGAGAACTTGTTGAACTTCATCATCTGGTATAGGTACTCTACAGGAGAGAGGGTCATTCTAGCCAGGTGCCGAGAGGGGCAGCCCTCACCACTATCCCCGCACCATCCCCTCGCCTGTCTCTAGCTGTCCTCACCATCATGGCCCCAGGACATAAGGACGTTCTCAAGTCCACAGTGGGGCTGGTACATGCCAAGTTCCGTGCTGCAATGATCAGAAGATGAGCCTGGGAGGAACTGGAGGGTACAAGGAAAAGCCCAGCCATGCTCCTGTATTGAGGTAAAGTGAGGGGCTATTTCAATGTACCTGTACCGAGGGTCCTGGAGGTCAGGGTTGTCCTGGAAAGTAGAGTCACAGAACACCACAGAGGCCTGGGGACGGCAGCCCACGGGGAAAGTGTCTCCAACAACAGCCCACTAGAAAAGGACAGACAGCTGTGAGTGAGGGGTAAACAGGTCTCCTCCACTCATAGTGCCCCAAGTCCAGCGCTGAAGCTGCCCCACTCCCCACACCTGGCCTTTACCTGAGGTTCCCCCCACAGAGCCAGGATTTTCCCCAGATCATGCAAAAGTCCGACCAGGTGGAACCAGTCTGTGGAAAAGGGACATATGACCTAGAAGCTGAAGGGATAAAGGTAGGCAGAGCAGGCTTTGCGCTGAAAGCAAGGAGCCCAGGGGTCTGCTTCCCTCAAAATGGGGCCTGTGGAAGAGGATCAGGCCTCTCTGGTTGCCTTCTAGGGCAATGGTAGCACCTCCCCCACCACAGGCACACCCTTGTCTGGGTGGGCTTTCCGGATGCCCTCCGCGGTCTGAAACGCGTGAAAGGAGTTGGGGAAGTCTACGTCCGGGTCAGATTCGTCCACCAGATCATCCAGCATGTCCACGGCCTCCATGACTGTCATCTTCTTGTAGGAGAAGCTTCCAAACTGGTTGCGCTGGAGAGAAGGGAGAAGTCAGCCATTCTTCATGTCCCACAGAAAGGGCGTCAGGGCAGGGTCATTCTGTAGGTCAAAGGCAAGGAGGCACCCACCCTCAGAGTCGGCATTAGGAGCAGGAAACTCTTACCTTCCTGCTGACGAAGTCCACCGTCTGGTGAGTGTGCATGAGCTTGTAGGTGGTGAAGACGCGATCCAGCAGCGGGCCTGACTGAAAAGCAGACACTCAGCGCAGGCTACGTGCCACGCTGGCCCAGCATGCCAGAGGCCATAGCCTCCCCCGCTGCAGGCCATACCCCACAGGTATGAAGTGGAACGGGGCTTCCAAAAAACCCCCTTAGAGCTGCGGGAAGAGGAAGGGCTGCTCTCCACAGGGCTGGACCAGAGGCTTGAGAAGGCAGAGAAGGTGGAAAAGGGTGAGCCAGGGAGTCACTCACAGTGTAGTTTCGGAAGCTGTCTTTGCTTTTAGCCATCTCTGGGTCCACATCAGGTCGATAGACCAGGGAAGGGTCTGGGCCCTGGTTAAATAGGAGTTTGACCCGGTTTCACCACCCGCCGGGTCCACAGGAAGTGAGGAAATTACATCCCCAGGGGACTAAATACTACAACACCTCATCCCCTGCGCATGTCAGCTTCACCATGCACCAGCCAGCCAGAGCCAGCTGATACCTACTTCCAACGTGTAAGAGACAGCAGCTCCTACCTGCTTGATCTCCTGGCAGCTAGAAGGTAATTTTAGGAGGTTGCCTGACTCAACAAGGAGTTGGGGGGGGGGCAGAGGGGGCTTCTGACCTCTACCGGGGCTGGACCACAACAGGAAGGAATCAGCTCTGTGATCTTGAAGGCAGGGCTAGCAGGAGCCAGGTAAAAGGGGGTAGTACTGCCACTGCCTCTTCCCTTGAGTGCAGTTGAACCCACGGCAAGGGGTTGGTGAAGCCATTCCTGTTCCAATCATAAGGTACTCACCACATCGACCTTCATCCTGAGAGGGAGCAGTAACCAGATGGCAGAGGTGGCCAGAAAGCAAAGTCACAGGCCAAGGTGCTCCTTATATGCTAACAAGTTATGTAACTGACCAGACAATACCTATCTCCTTGGCCTTGACATTTAGTAATAAGTGACCATGTACCTTCCTCCTGGCATCAGCAAGTTAATATATCAGTACAGAAGCAAAACCCATTAGCCCAGCCTCCTTTGCCTTAATATCTGCCTCCTCTGTCCCTCAGATAAACTGAGCCACTCTGTAACCAGACCTCTGACTCCCTCTTGTTGGGGGCACAGAGGTCCTTGTGCTCACAGAGACGCACTAGAGAGCTGGGATGTTAATCACATAAGGGCGTCTTCCCAAAGGAGGAGACAAAAATCAAATACCTGCATTCCATCCAGATTGCTGAGAGTGGCTCTCGATAAGGACCTCGTGACCTTGCTGCTATCTGTGGAGGCAGACCTCATCTACCTTTTACTATAGAGACACAGTGCGTCTAAATTCTCCAGGAGGATTATCCTGGAATCTTCCCTCCCTTACCCATCCTTAGAAGAGATGTCACATGTGCTTTATTGCCTGCTGATCTCTGTGCGTTCGGCCGGAGATTACACTAGATCTTAGGCCTTTTAGCTATAAAACCCACTCTCATGGTCACGAGTATCGTGTAAAAGATTTGGTTTGTAGTCGAATTTTGAGCTTTATTTCCAACCTGGAATTGGACTGATTTGGACTGGTTGTTGCCTGGAAATCTCTTTCTGAATTGTACTGTGTTTTAAATCTGCTGACAATGAACCTACTGACAAAATCTGAACCAGGTTTTCATTTTTGTCTCTTCTCAAATCACCACCTGCGTTGATACTTACAGGGTATCCCTCAACTGGCTTCATAAATGCAGGGCACAAGACCCTTGAAGAAGGTAAGGAAAGTTTTCTTTAAATAGAAACTAAGGGCCGGGCGGTGGTGGTGCATGCCTTTAATCCCAGCACTTGGGAGGCAGAGGCAGAGGGATTTCTGAGTTCGAGACCAGCCTGGTCTACAGAGTGAGTTCCAGGACAGCCAGGGCTACACAGAGAAACCCTGTCTCCAAAAACAAAACAAAACAAAAAAGAAAGAAAAAAAGAAGCTAAGGGTTAGAAGCCCAGTAGTGGTAGCACATGCCTTTGATCCCAGCACTCAGGAGGCAGAGGCAAGCAGAGGCTGAGTTCAAGACCAGCCTGGTCTACATAACAAGTTCTAGTACAGCCAGGGCTACATGGAGAAATCCTGTCTCAAAAAACAAACAAACAAACAAGGGCTGGTGAGATGGCCAGCGGTTAAGAGCACTGACTGCTCTTCCAGAAGTCCTGAGTTCAATTCCTGGCAACCACATGGTGGCTCACTACCATCTTTAATGAGATCAGATGCGCTCTTATGGGGTGTCTGAAGACAGCTACAGTGTACTTACATATAACAAATAAATAAACACCTTTGGGCCGGAGCAAGCAGGGCCAGAGCGAGAGGGAGAAGGGAAGGGGAAAAAATAATTAGGGTTAAGGAGATTTGTTCCTATCATTGAAAAAGAGCCTCAACCTTAAAGGAAGAGAGACAAACTAAATATGAGCTCTCTCAGTTCTTTGAGACAAAGCATTTTGTATGATTATTAAAATATTTAAGAACCAAAGGAGCAGGCAGGCTTTGGTGGTGCAGGCCTTTAATTCTAGTACTTGAAAGGCAGAAGCAGACACATCTCTGTGAATTCAATGCCAGCCTGGTCTACAGAGCTAGTCCCAGGACAGCCAGACAGCCAGGGATATACAAAGTAACCTCTCTAAAAAACAAAAACAAACAAGATCTAAAGGAACTAAAAGTTCAGAGCTACAGCTCCGCAACTTTGTACACATAGGAACTAATGCGAAGAGAGCTCATGAAAAGGGAGATAATAAATTATTTTTTTTTTTTTAATTTTTTTTTTTTATTTATTTATTATATGTAAGTACACTGTAGCTGTCTTCAGACACCCCACAAGAGGGCATCAGATATCATTACAGATGGTTGTTAGCCACCATGTGGTTGCTGGGATTTGAACTCATGACCTCTGGAAGAGCAGTCAGTGCTCTTAACCACTGAGCCATCTCACCAGCCCGATAATAAATTATTTTAAAAAGAGTTGTTTGATTTTTTTTTTTGGTTTTTCCCTTATAGGGAGAATAACTCAATATTAAATATCCTTTCATGAGAATTGTTGCCCCCTAATAACAGGAATAACTCAGTATCAATGGCTTCTTCATGGGAGAAAAAAAAATCAAAACAAGCCAGACTTCCAGTACTGAAACAGTGACAACCAGGATGTAAAGCACTAAGCCAACACTGTTTAAGTTCCCAGAGGTATTAGTCATTCATTATTTAGAGGACGTTCCCTCTGACATCCAATAAATTGTTTAAATGAGTGCTTACATTTCATAGTAAACTGAAAGAGCCATATTTTGAACTATATCATTGGGTACATTCATCTGTTGATTGGTACTGAAGATTTCCCTCTGCTCTTCAGGTTGCTTTCTGAAAACTCTTGGTTAAATTCTATAAAAATGTAACACCTGAAGCAGAGCAGGTTATTAGCTTATTAAGTAATGTGGCTGCTAAGGCAGTGGCTCATAGAAATAATCTCTTATTGATAAAGAGCCTACAAATATTGTTTTCCCACCAAGTAAAATGCAGGTAAATTATTTATTCCACACTGTTAATAATTGGTAGGTCACATTAACATGTTACTTGAGATCTATAGCTAATTATCCAAAATATTTCCTTTTTTAAGAATTTTTGAAAATACCCCATGAGTATTGCCTAAAATTACATGTAAGAATTTTACAGTTTGCCTTTAATGCTTTCACAGATGGCTCTTCTTTTTTTTTTTTTTTTGGTTTGGTTTTTCGAGACAGGGTTTCTCTGTGTAGCCCTGGCTGTCCTGGAACTCACTCTGTAGACGAGGCTAACCTCAAACTCTCGAACTCAGAAAACCGCCTGCCTCTGCCTCCCAAGTGCTGGGATTAAAGGTGTGTGCCACCACCACCCGGCCAGATAGCTCTTCAAAAGGACAAGGAGCTTATGTTTTATATACAAGTTCCTCATACTCTGCTGTCTTAGGGTTCTCTAGAGTCACAGAAAGGGAATTTATTGTAATGACTTACAATCTGGGTAGCTGTGAATGGAAAGTCCAAAAAAATCTAGTAATTGCTCAGTCCCAGGAGGCTAGTTGTTTCAGCTGACCTTCTGTAGATGACCTTCTGGTCTTTTGTAGATGTAGGTTCCAACAGATGTGCTGGTAAGAAAGTGCAAGCAGTTGAGAAGAACGAATCTTCCTTCTTCTAATGTCCTCACGTAAGTCTCCAGCAGAAGTTGTGGCTCACATTAAATGTATGTACTACCATGCTTGGTTCTAAAACTTGCTTTGTCCCAGCCTGATCTTGAACTCAGAGATCTGCTTGCCTCAGTCTTCTGGAATTAAAGGTGTGTACTACCTTGCTTGGGCCTAAGCTTTTCATGGCCACTATGCCTCAAGATCTTCATGTCAAGCTGGGCGGTGGTGGCACACGCCTTTAATCCCGGCACTTGGGAGACAGAGCCAGGCGGATTTCTGAGTTCAAGGCCAGCCTGGTCTACAGAGTGAGTTCCAGGACAGCCAGGGCTACATAGAGAAACCCTGTCTCGAAAACAAAACAAAACAAAACAAAAATCTTCATGTCAAGATCCAGGTCAGAAACCTCCTGTCTTCCAACCTCAAGATCTGGATCACAGGTGAGCCCTCCATTTCTGGATTGTAGTTCATTCCAGATGTAATCAAATGGACAACTAGAAACAGCCATCACACTCCACACACACACACACACACACACACACACACACACACACACACACACAAATTGTACTCCTTCTGGGTTTTTTCAACCATCTAAAACTCACTGTAATCAATCAGCTTTTATTTATTTACTTATTTTTAAAGTTCTTATTTATTACATGTGCGTACACTGTAGCTGTCTTCAGACACACCAGAAGAGGGCATCAGATCTCATTACAAATGGTTGTGAGCCACCATGTGGTTGCTGGGATTTGAACTCATGACCTCTGGAAGAACAGTCAGTGTGCTTAACCGCTGAGCCATCTCTTCAGCCCAATAAATAAATTTTTTAAAAAAGAAAAAAAACCTGTCCTCAGAATGTAGTAAAACTAAAGTCTTTCGGCAAGTTTTTCCTCTGTGAAGCTGTTGTGCTGTGTATTGTTTGTAGTTTTGTTTACAGTATAAGCTGAATACATGCTTTCACGCATATGTGGGAAAGCCCAGTTGTTTTCTCCTTCAGGATTTTCTGATTATTTCTTAGATACTTTTAAATATTCTATTACCTAGTAAGAAAGTCTTCTTAAACTCATAATTAAGATTGTTCTGCATTTTTTGTCTTTCTTCCTTTTTCTAGTCTTCTTTCATACATTACTTCTCAGCTGTAGTTTTCCTTCCCTCCCCTCCCCCAGGCTCTTTCCACCTCCTCTCTCTCTCCCAGATCCACTCCCTCCTCTGCTTTCCCTCAGAAAAGAACAGCCCTCCCAGGGATCTCCACTGAACATGGCATCCCAGGCTACAATAAGACCAGGCACATACCATCACATCAAAGCTAGATGAGGCAACCCAGGAGGAGGGAAAAGTTCTCCTCACAAGCAATCAGGCAAAAGAGGACAGCTATAGGACAGCCCTCCTTTCCACTGTTAGGATCCCTACAAGAACACCTAGCTATTCAGCCATGATTTATAGGCAGAGGAGCCAGCACAGACCCCTACAGGCTTGGCAATCTCTTTAAGCCCCACGAGTCCTGGTCAGTTAATTCTGTGGGCCATGGGTTTTGTTGTTGTTGTTGTTTGTTTGTTTGTCTGTTTGTTTGTTTTGGGTTGTTGTTTGTTTATTTTTTGTTTTTCAAGACAGGGTTTCTCTGTGTAGTCCTGGCTGTCCTGGAACTCACTCTATAGACCAGGTTGGCCTCAAACTCAGAAATCTGCCTGCCTCTGCCTCCCAAGTGCTGAGATTAAAGGCTTGCGCCACCACTGCCCGGTGTGGACCATGTTCTTGAGATGTCCCTAACCTTTCTGGTTCCTCCAGTCCTTCCTTCCCCCCAAAACTCTTCACTGATTGACCTGAATTTTAAACATAGCAACCTTTTTGTTTTTTCCCTGAGACAAGGTTTCATGGTATAACAGAGCCCTGGCTGTTGTGGAACTCACTCTGTAGACCAGTCTAGCCTCAAACTCACAAGATCCACCTGCCTCTGCACCCCTGAGTGATGGGGTGAAAGGTGTGTACCACCATCGCCTGGCTGAAGATATCAAATCTTAAACTGAAAGCCTTAAGATTAAAATCGTAAGTTAAAAGTTTAAATCTTTAAAAGTTAATGAGCATTATTAATTAAGTGAATTTTGTTTGTTTGTTTTTAGTTTTACACTTGCCCTTGGTCTGATTAATGATCAAACTCTGGCAAGGAAGAAAGTCAAAGGAAGCTCTGACAGCTGATCCTCTATTTTTTTTTTTTTTTTTTTTTTTTGGTTTTCAAGACAGGGTTTCTCTGTGTAGCCCTGGCTGTCCTGGAACTCACTCTGTAGACCAGGCTGGCCTCGAACTCAGAAATTTTCCTGCCTCTGCCTCCCAAGTGCTGGGATTAAAGGCATGCGCCACCACCGCCCGGCCAAGCCGATCCTCTATTAAAGATACATTTTATACACTATTTGAAATTTTTTCATTTGTTTGGTTGGTTGGGTTTTTTGTTTGTTACTGTTTTGTCTTTTTGAGAGGGGAGGGTTGTTTTTTGTTGTTGTTGTTGTTGTCTTGTTTTTGAGGCTGGGTTTCTTTGTGTAACAGAGCCATGGCTGACCTGGAACTTGTTCTATAGACCAGCCAATCCTCAAACTCACAAGATCCACCTGCCTCTGCCTCCCGAATGCTGGGGTGAAAGGCATTGTTTGGATATCAACTTGACATCTGAAAATATGGTTGTCTGTATTTTAGATATTCTCTGGTGTCGGATATGTAAAGATCTGTGCTCAAAGTACACTCACTGTTGGTATGCACAGTGCCTCTGTCTAACACGGGCTTCTGGAAACTCCAGGGGAAAACCACTGTATCGCATCTGAAACTTAACTGTCAAGTAGCTCTTTACAAATGTCCTTTCTAAGGCTCCCATTACAGTTAAATACTAGTAATGGTCCTGCTTATGCTAGCAAATTATTTGAGAAATTTTCATATTAATCATGCTATTAAAAATCCCTTTCTACCCACAGGGTCAAGCTATTAATTATTAAACATCCATCAGATACTTAATTGGCAAGTTAAAAATAGATAGATAGATAGATAGATAGATAGATAGATAGATACAGGGTATGTATACCCACCTAAATCTTCACATACTATTTAGCTACACTAACTTTAATTTTTTTGTTTGTTTGTTTTGTTTTTCAAGACAGGGTTTCTCTGTATAGTCCTGGCTATCCTGGAACTCACTGTGTAGACCAGGCTGGTCTTGAACTCAGAGGTTTGCCTGCCTCTGTCTCCTGAGTGCTAGGATTAAAGGTGTGTGCCACCACCACCTGGTCCTAACTTAATTTTCTTTAACTTATTTTTATTTTATGTATGTGAGCACTCTATCTACATGTACACTTGCATGGCAGAAAAGGACATAAGACCCCATTACAGACAGTTGTGAGCCATCATGTGTTTGCTGGAAATTGAACTCAGGACCTCTGGAAGAGCAGGGAGTGCTCTTAACCGCTGAGCCATCTCTCCAGCCTCCAGCCCTTATTTTTTTTTAATTTTTTTTTAAAGGGATAATGCTTTTTCTACTGCCCAAGAGCATTTGCCCTAAAGGAAACACAACCTGAATTAAATGCCAGATAAAAAGAAAGGACCAGCTGCTCTAACACCAAGATGAGGTTATGGTCGTATCTTTTCAGAAAATGAACAATGTCTGATCTGATGGATCTGCCCAGGACATCCAGAGACCACCAGACGAATAAAGCATCTGCAGGCCAATGACAAATCCATCAAGAGATGTCCCAAGGAGGAGAGGAAACTGATACCTTGGGGGAGACACCAGGACTTTAGCTCATCAAGCTGAGACTTGGAGGAAAGAACAGGAACCAACCCAAAATGATGGATGCTGTCATGTTTAAGGACCATGTGACATGAGGATTCTTTGCCAATGCAGGGTTCAAATGTCTTTTGTCAGGGGAGATAAAGGACACAGCTGTGATAGGAGACAGTATGATATTGTTTTGCCATGCTAGCATTGTTGTAGAGTTCTGTATGGAACCGGCTACATCACATCCATTTGCTCACAGGAAAAATATTAGCAGAAATGAATCAAGAGAGGGGTAAATTAAGGATGGTTTTCCTCTTTCCCTGGTCCTCTATGAGGTGATCTTATCATTCTCTTATGCTCGCATATATTAATTAGATTAGCTTAAAAAAAAAGGCAATGCATTCAACCTTGGCCTCTATTATAGCCATTATTCTTTTCTTTAAAAAAAAAAATCAGAAGGGAGGAGATGTCGAGGAAACAGAGGTCCTTGCATTCACAGAGAATCACTGAGAGAACTAGGGATGCTAATTGTAGAGAGAACATCTTGCGTATCGTACGGAGCCCTCATCTGTCAATGAGCTCAGAGAGCCACCTGCTTCTGCTTCCGAGTGCTGAGGTTAAAGGCCTGCACCACCACTGCCCTGCTTTGCCTTCACTGGATTCTTGCTGGAGGCAGGTAAGTGGCCAGATATCAGGGGTGGAAGACAGGCTTCTTCACAAGTTGATTTAGGGATTTTGTTTTGCAGTGGTGGATATTAAACTAAAGGCTTCATAGAGACTAGGCAAGTGCCCGTTACTTCAGGGCAGCCTGTCTGAGATCAGGACCAAGAAGGGTGGTGGGCTTCTGGCCAAGGGGCTCACACAGACCAGGATTTTAAGCTACATGGTTACTCTTATAATGAAGATCCAGCAGGGATCCAGCAGACAAAAATGACCTGTCTGGGCAGTGACATTGGAGCAGGAACAAGGTACCATGAGGGTGAGAGTCCTAGGTCAGAAGCCCACTGAGTTGATCCTACATTGAATGAGTTCCGTAGGCAGCTGCGCTGAGCCTCCAGCAGCCCCTTTACTACTTAAGGTAAACTGCAGCCAGCCCTTTCTTATCTACCTTTTTGAAGTGTTTCCCTCCATCTTTTCCTAGTTAAAGTCAGCCCTAGGAAGGCAGGGCTGGACTCGCCAATGAGTCCTGTGTGCTTCATGCCAGGATGAGGGTGAGAGGTTTTTGGAGAAGGCTTGAGTCATGACCTTCAAAGCCATCAAGGGTGAGCACTGATATCTGAATAGGTTCTTGAGGAGAGTACAACTTTTAAGTGTGAAAACAGCTAGAAAGTGGCCTGGGGGGGCGGGGTGGGGAGGGCTGCCCTGCCACTGGGCCTCTCTGCATGGGGGCATCGAGAGGTAGTCAAGTGTAGCCAAGCGCAGTGTGGGGTTGGCATCAGACCAGATACAAGGGTCATAACTGGCAACCTCCTGACGCTGCACAAGAGGCCAGTAGCCCTCCTCCTTCACAGCGAAGCTCTGAGGATCAGGGTCCTTGACCACTTGTGAGACTCTAGAGAGCTATGTGCGACAGGCCTGGGAGCCCAGGCTGGGAGGATGCAGGATATCCATTAAAGGAGGTATGGGGTCAACAAAAGGTGTTTCCGAAAGAGAAGATGTCTTATGCTGAAGAACG
This sequence comes from Grammomys surdaster, assembly GCF_004785775.1. Taxonomy (NCBI): domain Eukaryota; kingdom Metazoa; phylum Chordata; class Mammalia; order Rodentia; family Muridae; genus Grammomys; species Grammomys surdaster. The sequence continues at coordinate 1,744,660 of NW_021620773.1, forward strand.
GGCCACCCAGGCTCAAGAGAAGTACAAGATTGGCTCTCACCCAGGATCCAGAGTACCTAAGAGGATTCTGGGAAATCTGGGTCTTGGAGACTCAGTTTGTCTGTCCTCAGCTTGCTCTTGATGCCTCACCTTTACTCCAGGACCTGGAGGCTCTTCGGTTCACTCCCCCACCCTCACCCTCCCTCTACAGCTCCTGTTCTGGTCTCTCTGCACGGAGGTCTCTATTCTAGCATTGCAGGGACTAAGCTAAACTGTACCCACGGGGCTTATTGTGGAAGGAAGGTGAGTTTCCTGAATCATACAAACCTAGTAAGCACAAGGATGGAGGCCCAGGGGAGTACTTTCAGGATGCTTCTAACTGAGGACTATCCCTGGTCTCTGAAAAGGTAGGCCTGACTCTGAGCACGAAGACTGTAGTCACTGGGGTATGTCGCTGTCCTCCGTGCAGCCGCCTATAGATCTGGGGTGATGAAGACCTCCTACCAAGGAGGCATCCAGGTGGCGCTGGAATGCACACCCAAGTGCTGCGAGTAACAACTCTGGGAACCCTGCGTTCTGACAGGACAATTACAAGGTTTGAGTGAAATAACACGCGCCAAGACCTTGTACCAAGAAACTATTTCCAGGCTGTGATTGATGTTGTCATCTCCGCCCCCAACCCCCACCTTCCCAACCTGTTTTTTTAAAAAAAACAAAAAACCAGAGTCTTTGTAGCAAAGGGTCTTGAGCTTGTGATTCTGGACGGTTTGGTTCTCCTCTTGATTATCATTTGTGGGTTCATTCTCCCCTTATTGAACTCTTAACTGGGAACAATGAAATAAGCCTCTCAGACTCTACTATCCTTACTGCTCATGCAGGACATCCTCACAGGATGGGGGTGGGCTGGTTGCAGAGACAACCTTGTTTAAATGCCTCCAGCTTTCCTGAGGTAGGTTTGGGTTTGTTTGTTTGTTTGTTTGTTTGTTTCCTGATTTGGGATAGTTTTATTGGTGATTGGGTTTTTGAGATAGGATTTTGCTATATAGCCTAAGCTGGTCATGAGTTTCTCATCCTCCTGCCTCAAGTCTTCCGAGTGCTGAGGTTGCAGTGTGTGTGTCACTGTCTCTTGCCCAGGGGTAGGTCAGACTCAACCTTTTAGAGATGGGGCACTTTGTCTTATCTCCTGCCTTGGTCTGAGGGTAAGAAGGGTTGTTTCTGTAGTACTTTATCCCAGAGTGTCCCAGGAGTCTCCATCACCCCTTTGGTCTGGACTCAAGGTTAACAACAGCCACTGGAGGTCTCTTTTTTGACTGACTCTAGGGACCACACCATATAGCCCTTCTTCCTGCCCCTCCTGTCTCAGGTCACGAAAGGAAAAAGTCATCATTCCAGATCAGGTACAGAAGGGTAAACTGCATAAGAGAGTGGCCACAGCTTTTGCCCACAGTCAGACTTTAATTCCCAGTGGGGGTGGGGTGGGGTCACAGGGGTCACTCCAGCCTTTCTCCTGCTTGGTCATAGGTGGAGCTGTATTTAAGACTCTAGCTTTTGCCTATTTCTTTAGGCACACGCCTCCTCAAGTTCTTTGTGGTTTGTGATACCAACAGCACCTCTTCCAAGTACCTATACCCCGAGTGTACACAGTTCTGAGATGCTCAGGCCCCTGTCAGTGCCGATTCTACAGCCTAGATCCACATATCCTCACAGGTTTACAGTATCCAAAGCCAGGAGGAATTGCTGCAAGCAGGAGCTCCAGAGAATTGGGCCAGGGTGTGGAGCTTAGCTGCAGCTCTGGGATGAGAGTACAGCACTCCAGGTAGAATACCTAGGACCCCACCTCAGCCATAACTGTGGGGGCTGCTGGGATCCACAGGAGCTGAGTCCCGCCGGCCAGCTGGCCGGACAAGCTGCCACAGGCGGTGGCTGAGATTCTGGACTTGGCATGTACCCAGGACACAGCCAACCCGCAGGAGTTGGGCATGGGGTCTTCGGGATCCCACGTGACGCTGGGGACCTGGGTGTCGTGAGCCACCACCCTGAGGCAGATGAACCATTGCAAGGGCCTGGTTGCCCCTTCCCTGTGACTGGGGAGCATATCGAGGCTTCCAGACTGCAGGCCGAAGTGAAGGGTGTCCAGGCTGCAGGCCACTGGAAGGAATCTTGGCTGGGGACTCTCTGAAAAACGGGAGAGAAAGATGTAAACTCAGTGACCTAGTATAGCCTTCCAAAAGCCCTTAAACCTATCTACTTCTCTTCTTCACAGTCTGAGGGCACTGGCAGGGGAAGCCCGTAGCTTCCCTAAAAGCCTGGCCCAGGACCAGGGGAAGCCCAAAAGCTTGGTCTCCAACCTGAAGGCTGGGAAGCAGAGCCCACCATCCTTCTGGGCTTACTGGCAGCTTTACCATCTCAGTAGCCCAAGTCACATGTACCACTAACAGCACCATTCTGGGCAAAGGTCCCCAAGAAAGACCCCCCCTAATCCCCTACCCCCACCCCCACTCCAGCGTTCTGGGTTCTTCCCTTATGTGGTCAGAGACCAGCAGGCTTGAGAATCTCTAGCCTCCCTTCCTCTAGCAGACCTTTTGTTTAAGGTCTATTGTATCTGTGGGGGTGGGGGAAGAAGTACCCCAAGTAGAAAGAGGCAAAGGAAGAAAAAGTCCCCCTGCCTTGTTCAGGCAACGCTAAAGGTGAAGGGTGGCCCTTGATCTGGGAGATGAGCTCTAAAAAGTTAGGTCCCCGTGAGGAGTCCGTTCCAACCTTGTACTCACCTGGATCTGGAGAGCCTCAGTCCCTTGCCCAGGCTGCCAGACAGCGTGCCTGGGAGCAGGTAGAGGAGGCTGATGCAACCGAGGGTTACCGTGACCATCAGCAACTGGGCCATGGCGGGCTGGGCTGTGGAGGAAGAATGCAGTGAAGTCAGCAAATGGGGTGGAGGAAAGCCACTCTGGCCTGGAGCCAACTCTCTTTGCCCACCAGCTAGGGAAGCCCTTCTCTGCCCGGGGGCTCTCGGAATGTGGGAAGATTGGTTGATACCTGCGTCTGCTGTCTGTCGGGGCACAGGTCTCAGGATCTGGAGACAACTGGCAAGGCTCGGATCTGCTGGTAGTTCCCAGAGCACGCAGCGGAACTTGTGGGTCAGGTTGTGGTCTCCTAGGAGAGATAGCCTTCTGGGGTCCAGCGGAAAACCAGTTTGGGAAGCACTTCCAGCACTAAGTAGTCTTTGGAGCTAAAGGCGGGGCCCAGGCGCTGATGGGGCGGAGCGTCCTCCACCCCGGTGGGCTGCGGTAGCCACGCTCTCCTGGTAGCTACTCCTGCCCAGCAGGAAGCAGTAGAGCCACAGGGGGTCACTTCAAGGGGCCCATCCATGCTGAGAAATGCTCAACAGCTGACCAGAAACCTTGTGGGGTTATTACCCTCACTCCTGGTACCTTCTGGTGCGCGACAAAGTCTCAGAGACTAGTGGAGCTCAATGGTCGACCAGGCAGGTGAGTGCTAGGGTAGGGAGTTGTGCTGTGGCCCCAAGGGCATACACCTGAGGTTGCCCAGCATCCCCAGGGGGATAATGGCAGATTCCCGCGGTCAGCCTGCCTGTTTCCCAGACGGGCAGTTCCTCATTACCAAATACTGTAATACAAGTACAAAGAGAGGCTCCCACCACAGCAATATTCTGTTGCTCTTTTCTGCACACTGTATTCTCTGTATGAGTTACACACGAACGCGCAAGCATGTAATGTGTGTATGTGTGTGTGTGTGTGCATAAAGGTGCTCTCGTGGTTGGGCATACGTGAGCATACAGGTGTTCTGTGAGTTGCTTTTTTTTTTTTTTAAATCAGCTCCCTCCCACGCGCACACTGAGGAGTGAACCAGGCAAGTACATACCACCGAGCTACATCCTCAGTTACCTTATTCGCCTTGTTTGTTGAGGTAGGGTCTCCCTAAGATGCTCAGGCCATGAACTCCCTCTGTAGCCAAGGGAGGAATACAATTTGTAGTCTTCGTATCTCTGCCTCTGGAATAACAGGGATTACAAGCCTGCACCATAACCCCAGCAATCAGCCCTTTTTAAATATAATTTTTATTTTTAATGCTTTGATATGTCTCCTTTGACTTATTTATATTAATCTCTAGTGTATAAAATTAGGAATTTTATTATGACATGTTCATAAACTTATTGTTGGACTTTGCTCATATTCATGCCACCCATCCTTCGTTAATCTAAATGTCAATGATTTTTCAGATTTTCCACAATTGAAACCCCTACCATTGGGAGCTGATATATATGTGGTATATGCCAAATTGTTTTCCACAATGACTGTGTCAATCCACCATCCACCTGTGCCCTTGGTTTTTAATGTCTTTGTCAGCCCGATGGAAGTATTAAAAAAAAAAAAACTATCAGAAGCATTTTCTTTGTTTTTTGTTTTTTTTTTTGGTTTTTCGAGACAGGGTTTCTCTGTGTAGCCCGGGCTGTCCTGGAACTCACTCTGTAGACCAGGCTGGCCTCGAACTCAGAAATCCTCCTGCCTCTGCCTCCCAAGTGCTGGGATTAAAGGCGTGCGCCACCACCGCCCGGCCAGAAGCATTTTCTTGACTGTAGGAACATCTGTGCAACCCTCTGGGTTTCCTCTTCTGTCTCACTATGTCCCTTTGTGGGGCTTCCCCAGGACTGGGTCACTCTGTCCCTCCTGCTGAACATACGTGGGTGATCAGTAAACATTTGCCAGATGAGTATATACAAGTCTTAAGTGCAAGCCATGCTGAAGATGTTGCTTTCCCCTCTGAGGACAATATTAGCAGAGAATCACCCATTTGCTTGTTCTTATCAGTTGTGGGAAGAGGGTGGTTTCGTCTGAGAGAAGAACAGTGTGCTAAGCATGGTGGTGCACACTTGTAAACCAGCATTAGGAAACAGAGGGTAGGATTGTTAGTTTTAAGATCAGCCTGGGCTACACAGCAAACCCCTGCCCTTCCCCCCCCATGCCCCAAAACCAAGGCTGGGGAATGTATCTTTGTAGTAGAGTACTTTTCTATGTGTTCAAGACCCTGAGTTGCATCTACAACCCCTTCTTTCAGAAATGAGTAAAATATGGCCCCCAAAGTAGGTGAACCTGGACTGAGGCATGTGTTAGAGAAGTTAGAAGGAAGAGAGGCAGAGACAACAGGACAGACAAGTCAGGGAAACTAGGCAGGGAAGGGGAGGGACCAGAAGTTCGAAGATCTGCTCACAGCCCTTCTATTTGATGGTGCAGGAAGCCATTGAGCACAGGAAGAGACTACAGTGTGGGCATGCCCAAGCTAAGTTGCCTTCTCTGGGTAGAGGTGTCCGTCTAGGAGGCCTCCAGTGTTGTGGGCCTAAGCTGGGGAGCATCGGGGAGGGGAGGCTGGGTGGGGAGGAAAGCTGGCACAGCTCTGGGTTTTCCAGGGATGGTTAGGTTCTGAGAACTATTGTAAGCGTCATCTGAGAGAATGAAGAGATGGTACCCCTGAGTACAGAGTCCATGTGCCAGCTCTAAAGGGACAGTGGGAGAGGCGAGCAGAGGGCACTGTGACATCCCTGGGCATCCTCTCTCCAGCTCACCTCCATCTTTAGCATGTCTTCACACCGCTGCTGGCACTGCCATCTAAGATATGAACACCATCATGTCATTCACCCACCAGTAAGTACAAAATACACCCAACGGGCTGACAAAATGACTCCGTGGATAAAGGCATTTGCCACCAAGCCTCATAACTTGAGTTTGATCTCCTAGAACCTACATAGTGGAGAGATCTGACTCTTTTTTTTTAATTTATTTATTATTTTTATTTATTCACTTCACATTCTGCTCACTGCCCCCCCCAGGCCACCCCAACCCACAATCCTTCCCCCATACCCCTCCACTTCTCTTCTGAATTGGTGGGGCCCTCCCTGGGTATGCCTCCCCCAACACACACACACCCTGGCACTTCAGGTCTCTGCGAGGCTAGGCACTTCCTCTCCCACTGAGGCCAGACAAGGCAGCCCAGCTAGTAGAACATATCCCATATGGAGGCAACAGCTTTTGGGATAGTGCTGACCCTCTCCCCCCCAAGAACCCTCAGACTCTTAGAAGCTGTCCTCTAACTAATATATACATGCATGGAATGCAAAATAAAAAATTTGTAATAATACTATTTTTGGAAAATATCTCTTGCAATCAGAGAGGTTGAGCTTTTGGTGGACCTCACCAAGAAGTTAATAATATAGCTTGAGATCACTCAAGACTTAACCTGGGAATCAGGGAGACTTAACCTGCTATCCTACTGGGCACTCTGCCTTTCTTTCTTTCTTTCTCTCTTTCTTACTTTCTTTTATTATTATTATTATTATTATTGAGACAGGGTCTCACTATGTAGCCCTGTCTGCTGTCAGGCCTGGAACTCTCAAAGATCTGCCTCCTAAGTGCTGGGATTAAAAGCCACCTTTGAGTTTAACCTACCTTTAAAGAACAACCTAACAAACTGCCTTGAGTTTCCCATGTAATCAGCTTTTATCAATTACGCTATCACATAGCTTTGATCTTACATTTTCTTCCACACCTCTGACCCCAGAATAATGTATGCGTTGTGATCATTTGCTGAAAACAGTCAACAGTTAAAAGCAACCTTAAACAGTCCTGTAAATACCTAGAATAAATATTGCAAATATGTGGATATAGGTTGAAAGCATTTGTTTGCCGTTTTTTTGTTTACTATTCTGGGCTGGTTGGGAGCAGAATTGTAGTTTCTCCCTTGTAGAAACTCTTTACCATTTCTGTAAAGAGTCCCCTGTTCCTTCCCCGTGCGATACTTTCTGTGCTGGTCAGTAAACACGGAGCAAAGCCTTTTGCTAGAAGACTAGGAAGAAAAGTGGAGAAATCAAATTTGAGTTTACTCTTGGTCAAACTAATTCAAGAGGAAGTTTGTGGTTTTGTTCCTTAATGCATTTATAAAAGAAAAAAGGAGTTTGAAGTCTGCCTTTATCAATGTTTGGGTTTCCACCTGTCTGTCTAGTCTGATCCTTTCCCTTCCCTGTGGTCCCACGGTCACCTATGTGGTACATTATCTGACATCTGTTCTGTACAACTGCCCTGTGGCCTCCCAGGGAAACCCTGGCACCTCTTACCTTTAGTTGCAGAAGCTCCCTTTGGGAGTAACATTCAGGCCAGCAGGGGCCTCAGCACCTCTCATTTTTGTTGTTGTTGTTTGTTTCTTGTTACTGTTTTGAGACAGAATCTTACCATGTAGCCCTGAGTGACCTAGAACTCATGATGTAGATCAAGATGGCCTCAAACTCACAGAGCTCCACCTGCCTCTGACTCCTGTATGCTGGGATTAAAGGAAATGTCCCATTATGTCCAGCCTGCCTTATCAGGGTTTGTTTTTTTCCTAAAGTTTATTTTTATTACACTTATTTATCTGTATGTGGTGAGCCATAGTACATATGTGGAGGTCAGAGGACAGCTGACAGGAATCAGGGTTCTCTTTCTACAGCATAGCACCTGAGGATCAAACTCAGGTTATAAGGCTTGGTGGCAGCCAGGCGGTGGTGGCGCACGCCTTTAATCCCAGCACTTGGAAGGCAGAGGCAGGCGGATTTCTGAGTTAGAGAGTTCGAGGCTAGCCTGGTCTACAGAGCAAGTTCCAGGACAGCCAGGGCTACACAGAGAAACTCTGTCTCGAAAACAAACAAACAAACAAAAAAAAAAGGCTTGGTGGCAACACTTTGACCTGCTGAGCCATCCTGTAAGCCCTTTGTCAGTTTTTAAAAATTATTTTATGTGTAGATGTTCTGCCTGTCTGTGTATCAGTGCAGTGCATGTATACCTGCTACCCTCTGAGGACAGAAGAGAGCATCCATGTCCCTTGAAATACAGAAAGGGTGTAAGCTCCCTCGTAGGTACTAGGAATCAAACCCAGGTCCTCTGAAAGAGCAGCCAATGTCCCAGACATTGGGTCATCTCTCCATGCCTATGTTTTTATTTATTTTTTAAATTTACATTTTTGTGGGCTAGCATGTTGGTATGAGCATCCAAAAGTCAGAGAATAACCTGTAGGTATCAGATTATCTTCTTCACCATGTGAGTCCCATGAATCAAACTTAAGAGAGCGCAGGGCATCACGAGTGGCAGCAAGCACCTTTGTCCGCTGAGCCATCTCACTTTGCCCCAGATTTTCTTCCTTCCTTCCTTTTTTCTTTTTTTGCTTTTTTGTTGTTTGTTTGTTTTGTTTTGTTTTGTTTTTTTGAGATAGGGTTTCTCTGTATCGCCCTGGCTGTCCTGGAACTCACTCTGTAGACCAGGCTGGCCTCGAACTCAGAAATCCACCTGCCTCTGCCTCCCAAGTACTGGGATTAAAGATGTGCACCACCACTGCCTGGTCTTTCTTCCCTTTTCTTTGGAGACAGGGTCTTAATATGTTATGTATCCCAAACTGGCTTGAATGTGAAATCCCTCTGCCTCAGTCTCCCAAGTGCTAGGATTCCACCAATACACAGAGCTACGTAAGATTTTGTTTTAATTAACTTATTTATGTTATGAGTACATTGTCACTGTCTTCAGACACACCAGAAAAGGACTCCTGATCCCGTTACAAATAGTTGTGAGCCACCACGTGGTTGCTGGGAACTGAACTCAGGGCCTATGGAAGAGCAGTCAGTACTCTTAACCAGTGAGCCATCTCTCCAGTCCACTACATAAGATTTTTAATTTGGGACAGATGGAGATGAGCCTTGCTGAGAGAGATAGGACTGAAGTTCTATATGTTGACCTTCCAAGCTCTGGGTGACAGGACAGTTGCTGCTTCCCGAGCTTATTCAAGCTTGCCCCAAACCCATGGCAGGTAAGGATTAGGATATTCTTGAGTTTTGGCCTGTCCGTCTAGTCTGATCCTTTCCCTCTCACCATGGTCTCACAGTCACCTATATAGTACATCATCTGACACCTGCTGGATACAACTGCCCGTGTGGCCTCCCAGGGGAAACCCTAGCACCTTTTTACCTTTAATTGCAGAAGCTGCCTTTGGGAGTAATGTGCAGGCTGGCAGGGCCCCAGCACCTTTGACTGTTGAGTGGGGTTGGGGGGGAAGTAGACAAGAGTTTTCTGGGGGAGTCTACCCTGGGGTCAAAGGGTTGTTTGCTGTTGGTGACATTGGGGAAGACTTTTGAGTAGTGGCTCTCAACCTTCCCAACACTGTGACCATTTAATACAGCTCGTCATGTTGTGGTGACCCACAACCATAAAATTATTTTTTTGTTGCTGCTTCACACCTGTAATCTTGCTACCACTATGAATCATAACATAAACACCTGTGTTGCCGATGGTCTTAGGTGAACCCTGTGAGAGGATCTTTCATCAAGACCCAAAGGGGTCTTGTTGCACTGCTTCAATTTTCTTGGGGCAACTTCACCAAGAGATATTGTTTTAAGGTATAAATTTGAGGTCTGACCCCCGATGGCGAGGATTTTGAAAGTGAAAGACTGGGTTCTGTTGGGGGGAACTGATACAGAGGGAGCAGTGGGAAGTGTGTAGGTGGGTGGGAAGGTCAGGTGACTCTGGAAGGAAGGTAGTATTGATGAATCAGTTTGGGGGTCTACCATATGATGGGTATGCTTTTTTTTTCCCATAGGAAAAGCCAAAGCCTTAGTTGGCCATCCCTGAAACACAGGAAGTCGTATCAGAAGAGGTTGAGAGTGAAGACCAAAAGACAACTGCCTATAACCAGCAGGCTAGGTAGTATGTTTTAGGAGCATCCATCCATCACAAGCTAGGCTCACTGGGTCACTGTGGGCCACTCTGCTCTTTAGGGGTATCCATTCATCTCAAGTGGAGACAGTTGTGCCATCCTGGGTCACCCTACCTTCTTAGGACTGCAGGATACAGATGGTTAAGATAGTACATCGCTGGGTGAGACATGAGCAGTAAAAACAGGCAGCAGTCTGCAAGGGGACAGGCATCTGGAGACGCCCATATGCACAGTGGTGGGATGGGAGAATGTCTTCTTGGAGGAGGGCCTAAACTGCTTGAGGAAAGGAACATCTGAGGAGATTACAGGTCCTTGAGAAGAGACCACCAGCAGGTGACTTGGGAAATGCAGTAGTTAGGGTATTCAATTTAGTGGCCAGACACTTGAGGGTAGTTGGAAAGGACCTCCTGCCAGGTTCAGGTTTTTTTTTAGGTAAGGACACTGGGCCCCAGTGGTTATAGGAGGAATGAGGTACAGGATCCTTATGGTTTCTAGGAGAGGCAACCCCAGGGTTCAGGCACCAAGTCAAACTTGCCTGCCACCATTTCTTAATGGTGTAGAGAGGAGTTGTAGTTGATTGGCAGAAGCCAACTCAATCAGGTTCAAATACAGGTTTTAGGCAGAAAGGAAGATTTCACAGCCTACCTGGCAATGGCAAAGGAGAGCTAGGGTTATGTCTCCGTGCACAGAGTGTTCCTGAGTCTTTTCCTCTTCCCTCTCTCTTATTTATTTTTATTTTATCTTATTTTTTTCAAAACAGGGCTTTCTGGCTGTTCTAGAACTAGCTCTGTAGACCAGGCTGGCTTCAAACTCCGTCTGCCTCTGACTCCCAAGTAACTGAATTAAAGGCGTGTACCACTGCCGCTGGCACCACCACCACCACCACCACCACCACCACCACCACCACCACCACCACGCTCATCCCCCTCTTTTAAAAAAGACATTTTCATTTTACGTGTTTCTCCTGCGTGTATGTCCACGCGCCACGTACAAGCAGTGCCCCAGGAGGCCAGAAGAGGGCGACAGATCCCCTGCAACCGGAATTACAGATGAGGGTGCTGCAAATCAAACACAGGTTCCCATAAGCGCTATACTATCCCTCCAGAGAGGCCCTCATCTGCCTCCTGTTGTTTGGACACACGGTTTCCCAATGAAGCCTAGGAGACTGCACTGGAATTCATGACCCACCTGCTTCAGCCTCCCAAGTGCTGAGATTGTTTATACAGTACACCACCGACTGGACTTGTCTCTCACTCTTGAGTTTGCTTTCACTCATTCTACAGATTTTGCCAGTGGAGGGAACAAGATGCTAATAGGTAGCTTGTCTTTCGGTTGTCACAGAAACTGAATTCATCAACAAACAAGCCTAGTCCTCCCCTCTTTAATCTCCCTGGTCAAGGACTTTGCCTCTCCTACAGTGTCCATTCCTGTGTCACTGCAAGAGGCCTGGCCAACCTCCTGACCTCCAGAGTGATCCAACTTCCCAGGAAGGTGACCCAAGCTGGAACTTTTTTTTTTTTTTTAATGCAGGTGGGATAGCCCACCCATCCAAATGGTGGGATATCTAGCTGGCCTTTTCTGCACTGGGAACTTAAAAAATAAAAAAAAGCCTGTAAAGTCTCTCCCTTGGTCATTATAAGGTTGACAGGGTGTGTGACGAAGCCCTGACACTCCCCCATCCCCCAGCTTGGTCCTCTAGTTTGGGAGACTGGCTGGACAAGGCCTGAAGTCCACTGGCTTGCTTCAGCCAGATTGAGCTGGACCACGCCCCTGACCCTGGGAGTTAGGCTCTCCCAAGAGTGAGGTCCAGGTCTCCCTTCATTCTGGTGCTTCAGTTCCGACGGGAAAGTATGCCCTAACCCTGACCGGTGCTTCGGGTCGAAATGTCGGCCGCGGGACCAGGGTAGCTGACCCGCCCCGGCCGCCGTAAGCTTCACCCGCCCAAAGGGTTGAGATGGTCCTTGAGCGTGTGTTAGTAGGCGGGGCAGCGCGCTCTGGACCCGCCCCACGTGGAGTGGACCAATGGAAGTGCACTGTGCCAGGTCCCGCCTACACGGGAGGGGCAGAACTGCGCAGGCTCCCGAAGCGCTCGGGCGGGCCGGCTGGCTGGGAAGATGGCGGCGGAAGCCCTGGTCAGCGGCGCCGCAGAGGAGCGGGCCCGGGGTGTCCCAAGTGTGCAGCTTAGGGCCAGCGCCGGGCCATGAGCGCGCCGCCATCGAATCCTCGAGCCGTGGAGCCCGCCTGCGCCCCTTGCCATGGCGCGGCTCGCGGACTACTTCGTGCTGGTGGCGTTCGGGCCGCACCCGCGCGGTGAGTGCCGAGTCTGAGCGCCGAGGGACGAGCTGGGGGCTGAGGGACTGGGACTGAGGACTTGAAGCTAAGAAGACCCGGCCGGAGGCAGGGTCAGGACTTGGGGCCGAGCTCTCGGGGGTTGCGAAAAGAGGCCTCCGTAGTCATTGGCCACGGTGGCGTCGGGGCAACCCGCGAGGACCCCGGACTACTTGGCCTATGTAAGAACCGTCCTCCTATACCGTCCTCCTATACCTGGGCACCTGCGTCGGTGTTCCGAGGTGGGCAGGGCCGTGTAGCTCGGGCGTGGGAGGCTGGAGGACCCTGCTGCAGTTCAGTCTCCCCGATTCCAAGTTGGGTGGGATGGGCTCACCCCGCCTTGGCCGACTGCCTGTGGCTGTGTCTGGGAATTTCAGAGAGGGGGGCGGAACGTTTCGTTTTTCCAGCTTTTCTGACCCAATGCTAGGTCTGAAGCCTCAAGCACGCTTCGTGGGGTGCAGTGGAGGGGGAGGGGTTCATAGGTGGTATTGAGCCAGACTTTAGAAGAAAGTGTCAGACTTGGAGAAGAGCATTCCTGGTGCTCAAGTCTGTAAGCCAGTCCCTCAGTGGGGGATCAGTGTGGTGATTGGTACTCGTGTCTAGGAGGCCCTGATCTGGAGTTAGCACCTGTGTCTGAGAGCCCTTCAGTCCAGGGGGTAGGAGAAAACGGAGCCTGACAGTGACATCAGCAACAGCCATGGAGACAACAGTGTTGGGGTGTTGGCTGGAGTCCTCAGTGTGCCAGGCCCTGCACAACCCTTTGTGTATATGATCTCATTTCTCCCAATAGCCCACTGAGATTGCCTTGCCGTTGCCCTGTCTTCAGCATAGGATCTGGCACAGAGAAGTTGAGTGTAGGTCTGGAATGGAGGCTGGGACTTGTCAGAGTCCACCTGCAGAGGGGCAGTTGTCTTAGGGACAGCTGTGGCCAGATGAGGTAGCCCATGATTCCTAGATGTAATGCCTCCTACCATGTTCCAGTTATCTCTTCCACATAGTTACTCTGCTGCTTCTCAGAGCAGCTGTTACTGTCACCATTCAGGACCCAAACTTTCTTCTTTGCCTTTCTTCTTGCTAAGTCTCCACTAGGACTGTTTCTTCATTTAATGTTCACATGTTGGACCCTGTATGCAATGGAAAACATCACCATCATCATCACCACCACCATCACCTCTGTCTCCAGATCCCTTGCTTCTTTCTGCTCTCATGTATTCAAGTCTGTGTCTTTTTGGCACTCAGTCCCAAGCATCTGTCTTTCCCTCCAGAGAGGGAGTCCTCAAAGGCAGAGACCACACTGTCTTCATCCTCCTTGAGCAGGAGGCTTGCCACCAATGTTGTGCTGGCTCACAGAGGGAGAACCTGTGCTCCAAGGCATATGTGAAGGCCAGGAACGGAGTGCTGCTGGGAGTGAGGAAACGAAAGCTAGCTGAGGGCTTGTGTTTCTCAGGGGGTCTCGGACTGGGTGCTAGGCCAGGGCTGGAGGAACAAAATGGACCTGGGTGGTGGTGAGAGGGGTATGAAGAAGGACCTGTGAGACAGAATGTAGGTAGAGGCCAGGTTGGGGAAGTCTGCTTTGAATGAGGTAAAATTGAAGGTGACATGAGGTGTGGGTGGGCTCCATGAGAAGTTGATGTGACACATGTGGGCTTACTGATAGAGCCATTCAAGAGACATGGACCTCTGCCCTCTGTACAGGACAGGATAGAAGGTTGAGGCCAGAGGTGGCTACTTTTCCTGAATGGTGTAATGGAGTAATTCTTGAATTACCCATCATTGTAGAAACTTAAGGTCAACGAGCTCTCTGAGCATCACCTTCTAGGGTCAGAGTTGACTGGCTGCTGGCTAACCACTCAGCCCCAAGGCTTTCCTTTGAGGAACCAGCCTGGAATTGGGTTTCTGGGTGTGGACTGAAGGCAGATCTATCTATAAGGTAAGGGATGTGAGTACCAAGAGCTGAAGACCCCAAACTGAGGAGTGCACTGAAGATTAGTTGTCCTTCCTTTGTCACTCTTCTCCAACTTGGCTTATGCCAGTCACTGTGTACTCTCTGCCTCAGTTTCCTTGTCTTCATATGGAATGAGTCACATGGAGCTCCTCCGAGGCTGTCAGAAACACTTGTGTGTAAACGTATAGCTCAGGACGGGCTCAAGGAGATAATTTACATCTAAGGTCTGAGTAGCTGATGTACGTACGAATACTGCTAGGTAGGTGTCTCTGCAGACGGCGTGTGCTGACTGCCCTAGGGTGTAGGGTCTTTTAGATTAAGGGGAACGAGGGAGAGGATACCTTAGTTTTGTTCTGAATCAGAACCTTTTTTATAGAGCTTCTAGGAGTAGGACCTTGGTAATGAGTGCCTTTTAAAACTGCCTCGGTTAGGCCCAGAGTCCTACCAGAGGGAGTATTCTGGTTGCTAATGGTTACAGTTGGTGACCTGTGGGCAAGGCTACAGACAGTAAATGCCTGGGCTGTGTGTAACTCTTTCACTTTAGACTCTTAAGTTTAGAGGGTGCTAGATGGCATGGCATAGGCCCCGCACTTAGTGAGTAGAGCTGTGTGCTTTGTCTTGTTACTGAACTGGATACCTTTTTTAGCATGAGGGACCAGACAGCATAGCTTGAGACCCCTGCCCAGTTCCCAGACATGATCACTTAATTGGTTGTAGCATGGCCAATACTCAGTTATCTGGGAACGCCAGCTATCAGACACTTTACCTGACTTAAACCTCACAGGTACCCTTCTACCTCTGCTAGGGAGGAAAAGCTACATCTTCATCCACCAAGAAAACTATTTGTATTCTATGACCTGCCCTCCTTCCCTCAGCCTTGATGGTAATGAGGTGGCCACATTCTTGGGCCCATCGACTATCCCCACCCATGGCCCTGCCCTCCCTCTAGATCAGGTTGGGGCTGTTTGGGGTGGCTGCAGTTCCCTCCCAGCTCCCCCCACACCCTGAGAGCTTAAGGGTCTAAGGTCTTGGGTTAAAGTTTCTGTGGTCCGTTTATAGATTGGGGGTAGGTCAAAGAGAACATCTGAAAGAGCTGTAGGCTCCCGCTGCACACCAAGTCAGCTGCAGCTTGCCTGGGGCGTTGTGTCTTCGTGTTCGGGTCTGATAGGTAGAAAAGCAGGAAGGCGGAATTCTTTTGTTTCCTCTCCCTTTTCCTATAGCTAGGCTCCTGAGAGGCACCAGCTACCTGGTGCTGTCCAGCACGTATAGTGAGATATGTGGTAGATCAGTCAGGAGAACTGCTATTCTTTCTGGGCCTTCCCACAGTGCACACTGTCCATGGCTGGTCCTCCAGGCATCGGAGCCTGGCACTAGTGATGAGGTGCTGCCAGCAGATGACAGAACACGTGATCTGCATTCTGCCACCCAGTCTGCATTCAGGCCCCCAGTCTGCATGGGCCTGGCTGCTGGAGGAAGCTCTTGCTGCGGTCCTTTTTGAGTATAGGAATCTCAGTGTATCTTCCTAGGGTGGGCCTACCCAGCTTGTGGGTTCAAGAGTGGGTCAGAGACTTCCCATCTCTGCTTTAGTGGACCTTAGTGTCCATCCTCCATAAGCTGCCCAAAGAGCACTGCCTTGTAATCTATGGCTGTGCTATTGGGATTCGTTGTAGCAGGGTCGGGATAGGGAGGGAGGATGCGCCTGCCCTTGTCTATCCAAAGTGGGCAGTCCTTTGTAGGGCTAAGTACAGTCATTGCAGGTTACTCTTATTGACAAAAGTCTTCAGTAGATGACAGACATAGAGGAACATGGCAAAACCCCTCACACAAATGCAAGCCAGCAGCCTAGGGTCTCAGGGAAGCCAGAAAGAGTTAACCAGGCTTCCTCATGGTCTCATTGGGAGGGCCTACTGTGCCTTAGGGCTCCGGAAGTTGTTGTGCACTTGTGACTGAAGAACCTGTTTGTTTGTGAGGCGTGAGTCGGGCAGGGTGTGGGGAGACGGTCACATAGCTGACTGCATGCATCCAGCAAGCCCTAATTAGGCTGCAGTCTGTGCTGCGCACAGGAACCCGTGTCTGTTCAGCTACTCCAGGTGGACCAGTTGTCTGCAGAGGGCTTGGACTTGTTGAGGGAAGGACCTCAGAGTCCTGCTCCAGGCCCCAGGTTTAGATAGCGAGTAGGTAGCAAGCTTCTTAGAGGAGGCACTAGACTGAAACCTGAAAGTCAAATCCTGGGCTGTTACAGTATACAGAAGGGCCTCAGGAGAGATACCCATTGGGCTGTCAACCTGTCTACCTTTATGAGGTAGTTGGGAGTCTCAGGAAAGGAGCTCTTTAGAGTGTAGAATCTTCAGAAGGCTTTCAGGTTAGTGGGAAGTGGGAATGAACATTGCACAGGATGAAGGATACTGGCAGTGGAAGGTGACCATCCTCTCTGTGCCAACTCCCCTGGGTAGAGAGGCTGCTAAAAACAACCGTCAGAAGGCTACTAGCCCTCCTGTCCTTGTGGGAAGGCTGCAGGGCAGAGGCTGCAGTCCCTGTCTGTGTACCCCCCCTTCCTTCCTCCGCATGCTGCCTCGTGGCAAGAACTGGGTGAGCCCTGGGTGCCAGCCAGGGCTGGGCCCAGATGGTGGTTTAGGGCCGAACACAAGGAGGCTCTTGCCCGAGTAGGTGGGGGGAGGAGCCACGGCTGGGGGGTGGGGTTGTGTGGTGTGTATGTGTGTTTGTGTGTGTGTGTTTTCACAGTACATGCACCGCCTAGGCCTGTTGAGGGTGGGACCTGAGGAACCCCCTGGGGGTTTTATCTTGGTGGGACAGGTGTGTGGGTGTGTGTAGGTAGGCATGACACCAGCAGACACCTGTCCCTTCCTTGTCTGTTGCCTGTCGCCTGCAGGGTGTTGGTGGTGGGAGGAGGGGAGCAGGAAGCTGAGGTTTTGTGAGTCATAATAGGCCCCTGCACCCCACCACCTCCTGCTTAGCAGCAACCTTCCTAGTGTTCACAGTCATGGTGCTTTCTCCATGGTTCTGGAGAGATGCACGGTCTCCCATGGATGCAGCTGAGTTTTGTTGCTTTTAGGGGACCTGGGAATTGTGGATTGTTGCGTTGGGCTTAGTGGTTCAGCACAACTGTGTTCAAGTGGACTAGGCTGGATGGCTATGAGGCTATAGCCTAGCAAGCAGACTCATTGCACACAGAAGTTTTCTGGAACTTAGGCTGAGCAGGGGGGATCCATGAGAAGACTTTTTATGTAGAGCACCCTACCCTCACTGTCTGCTTCTGCTTCTTCCACTGGTGGGAGCATCTGGATTGAGACTGGTCCATGGAAAGGATGGGAGAGCACTGTACCCTGAGAATCTTGAAGCCGTGTGTGTGAGAGGCAAAAGTGAGGAGGCCTGTCTTTCTTTCCATACCACAGTGATTCTCAACCTGTGGGTTGGGACCCCCCTTGGGGTCAGATATCCTCCATATTAGATATTCACATTGCAATTCATAACAGTAGCAAAATTACAGTTATGAAGTAGCAATGAAATAATTGTATGATTGGGAGTCACAACACAAGGAATGTGAGGAATATTAAAAGGTTGCAACATTAGGAAGGTTGAGAAGCACTGCCATACCAGGCTCCATCCTCCATGTGCATGTGAGACAAAGGAAGTCCTCATACATCCTCACCACTGCCCTCACTTTGCCTCCTGATTTGGTGGTGTAAGATGAGCCCCAGGCAAGGCCTTCACCCCATTTACATAGACTGTACTTAGAAGTATTTCCCTTGCTGGTACATACTGAGGGAGCCTGGGAGCTTCAAGGCTCAAAGGGGCAGCATATACTTGCTAAACTGTTTTTGGAGACTTGTGTTCTAGGAGGAACTGTCTCTGAGGTCCTGTGGATAGGTAGCAGTTTGGATCCATGGTTGGTATTTCCACCCCCATCCTAAGAGGAGCTAAGGCTTGGATTCCACACATGGGCCCAGGGCAGACAAGTGACAGGGTCACCAAGATCCCCAAATATGTCCTGTATATCCAGACATGCCCACAATCTGCATGGTGCTCATTGTTGGCAGGGGAGGCTAAAGCTGCAGGCTGGCAGTCAGGGAAGATGTTGAGTTAGCTAAAACTCTTCCTCCCTGAAAGGCTCCTGTACAATGAAAGGTTAGCTTGTGCTGGTAGGTGAGAGGAGGGATCTGGGGGCTTCTCTCTCTTCCTTATGGTGGCCTTGGGGTCTGCACTTATCCGATGGCTCATCTACCCAGAAGTCTAGAAAAATGGTAGATCTGGGAGCTTAGGTTGGTCTGGTGCCAGAGGAGAAGAGGCTGTTTCCATCCTGGGCCAATCCTGACAGTATGAGGGAGGGTTGGGGTGTGTGGGGAAAGGTCCTCTGACCACTTGCTCTTGTTCTTAGGGAGTGGGGAAGGCCAGGGCCAGATCCTGCAGCGCTTCCCGGAGAAGGACTGGGAGGACAACCCTTTCCCCCAGGGCATTGAGCTGGTGAGTGTGGAGGTTTAGCATTAAAGGGATTGGGGGTAGCTGGCCTGACAGGCAGGCTGTCTTGCTCATGTCACTATGTCCCTCGTGGGCATACCCTAGATGGTGAGGCCAGAGCTATGTTACTCCTTTCACCCAGAGAGCTGAGGCTAGGAGGTTCAGGTGTTCCCTGGGTAACTAGCAGGTGCTTCATATACCCTGCAACTTTAGGCCCTGTCAGGACAGATGCTTGAGGATAGGTGGTAGGGGTAAGGGGGGAGTTTTTGTTATAGGTGTGGGTGCAGGCACTAACTGTTGATCCCTCTGCAGTTTTGCCAGCCCAGTGGGTGGCAGCTATGTCCCGAGAGGAATCCACCAACTTTCTTTGTGGCTGTCCTTACTGACATCAACTCTGAGAGGCACTACTGCGCCTGCTTGACCTTCTGGGAGCCAGTGGAGTCCACACAGGTCAGCGTAAGCTCTGGTGTGCAACATGTGAAGCTGAGCCTTGGGCCATGGCCAGCTTGCTCTACCTCTGGGGGTATGTTCCTGTTGGGGAAGGCTGGGTCTGAGTCACCTCTGTCTTCCACATGGTCTCATGGGATGACTCTGATTAGAGCCAGGAGAATGGGTTTCTGTCTGCAGGAAGTGATGTGCACTGAAGATGCCACAGAGAAGGAGGAAGAGGCAGATGGAGGAGGCCAAGCACGGCTGTCAGCCACAGCCACAGCCCAGCCTGGCCAGCTTTTTGCTCCAAAGACTCTGGTTCTGGTGTCTAGACTGGACCATGCCGAAGTGTTCAGGGTGAGGAGGGCCTCCATAGCAGCAAGGCAGGGCAGCGGGTGTTCCTGTCAGTTGTACCACTGTTCCCTATCTGGTTGTTGCAGAATAGCCTTGGTCTCATCTATGCTATCCATGTGGAAGGGCTGAATGTGAGCCTGGAGAATGTGATTGGGAACCTGCTCACATGCACCGTCCCTCTGGCTGGCGGGTCTCAGGTGGGTCTTGGAGACAGCTGGATGGCCACAGGCCTTCCTGGTACAGTCATAGGAGGTGGGGGATGGGGTACCTGTGGGGTACAGATAGTCTGGCTAACTGAGCACGCTCAGCCCAATGCCTTAGACACTCTCTTCTGCTCTCGGTGCCACTCTTGCCATCTGTTCTTAGCCCTGTCTACTTATTTGACTTTGTGCCTATACCTTTGGGCCTACATTTTATGTCTCTCTATCCTGTTGATCATTGGGTGTGTTCCTCTCACTGGATGCTGTTGTCCGTCTCTCTGCTTCCTACTTTGTGCCCTGTGTCTAATGGTGTCTCTCTGTCTGTCTGTCCTGTGCAGCTGGACTCTGTTGAGGAAGGAGCGGTATGGATTCTTTGTTTCTTCTGCCCACTCAGGCCCTGCCCCCACCCAGATCAGAGGCACCCCCCCCTTACCTTGAGTTTTCTCTGCAGCGCTGCTCAGCCAAGAGAGGCAGGGTGTGACCTTTCCCTCCAGTCATCTAAGCCAGTCCCATCTCAAGATTTGTCAGCTCATCTGGGGCCAAGCGCTCAGATTTGCTCCAGCTCTACTGCTAAGCTCTGGTCATTTTCTTTCTACAGAGAACCATCTCTTTGGGGGCTGGTGACCGGCAGGTCATTCAGACTCCACTGGCAGACTCACTGCCTGTCAGCCGCTGTAGTGTAGCCCTGCTCTTCCGCCAGCTAGGTGAGACTGCCTGTCATACCCCACCCCCAATGTCCTGTCCTGGGGCTGGTGGCCAGAGGTGTGGGTGCTCCCTGGGTTCTGGAGTAGGGACATGGGCCCTCACCAGGCCTTCTTCTTTCTTCAGGCATCACCAATGTGCTGTCTTTGTTCTGTGCTGCCCTTACTGAGCACAAAGTCCTCTTCTTGTCCAGGAGCTACCAACGTCTAGCAGATGCTTGCAGGGGCCTCTTGGCACTGCTGTTCCCTCTCAGATACAGGTGCTTTTCTGCCTGTCCCCTCCTCCTGTCTCCTCCAGGTCCTTCTGCCTACCCCTGTGTCCTGTGTCTGGGGCTAACAGTGTCTTCTGACCCGTTACAGCTTCACATATGTGCCCATCCTGCCGGCACAGCTGCTAGAAGTCCTTAGCACACCTACACCTTTCATCATTGGGGTCAATGCGGCCTTCCAGGCAGAGACTCAGGAGCTGGTAAGGGCTGTGCCTTGTGTCTGCATCACTGCCTAGGCGTGCTGGTCTCTCACCGTTTGTTCCCTTTGGTGCACAGCTGGACGTGATTGTTGCTGATCTTGATGGAGGGACAGTGACTGTCCCTGAGTGTGTACACATTCCACCCCTGCCAGAGCCACTACAAAGCCAGACCCACAATGTTCTGAGCATGGTGAGGGTTGGGGTTAGGGTGGGGCTGGAACCTGAGGCTTGTGGGAGCCATCAGCTGACATCCAGGGAACCCTAAGGTCACCATGGAGTTGTCCCTGCTCCCCTCTGTTTCCACAGGTCCTGGATCCAGAGCTGGCATTGGCTGACCTTGCCTTTCCACCTCCTACAACATCTGCTTCCTCCCTGAAAATGCAGGTGGGGTCACTGCAGCCCTGATGTAGAGATTGCATTGCCTCTAATGGCTAAGCTATGGTGTCATTCAGCCTGCCTCCAAGCTGACCTCAGGCTTCTCTAGCCTAGGCAGGATGGAGCCTGGGAGCAAAGGAGCTACCTACAGATAGTTAGGTGTGGTGACTGTGTCTAGGTCAGTACAGTGAACCAGTCAAGGGGCTCCGAACAGGAGCTATTTGTTCAACACTTGTAGAGCTCACTTGGTTAAGAAGCACTGTTGGGAGAAGCAGAAGGGGGTGGCAGAGGTTTCTGGGAAACGTGTGTCTGGCTGTGAATGGGAATAGAGGGAAGTACCCAGGATCTTTGAGTGTCTCCTGGACCTGATACTCACCTGCCCTGACCTGCTCTCCCAGGACAAGGAGCTTCGTGCTGTCTTCTTGCGGCTCTTTGCTCAGCTCCTGCAGGGTTACCGCTGGTGCCTACACATTGTGCGCATCCACCCAGAACCCGTCATTCGCTTCCATAAGGTAGGCTGTGGGGCTGGGGCTGGGGCTGGAGCTGGCTCCATGAGTCCATGTGGAACTAACTTCCTGGTATTCTCCCAGGCAGCATTCTTAGGCCAGCGTGGACTGGTGGAAGATGATTTCCTGATGAAAGTGTTGGAGGGCATGGCCTTTGCAGGCTTTGTATCAGAGCGTGGGGTCCCCTACCGTTCCACAGACCTGTTTGATGAGGTACAGCCCTGCCTTTGCCTGCCTACCTGTCCCTCCCCTAGCCCATTCAACTGACCTCATCACCCTGCCTCCTTTCCCCTTAGCTGGTGGCTCATGAGGTAGCACGGATGCGAGCAGATGAGAACCATCCCCACCGTGTCCTGCGTCATGTCCAGGAACTAGCAGAGCAACTTTATAAGAATGTATGGTGGGTGACATGGAGGGCATGCTACTACTTTGGTCCCGGCCCACTAGCCAATGTCTGCCCATGTTCCCTCAGGAAAACCCTTACCCAGCTGTGGCAATGCACAAAGTGCAGAGGCCAGGAGAGGCCAGTCACCTGCGGCGGACCCACCGGCCATTCCCCCGGCTAGATGAGGGCACAGTTCAGTGGATTGTGGACCAGGCTGCGGCCAAGATGCAGGGCGCACCTCCAGCCGTCAAAGCTGAGAGGAGGACCACTGTGCCTTCAGGGCCCCCCATGAGTATGTAACCTGAAGGGGAAGGCAGGCTGCTTTCAGATGGGTACAGGGCCAGGAGTTAAAGTGAACGCATCCTTTCTCTTTAGCGGCCATACTGGAGCGGTGTAGTGGGCCTCATATCAACAGCGCACGTCGGCTGGAGGTTGTGCGGAACTGCATCTCCTATGTGTTTGAAGGGAAAATGCTTGAGGCAAAGAAGGTGAGGCCTGTCAGGTAGAACTTCTAATCTGGGCTTTGGGCAACAGGTCTCAGGAAACTCAGTTCTTTGTTCTAGTGTGGTAATTGCTAAGTTTGTGCAGTGCCTGAGTGGATAGGAGGGTGCTCTTTCATCTGAGTGAACAGCAGTAGAATGTATACACTATACACAGTGTAGACTTGTGCATGTCAAAAGTTTTTGGAGTATTGTTTTGTTTTGCTTTGTCTGGGGGAAGAGTTTTCAAGATAGGATCTTTATAGCCCAGGGTGGCCTGCAATTCACTCTATAAGCAAAGCTGGCTTTGCTCTTACCTTCCTCAGCCTCTTGACTGCTGGAATTACAGGTGTAAGCCACCATGCCTGGCTGTATGTTGCTTTAATAATAATCTTGCCTCTTATTCTGCCCTTCATTGTGTTCATGAGCACATTTGAGGTCTTAGTAACATTCGTGTGGTGTTCCTGTGGAGCCTCTCTCCAGAGCACATGTCCACACTGGCTTGGGAGCCTGCACCATGCATACCTTCCTTGTGTCTCTGTCCTCGTCAATTGTCATTTGTGGAATTGCTGGATCCGTTGGAAGACTTAGTCTGTATTGGTCAATGAAACCCTGGGCACACCTGAGTTACACTGGCTTTTGTTTTTTTCTCTGCTTAGAGCCTGAGCTTGGCTGCCTCTGGGTGAGGATCTCCCTGTGCTGCCTTCTGTTCTACATTTCCTCTTGTCTCTGCTTTCAGTTGCTTCCAGCTGTTCTCAGGGCCCTGAAGGGGCGAGCTGCCCGTCGCTGCCTCGCCCGTGAGCTTCATCTGCATGTGCAGCAGAACCGTGCAGTTCTGGATCATCAGCAGTTTGACTTTGTCGTCCGCATGATGAATTGCTGCCTGCAGGTGAAGATGGCCCTCATCTTAGTAGTGATACCACATGAGGGAAGAGGGGGGTGCAGGAGTCCCTCCATGTGATAGGGCAGGGGAGGTCCATAGTTTGAGGAGGAGGAGGAGCTGAAGAGAGTTCTCATTGGAAATGACTTTGAAACCTGTGACATTGGTTCCGTGGCAGTGGTGGGAGATGCTGGTCTGTGATGGCCAGAGAGGTGGGATTGGGTAGGGATGCTCTCTAGTAGGGATTTCCCATCACTCCTGGCTCTGCTCACAGGATTGCACTTCCCTGGATGAGCATGGCATTGCAGCTGCACTGCTGCCTTTGGTCACAGCCTTCTGCAGGGTAAGTGTTGGGAGTGTGGTGGGGCTAGGTTTCCTCTCTACGAGCTAGGTCTACTGTCTGTGAGCTCATGACTTTTCCAACTTCATTTCTACAGAAGTTGAGCCCAGGGGTGACACAGTTTGCATACAGCTGTGTTCAGGAACATGTAGTGTGGAGCACACCACAGTTTTGGGAGGCCATGTTCTATGGAGATGTGCAGACCCATATCCGAGCCCTCTACCTGGAGCCCTCTGATGGTGTGAGCCCCACCCAGGTATGCAGGAGTTTTTGGACCTGGGCTCTCTGGGGCAGATACCTTGACCTTGCCTTACTCTTGTGCTGTGACAGGAGACTGGGGAGGCACAGTCTCAGGATGATGAACGATCTGCCCTGGATGTGGCTTCAGAGCAGAGGCGCCTATGGCCAACCCTGAGCCGTGAGAAGCAACAGGAACTGGTGCAGAAGGAGGAAAGCACTGTGTTTAGCCAGGCCATCCACTATGCCAACCGCATGAGCTACCTTCTGCTGCCTCTGGACAGCAGCAAGAGCCGGCTGCTGCGGGAGCGTGCAGGGTTGGGAGACCTAGAGAGTGCCAGCAACAGCCTGGTCACCAACAGGTTGGGTGCGGCCTGGGCCAGGGATAAGGCTTATGGGGTTGTGGGGGTGCTGGTGCCCACACACCCCCTCTTGGCCCAGCATGGCAGGCAGTGTGGCTGAGAGCTATGACACAGAGAGTGGCTTTGAAGACGCAGAGACGTGTGATGTGGCTGGGGCTGTGGTCCGCTTCATCAACCGCTTTGTCGACAAGGTCTGCACAGAGAGTGGGGTCACCAGTGACCATCTCAAAGGACTGCATGTCATGGTGCCAGGTATGGTGGTACTGGTATGGGAACATTGCTTAGATGAGTGGCTGTAGGGCCCAGGGTATGAGACCTGCTCTCTCCTAGACATTGTCCAGATGCACATTGAGACCCTGGAGGCTGTACACCGTGAGAGCAAGAGGCTGCCCCCGATACAGAAGGTGAGCAGTGGCTGACCAGCTGTGCATACAAAGTCTGGGCTGTGTTCTAAGTTTCTGCTCTTTTTCCTGGGTAGCCCAAGCTGCTGAGGCCACGCTTATTGCCTGGTGAGGAGTGTGTCCTGGATGGTCTTCGAGTGTACCTGCTGCCAGATGGGCGTGAGGAGGGTGTAGGAGGCAGTGGAGGGGGCCCTGCTCTACTTCCAGCTGAGGGTGCTGTCTTCCTTACCACATACCGTGTCATCTTCACGGGGATGCCTACTGACCCGCTGGGTAAGCCTCTGGAGCTTTTCTGTGCCTCTCCCAGCTCTTTGGAGGAGATGAGACTTCCCTTTTCTCAAAGAATCAAAGCCTGATGGGAGATAGGCCCCTGTAGCCTTTCCTGTCCACCCAAGACGTCTGTATCTGGTACCCTGAGATATCCTTTTCTTCTCCTTCCCCTCATGACTCTGCTTGGCCTGTTTAAGTGGGGGAACAGGTGGTAGTCCGTTCCTTCCCCGTGGCTGCATTGACCAAGGAGAAGCGCGTTAGTGTGCAGACCCCTGTGGACCAGCTTCTGCAGGATGGGCTGCAGCTTCGTTCCTGCACATTCCAAGTGAGTAAACTTTTGTCCACTGCAGCTAGGTTGAGCCCTATAAGTGGTTTCCTATTGGCTCTCTGTAATGGGACTTTCTTGGCCCCACCAGCAGTATAAATGAGATATGGAGACTTTTAATGTAGTCTAAAGTTTAGGCCTTTTGCTTGGGAAGTCTCCCGGCTACTTTAAACTTAATCCAACTAACTAGCCTACCACCTGCCACGTGGCTAACTCTAAGCCTTTTCTGCTCTGTGGCAGTCCGTGTCCCCAACAACTGCTTTCTTCTGCTTCATTCTCTCTCCCTAGAAGTTCCCCTCCACCTCCTGCCCAGCTATTGGCTGTCAGCTCTTTATTATAACCAATCAGCAACAAGACAATCTCTAGATACAATTCTAGATTGCCTCTAGGCATAGAGGACTGACTGTCTGACCTTCAAGTATCTGAGCAGGTGTGGAAGAACAAGTATTTACAAATATAAGGCCATAGAAATGACAATACTAGAATCCTGCCAGCATTTAGCTCTCTGCCAGAACAGAATTAACAATTGAAAATACAGAGACACACCTTCACACATATAAAGAAAAGGTGACTCCAGCAGCTTTCAGCTTGCTATCATTTGACCTTTTGAAATAGTGGCCTGTGTCTTTGTTGTTATCCTTGGGGCATTGACCTTTGAGTCCAAGTTATGAGTGTACTGTCTCTACTGAAACCTCATCAGTTAGCACTGAAATTTACAGTTTGTACGAATTGGACCTTGAGTTACATGGACATGCCTTTTCTCCAAGTTCACCTGCCTTCGTGGTGTGCATGGTGTAAGAAGGGAGCCTGTGAAGTAAATACTGTCTGATTAGGGAGGAGCCTGAGGGCCACTTAGAGCCCTGAGGGTTTATTTTTTTCTGACCCAGCTGCTGAAAATGGCCTTTGATGAGGAGGTGGGATCTGACAGTGCTGAGCTCTTCCGAAAGCAGCTACACAAGCTTCGGTACCCACCAGACATCAGGGCCACCTTTGCATTCACACTTGGCTCAGCTCACACACCTGGCAGGCCGCCACGGGTTACCAAGGACAAGGGTCCTTCATTCAGGTATGGAACTGGATTCCAGAGCCAGGGCAGCCAGGTGCTTGCTGTACCCCTTGCAGAGTCTTCCTGGACTTCCTGTCCTCTCATCTCTGTTGGACTTTTACACCCCAGAACTCTGTCCCGGAACCTGGTGAAGAATGCTAAAAAGACCATTGGGCGGCAGTATGTTACTCGTAAGAAATATAACCCCCCTGGCTGGGAGCATCGGGGCCAGCCACCCCCTGAGGACCAGGAGGACGAGATCTCAGGTGGGAGCAGGGTCAGGGAGAGTGCTGTGCTATCAGAGTTGACCCCATGGAGGCTGGGGCCTGGGTGGCCTTTGGGTGATGACCCCAACTGTATCATTTGCACAGTGTCAGAGGAGCTGGAGCCTAGCACACTGACCCCGTCCTCAGCCCTGAAGCCCTCTGACCGCATGACCATGAGCAGCCTGGTGGAACGGGCATGTTGCCGTGACTACCAGCGCCTTGGACTAGGTACCCTGAGCAGCAGCCTGAGCCGGGCCAAGTCTGAGCCCTTTCGCATTTCTCCTGTTAATCGCATGTATGCCATATGTCGCAGGTGAGGGCTGGCTAGGACACGCCAGGAAGATTTTACCAAGACTGACTGGGGTGGTAGGCAGTGCTTGGACACCTTCCCTGCTTGCCATGGATCCAGGAGAGACAAGGAGCATGGACAGGAGGTGGATAGAGAGTTGGGCCACAGGTTTGGTGGAGGCACCCAGATATGCATAAAGCGCCTTTGGCCTTTAGAGTCTGGGAGCCATGCATTTGCTCCGTTGTGTTCACCCTGTTAGCTAGCTCTTCTTGCCTCCTCTGTGTCAGACTCTGTGGGTAGGCAAAAAGCAAGGCCTTAGAGCTGTCCTCATGATACCTCCAACTCCTACAGCTATCCAGGATTGCTGATTGTTCCCCAGAGCATCCAGGACAATGCCCTGCAGCGTGTATCCCGCTGCTACCGCCAAAACCGCTTCCCTGTGGTCTGCTGGCGCAGTGGGCGCTCCAAGGCTGTGTTGCTACGCTCTGGGGGCCTGCACGGCAAAGGTGTTGTTGGTCTCTTCAAGGCCCAGAATACACCTTCTCCAGGTACTCCTCCTTTGTTCTTCCTGTGTCTGCCTGCCCTGCCTGTCCAGTCTCTGCCTCCTTCAGCTCCAGGTTTTCCTTTCTCAGGCCAGGCCCAGGCTGACTCCAGCAGCCTGGAGCAAGAGAAGTACCTGCAGGCTGTGGTCAGCTCCATGCCACGCTATGCTGACTCATCAGGACGAAACACACTTAGTAGCTTCTCCTCAGCCCACATGGGTGGTCACGGTGAGAGGGCGCTTTTGAGTAAATAGTGGCCATAGAGCAAAGAGGACTTTGTGGGGCTATGGCAGAATTTATGCAGGGGCAGAAGTGGGTTGACTGTGGTGTTGGGTATGGGACAAAGAGAGGGACTCCTCTCCGAGTTCTGGGACAGGGCAGGAATACTGCTCAGACCAGGTGAGTGTCCTGAGGCCCTATCTCCTCTGACCGTAACCCTGACCATTTCCTCACCTTCCATAAGCCAGCACATCCAGCAGCGGCCTCTGGGTCCAACAGATGCTCCATTCATCCCTTGCTGTGCTTGCTGGTGCCTAAAGCCCTTAGAACATCCGTAAACTCATTTTCTCGTCCTTCTTTTACCCTGTCTACTTCCAGCTGCCACTCTGCCCGTTAGGTGCCTTCATATTCTTCTGTCCTGGCTCTTTGGGTTTTGTCTGCACTGTTCTTGCTGTCCTTGTCATCCCCTATACATACCTCCACAGCACCTGGACACACACAAAGGCACCAGGCCAACCTTCTTCCCATGCTGACTTGTGCCTGAGAACTGCTGTCATGATTGTGTACATCGTCTTCTGTCCTTATGCATGGGTCTGTTGTTTGAAGGAGGCCCAGAGGTCAGGGGGGTGCCTCTGGCTATTAGTTGAGCCCCTTCTTTTGCTGCCTGGCACTTGCTGCCCAGCTCTAGCTGTGGACTGGAGTGTCTTCACAGTTGCTCTGGATGGCAGTACTAAAAGAGAGCTGTCCTGTGTATGCTCTGGACACTATCTGTGAGGGCAGATAGCCTGGGTAGCCAATGAAGTGTGGGTTATGGGCACTGTTCTTGTCTGCCTCATTCTCGTGGCCTGACTGCTAGATGCTGGGATCCTTAGCAGTTGATCCTTTGGCTTACAACTCTAGCCACTAACTTGTATACCGAGCCCAGTGCGTGTCAAGCTAGGTCCTTGTACTTGGAAATCTGTCTCGACATTAGGTGTGGCGTCTGCCATAGACTACATAGCCCATTTTACCAAGCTCTCACGGTCACCAAGTGACCCAGTCAGATGGATGGGCCAGGCTGACCGATTGTCACTTGGGAGTAAGTTGCCCCAGTCCATCTTGTATGCCAGGCCTTAACCCCCCATTTCCTTCATTCCCCTCTTGAAGTTGTAGGGCTACGTTTTCTCTTCTGGGCTCAGATCCTGAAAGCATAGTGGCACGAGTGGCTTTTAGGCTGGCAGTAGTTCCCATGAGCAGAGCCATCTTGTAGGCCAGGGTCCTTAAGTCTGTCTGTCTTGTCTGTCTGTTTCCTATGGTTGCTTGTCTGTCTGGTTCCTATGGTTGATTGTTCTTTCTTACTATTTTTTCAAGATAGGGTTTTTCCCTTTAGCTCTGGCTGTTTTGTAAATTGCTTTATAGACCAGGCTGGCCTCAAGCTTACAGAAGTTCATCTGCCTCTGCCTCCTGAGTGCTGAGATTAAAGGCATGTGCCACCACACCAAGCCAGATCTGTTCTTGCTTGGAGCTGTCTGCCCCTCCTTTTTTCTGTATCTACTCTACCCCAGGTTTCTTCACTCCCTGTTAAACTTGTGGTTCTCATCTGTATTTACCCGTGCCTATCAGTGATCTTCATCTCTTGCTAACACTTGCTGGCCACTGGTGCTGAGGACAGGGCAGCAAGTCTGTCTCACGGTCACCAAGTGATACAGTCTGATGGATAGGCCAGGCTGACCGATTGTCACCGTCCCCTGAGAATACCTGTTTTTTGTGTGATTAAATGTGTTTTATAGTCTGATCTTTCTGCCAGAAATTCCGAGTAGCACCTTCAGGCAGCATCCTCCCCTGAGAATGTATAAGCTTTCGCCTTCCCTAATGTCTCCTGGACATCTCTGTAGCCTTCTCCCATGAAAGTGTTGCTACCTTTGGTGTTATAAATTCAGGGTGTAGGGCTACCCTCCCTGTCTGTCCAGTGATGATCTGGAGTCTGGCTTCCTTCAGCTCTACTTGAATTTTCAGCTGACAACCTAAGTAGGCTGATACTGTCTGCACTCCAAGTTGGCTAACTGCCATCTATAATGTGGGGTTGTCAGAGAAGTCAGGGTGTGGAAGACTGGCCTTGAGCTTGGCCATAGTGATCTCTGCATTGGGTGGGGTGATGTTTGGCTCCATGCCTTTTTCTGTGTCCTGTATGAGGCCTCTACACAGTCAGATAAACTTGAGATTCTCCCAGGCTTCTCCCAGATACTGCTACCTTGTCCCAGCCCATAACTCTGCCTGCTGTCGTTCTAAGACTCAGATCTGCTCATGTCCTCAATTAAACTGTCTCCCCACCCCTCCAGTTCTTCTTTCTCCCTCTTCCAGTTGCCTCTAGGTCTCCCGAAAGACTGAGGCTCTCAGGTACCTGTGTTTTGTTCTGGGCAAGGCTACTACATTGTTGTGTGTTGTATATTTGTGGAACTGTCTTATCAGTCAGACCCTGGCTTACTATAAAGGAAGAGAGTCTAGGAGAGACTTGAAGACAAGGTTTCTCTGAACTGTTTCATGAAGAGTCCAGTATTCCAAAGCCTGACCCTTCCCAGTATCATAGAGCCTTTTCCCTAGTTGCCCCTGGTGGGGAGGACCCATGCCTGGACCAGACAAGGGCCCATCCTGCTTCTGACCCCTGGGAGTGGGGCATGGTGGGAGCCTCTGACAACCCAGGCCAGGAACCAAATCTGAGCCTTCTCTTTGCTGTGCCCTCAGTGCCCAGCCCCCGAGCCAGGGTCACCACGCTGTCCAACCCTTTGGCGGCCTCGGCCTCCAGATGGACTGCGTCCCGAGGTACCGTACTGGGACTCTCCCCTTAACTGGAACTGATGGCCCCCTAGTATGAGTCAAGCTGTCTTGGGCACTAATATCTCCTTCCACACCCAGCACTAACTGCCCCTTTGTGACAGACTAGCACAACTGACTCCTCCTAGCCCTAGTTACTTACCTGCCCAGCACCTGATCCCAATCCAGACACTAACACAGGCCACCCCTCACGTGCCTCAGCATTTGTGTGTTCCAGTCCTCCTCCCTCTTGTGGCCTGCCGAACACTCTGCCCTGCCTGGAAACTCAGTCCCCTCCCTGGAGGCCAGGCCCAGCCAGCCCCAGGTAAGTGGTGTCCTGACCTCAATCTAGTGCTTACTGGGTGTCTCCTTTGCAGGGAAATGGAGCAGTGTCCGAGCCAGTGGTCGAAGCAGTGGTCTTGGTGCTGACGTGGGTTCTCGGCTAGCTGGCAGAGATCTCCTCAGTACTCCCCACACCAACGGAGCTCCACCTGATTCTGGTTTTCTGCGGCCACAGCGTGCAGCCCTCTACATCATTGGTGACAAAGCTCAGCTCAAGGTAACTGGGGTAGAGGTGCAGGGCCAGGTGAGGAGCACAGGGCTAGGTATGGCTCACAGTTTGTCATTGGTCTTCTTCCAGGGTGTGCGCCCAGATCCCTTGCAACAGTGGGAGCTGGTACCTATTGAAGTATTTGAGGCAAGGCAAGTGAAAGCCAGCTTCAAGAAACTGTTGAAGGCCTGTGTTCCTGGTTGCCCTGCCACTGAGCCCAGCCCAGCCTCCTTTCTGCGCTCACTGGAGGATTCAGAATGGCTGATCCAGGTCTCTGCTCTGCTTCTGCCTCTGCCCACCTGGGTGCTAGGTCTCTCTGGGTCTGGACTTGCTTGTTTGACATCTTAGGCATGAAGAGGGGGAGGGGAGGCGATAGGTGCTTGCTATGTAGTGTCATGGTGTTGGGGAGGCAGCTGGTGGTCTGAGCCAGTCTGCTGTGTGCAGGGAGTTTGGTGTCCAGTGTAGAATCACATTGGCTTGTGGAACAGGGCCCTCTGCTGCTTTGCCCCTTTTGCAGAATGGAAATAGGTTGTTGTGCCCAGTGAAAACTAGCGTGCTGAGGGGTGGGACTGCTGCCACCTGAAGGGTGAGACTGCCACACCCAGCAAAAACAGGGACTTCTGAATCTGCCTTCCTTGTCATGGGTATTCTGGGAGGGGTGGGCAGGCTGGAGGAACAGTGCAAGCATGACCGGAGCAGAGCAGAGCGGGTCTATCCAGTGCTGTAGATACTGATGGCCTTGAAGGATTCTTTGGCTATGTGAGCCTCTGGGTCCTGATTGATTGTAGTGTCCATGCAGATACACAAGCTGCTGCAGATCTCGGTGCTGGTCGTGGAGCTGCTGGACTCCGGCTCCTCTGTCCTGGTGAGCCTGGAGGATGGCTGGGACATCACCACTCAGGTATGTGGCAGGTGCAGGGAAGGGGGAGGGGAGGCTCCTCAGATGTCCCCCTGATTTCTGGTGGTGCTGGCAGGTGGTATCCTTGGTGCAGCTGCTCTCAGACCCCTTCTACCGCACTCTGGAAGGCTTCCGCCTGCTAGTGGAAAAAGAGTGGCTGTCCTTTGGCCATCGTTTCAGCCACCGTGGGGCCCACACCCTGGCTGGGCAGAGCAGTGGCTTCACGCCCGTCTTCCTGCAGTTCCTGGACTGTGTACACCAGGTGGGTAGATTTCCATGTAGGTAGACTTGAGCTGTGCTCCCCTAACCTGACCTCTGACCCCCTACTTCTTGCAGGTCCATTTGCAGTTCCCCATGGAGTTTGAGTTCAGTCAGTTCTACCTCAAGTTCCTTGGTTACCACCACGCATCCCGCCGTTTCCGGACCTTCTTGCTGGACTCTGACTATGAGCGTATTGAGCTGGGTATGTAGGGAAGAAGGAAATCTGGGGTAACTGTCTGGACCAGAGGGCCCTAAGCTCAGTGTTATTCTTGTGTAGGGCTACTGTACGAGGAGAAGGGTGAACGCAGGGGCCAGCTGGCATGCAAGTCTGTGTGGGAATATGTAGATCGGCTAAGCAAGAGGACCCCCATGTTCTACAACTACACATATGCGCCCGAGGACACAGAGGTGAGTGGGGCCTGGCTAGGGCAGCAGCTCCTGCATGGCCCAGCTTCTGAATGTAATGCTTACTTGCTCCCAGGTGCTGCGACCCTACAGCAATGTGTCCAATCTGAAGGTGTGGGATTTCTACACTGAGGAGACGCTGGCTGAGGGGCCCCCTTATGACTGGGAGCTGGCCCAGGGACCCCCTGAACCTCCTGAAGAAGAACGACCTGATGGAGGTGCTCCCCAGAGCAGGCGCCGTGTGGTATGGCCGTGCTATGACAGCCGCCCTCGAGTCCAGCCTGATGCCATCTCACGTCTGCTGGAGGTGTGTGCTGCCCCAGACAGCAGGGCAATGCCTGTGCGTGTGTGTGTGTGCATCTGTGTGTGTGTGTGTGTGTGTGTGTGTGTCTGTGTGTGTGTGTGTAGTTAGTTTCCCTTGAGAACTGGAGTGGCTCTGACTTCGCCCACCTCATGAACTGCTTACATACTTGGGGTAGCTGTGGTTCTTAGGTCTGTCTCATGATAATAGATATTTACAGATAATGAGAAGAAAGCATTTGTCAAAAACTCTCAAGACTCGGGACCTGGGTTTTGCTCTTAGCATATGTGTATGCCTTTACCTGTTATATTAATCTACTTTTGTCACTGTGAGGAAATACTAGGTTAGTTGACAAGGTAGAGAAATTTATTTAGCTTGCAGTTCTGAAGGCTCCAGGGAATGTGCTGAGTTCTAGGAAGTCTCTGGGCTGGGTCACATCATGGCTGTCTTCCAAGAAATGTTCTCATCCAAGACACCTTCCCTACGACCCAGGAACCTTCCATCAGACCCACCTTTTAACGACCCATCACTTCCTCCGTAGCTCTGCTACTCGGGGCTAGTCTTTCCCACAGACAGGTACAGACCACATCTCCACTGCAGTACCTGCTGTCAGTGCAGGCAGCGCTTTCCCAGTAGCTCCTTACTATACCTCTGCTCAGTAGTCTGTCAGGCATGCCTTAGAGTGAGGAGTAGCTCTTCTGGGGGCTAGCCCTGGAGGTTAGAGAGTCACTGTTGCCTCCAACTTGCCGTCGTTTCTGGCCGTATCTGCTCAGGAATCAGACTTATTAAACAGGGGCAGAGATCCCATGAAAGAGAAAATGGTCAAATGAGCTGTGGTGGTAGCTGAGGCAGTGTACAGGGTGGCAGCTCCTGTCTGTGGCTCATCAAAAGGGCTGAGCAGTCAGAGAGTCTGGGCCTCAGGTCCTATGTCAGAAGAGGTTTGCACTCCTCTGTGCTGGCTGTGTCCCCTTCAAGATTCTGTGAGCATCACCTGGTTTCCTCATGTGCAAAAGAGGGTTTTGATTTGTGCCTCCCGAGGGAGGGAGTAAATGTGAAATATGTTTTGATGATCCAGTAAAGGGCCTGGCCCAAAGGGTTTATTACTCGGTTGTGTGCATGTGTGTGCCTATGGGTGGTGCTTTTGTACAGGGGATGATAGTCTGGGAATCAGAAGAGTTGTCCTGATCCGATGTTACTGGAGCCTGTTAGTTTTCCCATGGCATAAATGTGTATAGTATTTTATTTTTGTTTTACATTGCTTTAAAGAAGTTAAAAAATGAGAGAAAGGCTTTCTATTTCTGCTTTGCTTTGCTTTACCTGTACTGAGGATTGAACTCAGGGCCTTATATATGCTAGGCAGGTACTCTACCACTGAGTTACAGCTGAAACTTGGTTATTTTATTATTACTATTATTATGTTGAGACAAGATCTAAGTTGTCCTAGCTGGCAACAATTTGAGGTTCTCCTGCCTCAGCCTTCCCAGTTGTTGAGAGTACATACTCTAGGTCTGGCTTCTAATTCCTTTTTTCTTTGTATATCTAGTCCAATACCAGTTCCTTTCAGTCTGAAAGACTTAATATTTCTTGTAATACAGATCTGCTAGTCATACCTTGCCTCAAGCTTTTGTTTTATTATATCTGAAAATGCCCCCCACCTCTTTGTGGTGGTGCTATCAACGAGTGAATCAGTCTAGGAACCTTGTGTGTACATGGAAGTATTCTCCAACAAGCCATGACCTCTGCCTGCCCACCCACCTGCCTGCTGCATCTTTAAGGTTTTTTGTGTTTGGGGGGCAGGGAGGGTGTCTCACTCTAGCCCAAGTTAACCTGGAACTAACAGTTTTTTTTTTCTCAGGCTGGCTTCAAACTCAGTAATCTTTCTGTTTCAGCCTACTAGTTAAAGGCATATGCCATTGTGCCCCGCTATGGTTGTTCTTTGAGACGGTCTTATGTAGCTATAGAGGGCCTTGAGCTCCTTCCTGATGCTCTGGCTTCAACCGTCCAGCTTCTAGGATTACATCTGTAAACTGCCATGCCCAGCTCTCACTTATTTTTAAGAGATAGGGTGTTGCTGTGTTTCCCTAGGCTGTCCTTGAACTCCTAGTCTCAAGAGATCCTGGTATTTTAGCCTGCCAGCTAGGTAGACGTACATGGGAAACACAATGCCCAGTTTGCCTGCCTGCTTCTCTCCATCTTTCTTTCTTTTAACATGTTTAGTGGAGCTGGGTATTAACTCCAGCTTTGTGCCTGGGAAACAAGTGCTCTCTAACATTGAGCTGTACTACACTCAGTCCATGTCATTGCCTTTAAAGGGCATTTTCTTTGAATATAGAATTCAGATGTGGCAAGTTTTTACATTCAAGCCCCATGCTGAACCCCCACTGATAGAATACTAATTAAACCCACACACTACATTCAGTTCTAAGGTATCATTACATTGTTTTCTGGCTTGCAGTATATTCACCAAAATCAGTGCTCATTCCTTATGAACTATATAACTTTGTCATCTTTTATTTTTATCTTCTTATATACTATAGCCCTTGTTGGCCTGTAACTTATAAAGAGTGGCCTGCATCTGCCTCCTGAGTGCTGGGATTAAAGAAGTGTACCACTCCTGGTCTTGATATATTTTAAAAATGTTTTAAATTACATATTTAGAGTGTCTGTGCATGTGTGTGGGTGAAAGGTCAGAGGTCAACTTTTAGGAGCCAGTTCTCTCCTTCCGTCATGTAGGTCCTAAGGATTGCGCTCCAGTTGGTAGGCTTGGTGACAAGCCTTCCTTTACTGACTAAACCAGTATACCTACTCAGCCTGGATTTTTGTTTGTTGTTTGTTTTTGTTTTAAAATATTTTTAAATTAAAAAAACCTTTATGCGTATGTATGTTTTACCTGCATGTATGTATATGTACTGCATACATGCCTGGGACCTACAAAGGTCAGAGAAGGGTGCTGGATCCCCAGGAACTACAGATAGCTGTGACCACTGTGTGGATGCTGGGCATCAAACCCAACTCCTCAGCAACAAGTGCTATAACTGCTGAGCTATCCTTTCCAGCTCTGGATATTCTTTGCTCACCAATTCTCCCCAGGAGCTGCAGCGATTGGAGACAGAGCTAGGTCGACCTTCTGAACGCTGGAAAGACACCTGGGACCGGGTGAAGGCTGCTCAGCGCCTCGAAGGCCGGCAAGATGGACGTGTGAGTGGGTGGAATGGCAGGCTGGGCTGAGGGATACCCAGTATGTGTGCTGACAGGAGATGGAGGCTGAGCAGCCTGATATAAACCCCCTTCTGCTTTTTGCAGGGTACCCCCAGCTCACTACTGGTGTCAGCTGTGCCCCACCACCGCCGCTCGCTAGGTGTCTATCTACAGGAGGGGCCTGTGGGCTCTACTCTTAGCCTCAGCCTGGACAGTGACCAGAGCAGTGGCTCAACCACGTCCAGCTCTCGACAGGCTGCCCGACGGAGCACCAGCACCCTGTACAGCCAATTCCAGACAGCTGAAAGCGAGAACAGGTGAGAGGCGCGGCCCACCGCTACTTCTGGACTGGGAATTGGGACCCGTTCGTGACTGTCAGATGGGGTTAGGTTCTCTTGAGTAGTTCAGTATTTTCTGTAGGTAAAAGGACTTGTAGAAGCTCTAACAACTGCCCAAGCATAGGTCACCATCAACAAAGGTTTGGGTTGTACACCTGGTGACTGTAGCAGGTTTGAAATGGAGCCAAGAGGTACTGGTAAGACAGCCACTAGATGAAACTGGGGCCAGACAGGATCCATCCTCTCTGAGCCCTTAAGGGGCCATTTTACTCTGGTACAAGTTAAATCTGCTTCCACGGATTTGACTACTAAGTTCCTCTTCCTCTTTAGGGTGTCTGTGTCACATGGGACTACCTTCCAGATACCCTTAAGGTCTGGTGTTTGGGACCCAGTGTCTGTCACATGATGACTATAGAGGGACTGACCATCTAATTTCTAGAGGTGGTCCTCCACCTAATAGCTAACCTGGCCCTGATTCTGGTACAAATGCAGGTCCTATGAGGGCACCTTGTACAAGAAGGGAGCCTTCATGAAGCCCTGGAAAGCCCGTTGGTTTGTCCTAGACAAGACCAAGCACCAGGTGAGTAATGGAACAGGGACAAGGGAAACAGAACACAGGCCTGTCTTGACTGCATCTTCTCCTCCTCACCCCAGCTGCGTTACTATGACCACCGAGTGGACACAGAATGCAAGGGTGTCATTGACCTGGCAGAGGTGGAAGCTGTGGCACCTGGCACACCCACTATAGGTGCCCCCAAGACTGTGGACGAGAAGGCCTTCTTTGATGTGAGCCTCTGTCAAGGGTGGGGAACGCCTGGGGCGAGGGGCTTGGAGTTGTCAGGGCATGGATTCAGTAACCTGCTCTCCCCAGGTGAAGACAACACGTCGCGTTTACAACTTCTGTGCCCAGGATGTGCCCTCAGCCCAGCAGTGGGTGGACCGGATCCAGAGCTGCCTGTCAGATGCCTGACCCCTCCCGGCCCTGCCCGGGCTGCTCTGCTTCCAGTCGTTACAGACCACTAGGGGTGGGCAGGGCCGCCCCGGCCATGTTTACAGCCCCGGCCCTCGACAGTATTTGAGGCCCTGAGCCCCCCAGCACTTGTGTGTACAGCCCCCGCCCCGCCCCACCTGGCCAGCTCTAACTTATTGTGGTGTCATGGCTGAGCCGTTTAGGGACGCGGCCATGGTACAGCCCTGCCCTGGGCTTGTAAATAGTCCACCCTACCCGGCCCATCAGTGTGCTGGCCCTGGCCGGCTGGCTGTGCTAAGTTGTTTCTAGAACCAGAGTCTATATAAAGAGAGAACTAACGACACGCTTGTGGGCCTACATCAGAATGTGAGTTGTGGGTCTGCCCAGAGGGGCTCCTTTGTCTCAACCCTGGGGTCTTCTGAGTGGGTAGCGGGTTGCTATCGGTTTTTGTATGCCTTTTCTGGTACCTGAGCCCATCTTCCTCCAAGATCCCTGACCACGAGCAGCTTTGCACTGGAAGGGGAGGGACTTCCAGCAGCAAAGGAAGGACTTTTTAAGCCCTTGCTTAGCACTCGGCCACCCAACTTCCCCAGGCCTCCATGCCAGAGAAAGCCCCACCTTTCCTACCCAGATAGCTCTGGAGCATCTGCTCAAACCAAGGATGCTGCAGGGCATTGTAGAGGGAGTAAAAGACCTTGGGAAATTGTGAAGACAGAGGACAAAGGTCACAGACCCTGGACAGAAGGGAGCACAAGCTCTTAGGAAAAAAAGGTCCTCAAGCAAGGAAGCTAGGATGGGGAGATGTGGCTTAGTCAAAACCTGTCCTCCTCCTTCCCTGGGGTTGCTTTGAAGGTCCCTGATATCCCATCTCAGGGTGTTGTGACTTTTGTTGCTGGGCTTGTTACCATTCTCCTTGCCTGTGACCCTCACCAGACCTAGACTTCACTGGCTATGTACTGGTAGTCAGGGTTGGGGCAGAGAGGTATGAGTACTGCAGACATTGGAGAATGTCCCAGGGTGGCTGTTGGTGTTGAGGGCTAGCCACTGGAAATCTGGGCCCTGCCTTTATTTAATTAAGGTGGAGGGTGAGCAGCAGCAGGTACAGAAGGGGTTAGAGCCAGTGAAGATGCCAGAGGGGTGACCTGTGGCGGGAGGTGACTGTGAACTTACGTCAGCTCTGCTGCTCTATCACTATGACTTCTGGTCCCCACATCTTTCCTGGAACTATGATTCAGGAAACCCATCAGGACAGATCTGGGGAGGAAGAGTCCTGCTCTCCACATTTCAGGTGTTGAGTCAAGAGCTGGGGAGCAGCTGAGGCACCTTACTGAGGAAAAAGGTGAATGCTAGCAGAGGCCCAGGGCAGAAGGAGGCAGAGGAGCTGCTGGGAGGGAGGGGTAGGGCCCTTGGGGCATACTCGCTTCCAGAGGGATACACCTTTTGTACACTTCCCAGGATGGGTCCTGAGGTTAGGTAGGACAAGCCTTCACAAGATGGGTGTCATAGGTTTGACTGTTAAGGTCGAGCTTTTCATTTCTGTTTCAACATGAGTCCCAACTCCTGAGAATGAGCCTAGGGATAGCAAAGGTATCCACATGTCCACACAGGCTGGGCGCTGCATCTGCAACCTAACAATAATACACACTTTGTCAGTAAGAATGATACTTTTTATTGGGGGTTGGATGCCCTGTCAGAAGGTCAGAACATTTAAAAAAAAAAACAAACAAAAAACAACAACAACATAGACTTTTAGACTCTTCCTGGACAATATGGGCCCGCCCTGCCTCTAAGCCTCCCAGTGCTCTTCTGTGTCTGCTCTTACATGTCTGATGCAGCTCCAACACACACCCAAGTCTGCCAGTCTGCTCTGCTGAGCACAGAGACAGCTCCGTCAGGTCCAGAGGGTCTTTTGTTTTTAAGGCAGTCAAAATTTGTAGCCTGATTCAATGCCAGCTCCCAGGAGCCTCTGGACAGCCAGAACTGGTTTGACCTCATGTGGCCAAACTAGTGCCAGACCCCCAATGTATTATTATTAGTGGGAATCAGGTCTCTCCAACTCAGGCCTTTACATCTGCCCTGAGCCGAGGGAGACCCTGTACTGTAGCTGGGTACAAAGTGCAAAAAACGGCTTTTCCTCCATGCATTAAAAAATACAGATGAAACCCGAGCCTGGAGACCCTCACCCTTCCTGCCCATCTGATGCTGGCACCGGATCTTGTTCCCTCCCCAACTCTTGCAGGTAGAAGCTGCATGTCAGGGACCTTGTTGCCATACCAAGACCTGGACTGGGGAGTGGCCAGGTACATCCTGTCTTCCAACAGGACCAGGGCAGGCAAGAGAGACATGAGTTGGATCATCCAACTGGTTCCACTGCCAGCTTTACCAAATGCAGCATTTATTTTAAAGTTAAATTAAAAAGAAATTGCATCACCAGGTAGTTTTCTTGATTAAGGAAGCAGCCTGACCAGGGCGGGCCATAGCTGGGTGGCAGCAGTTACACAGGACCATTTAAGGCAGCTCCTTCCGGCAGGGCATCTGTCTTCCTGCATAGATGGGGGAAGAGGCGGAGTTGTATGTAGCATGTGAGCTTCTGGGGTTCATTCCAGTCCCACCCTACCCTCTTCAGCCAATCTACTCACCTGTCCTTTGTCATTGTCCCCAGGGTGGCAACTATGGCTGGGGCTGCTGTGGTTACAGCTGTGATCGGTCCTGAGGACACTGCAGTAGTCACTGAGGAAGAGACCACTGTGGTGGCCGTGGGAGAGCCTGCCTTGCTTGGTGCTATGGTAGCCACAGCAGGACTGACGGTCACTTCTGAAGGTGCAGGGCAGGCAGGGGCTAACACAGTACTGTCAGGACACTCAGCCCTGTGTGACAGACAGGCTCCAGTTATGGGTGCCCTGCCTCACTGCTGCCTATTTCAGAAACCCCACAGCAGCCAAGTGGCTTGATCCAGCAAAGGGTCTGGAAGCGGTGTACACAGCTCCTTTCTGTTTCTGTCTTCTGTGAGGTGACTCAGGAGCTACAGATGGCTTTGCAGCCCTGAGTCCCAGACAGTGGGACAAGCTACATGACTACCATGACCTCTCCCTCCTAAAAGCAGCACTCAAATCTTGACAGCTGTGGAGCTTCATTTACTGATGGCCCCAATGTTGCTGCTTAAATTCAACTCCACCCGTATGCTATCAGGTCCCTGAGGGCCTGGCATGGTAATACATGCCTTTAATCATGCACTTAGGAGGCATAGGCAGGCAGGTCACTGAGTTTGTGGCCAGCCTGACCTACATAGAAAGTTCCAGGCCAGCCAGGGCTATAAAATGAGACCTGTCTTTGCAAAAAAAAAAGTGGGGGTAAGTGAGAGGGATTATATAAGGACCGAGGGCCTCCATACCCAAGGCTAGCCTAGCCTGATTTAACCTAACCACAAGTAGCAGATGGTCCTGTAGAACAAAGGTACATCCCAGGGAGGGGTTCTCAGATGAGACACAGGGCAGGCACAGAGAGAGGGAGTTGTAAAGGCAGTGGAGCAGCTATCTAGCAAGTTTTGAGAATGGCTTTGTAAAAGGGTTTATTTTTTCTTTTTGCAGCAGGGTTAAAGTATTTCTCTAGGAAGGATTTAGGACAAGAGGATGGTTTTGCCAATCTTGTAAACTTTTAAGGCAGGCTGTTAGTTGGATGTGGTGGCAGTCCTCGGTAATGTGATCACTAAAGAGATGGAGGCAGGAGGGTTGTGAATTGAAGGCATCCTCCACAACACAGCAAGTACAAAACGAGCCTGTGTACTCAACCCGAGGAACCCCAGTCTCGGTTAACTGTATCACATCTGAATCAGTAACCGTGCGAGCGAGCCTTCTCCAAGTCTTGGCTCTACTTTTTGGCTTTTTTGCAAATCTTTTAGATGCATAGTGTTGTTGGCTTTAGGATCAATGTCCTGCCTAGAGTTCCTAGAACACAGAGCCAGGGCCCCCATGAGCTTTGGACACGGGCAGCCAGGGGCTGTGGGTATAGAGTATGAGCCTGAGTTCCAGCTGCAAACAGCAGTTTTCAACCTGTGAGCTGTGACCCTTTACAGTTGTGTTCATCACAGTAGCAAAGTTCCAGTTATGAAGTAGCAACAAAAATAATTTACGATTGGGGTCACCACAGCATGAGAAACTATTAAAGCGTCACACAGTAGGAAGGTTGGGAACCAGTGTGTTACACCAACCATGGAATCCAGCTGGTTGATCTCCCCACTTAGCTGAGGGAAAATACTCATGACCCAATATCACACAGGATTCTCCAGAAGCACACAAGTGGGCAGGGCCTACCCTGTTTGTGAGGAGGAGTGGGCAGGGCTGGTAGGACCCAGAGACTGAATGCATGATGGTGAACTTGTGTAGGCAGTCTGGCTGGTGCCCACTGTGTCAAGAATAACCTGGTGTCATGTGCATCCCAAACTTGGAAGTGTAGGCAGGGACAAGGCTAGAAAGTCCACAGATGATATTCAAGAGTAGATGCAAAATCCAAAACAAAATAAACAAAAACCCCACATGGGCCTAAGGGCAAGAGCCTTGTGAGATTATTACCTTGTCTCCTGGTAGGGTCCAGCCCTGAGACTTCCTGCTGCACCCTAAACTTAGGTGGAGATCCTGCCTCAGGGCTTTTGTACGGGCTGCAAGCCATTTCCAGTATCCTGTATCCACAGGCAACTCCTTATGCTCCTGAGCCTCACCACCTGCTCTCCCGCCCCCGAATGCCAGGAGGCTGTGAGCTTCTTGGTGGACACAGGGATTTAGCTTTGTGGAGTTCCCTGAGTTACTGGGTAGCTCCTCCACACCTTGGTCCTATCTTCTCATGTTAATCACTCAAAGTAGAAACGACTGTTGGAGTGGCTGGCCTCTTTGCAGGAAGGATAATGACATTCCTGACTCTTCCCTAGGGAAGGCCTTCAGACACCTCAAGGGAACTGGCTTGTCTATCTGCGAGTGGCTTCTACTTCCCAGCCAGGGCTCAGACTATAGACCCAGTCCCCAACCCTGAGATGCATTTTGTCCTACTCTGTGAGCATGCAGGGCACCTGACTGGAATCCACAAGTGCCCTACCACAAAGGGCACAGCACAAAGCAGGGCAACAAGAGAGGGCTGGCCAGAGTCATAAGCTTGCCCTATAAAAAGTTAAAGGCAACAGGCCTTTCCTTCACCATCTGGGACAACTCTAGACACCAAGGAGGTTAGCCAGTCCCAGAGCCTGAAAACCAGGTGTTCTCTGTAACTGGCCTCTATAAGTTTCTGGGGAGCTCTTAGGACACCCAGGTTCTGTCTTCTACTCTGAAACATTTAAAACAGAAAATACACAGTGTTGTCTAAGAAGTCTAGCCCTCCAGTTCAGCCTTCCCCTCAGTAAAGAAGCACGATCTCTTCTAGAGAGAGCTTCACAGGATCATTAGCCATGGGACAGCAGCAAGGATTTCTAGTCTGGCCTCCATGTGTTCTCAGGGAGCCCTGTTCTCAGTGGTTACAAGGCCAGTGACTTGTGGCCCTCAGCTCAAAAGCCAGGCAGCTCTCAGCAGAAGCCATTCACACCTGCCAGCAGCAGCCTCC
Organism: Grammomys surdaster; assembly: GCF_004785775.1. Classification (NCBI taxonomy): domain Eukaryota; kingdom Metazoa; phylum Chordata; class Mammalia; order Rodentia; family Muridae; genus Grammomys; species Grammomys surdaster. The sequence continues at coordinate 1,787,497 of NW_021620773.1, forward strand.
GCTGTCCTGGGTGGTGGGGAGGCCTTTCCAGTGTGGTCTGTGCACACAGCTTCCACAGCGCCCGCTGCCTTCTCATCGTCTTCACTGTCAGATCCCCCAGAGGAGCTGCTGTCAGATGCTACCAGTGGGGCCTTCCTAGTGACACACGCATTCCAGGCACAAGGCGAGGTAGGACCAACTACAAAAGAAGAAACCCTGCGATATTTGTGAGGGCAGAGGAGCCAGAGAACACAGCTACCATGGCCTCAAGGACCCCAGATTGGCATGAGTCAGTGTGAGAGCTGAGAGGCAGAAACAGCTCATGTTGGCTTCCTGAGGGTTACACATGTGTATCTGCATGTTTGCAGGAACCGCATGAGCTGCTGTGTACCTTCCATGTGAACTGTCCCACTACTCCACAAGATAGGACACGTGTGTGCTCTTCTCAGAGGAAGAAACAAGGGCTCAGAGAATCCACTTTAAACCTAATGCCCAGGAAAGACATGTCAGGAGTGTTCTCACCCAGTGCAGTGGCCTGGGAAGGAGATGGAGGCCAAGGACTTTCAGTCAAATGCCATATAGGCTTCCATCAGGGGTTCATCTACATAACCTAACAGTGTGACTCAAGAACGGAGGTGGGCCATGGAGCCTGATTGGACCTGGCTCTAAGGGCACCCTAGTAGGCATGCTGTCCTGCCCTGTACCCCTAAAGCTGGAGGACCCTAAAGCTCTTCATGTATTGTACAGTGAACAATTCATGATAACTCCAATCCTGTAAGTATGTAAGGATCCCAACACCACAAAGACATAGCCACACCTGAGACCTTGACCACTTCCCCCCTTCTCAATGGGGTCTAGCCTTGCATCAGGCCTGGGAACTAGTCAAGGCAGGTGTCTGAGCTGCTGCTACTCACAGGCTTTCTCTGGGCCTGGACTCTGGCCACTCTCAGCATTGCTGTGGTCCATGTCCACAGGAGAGCTGCACCGGGGCCCTGTCTCAGAGCTGTAAAAGAAGAAGATGGCATGCTGAGCCCACAGGCAACACTGGTCCTGACACCCAACAGGCGTGATTCCATTTCTGATGTTTGTTACCAGCAGAAAGGCTGGAAGTCGGTGAATTTGGCCCAGCCTTTCTCCTCTGCAATTGAAGGACCAGCTGCCCATGCACTAGAACCCACATCCCTCGCAGCTCCTGGGGCTGCAGACAGTGGGTTCACTGGCTCATCAAAAACTGCTGTCCATGTAGTACCTGCCAGAAGGAGATGCAGCAGTCAAGAGTAGGCAGGCCTAATATGTGATAGACAAGGAGAAGCAGCACTCACGTAGGGATGGGTAAAGGGGTCAGGAATGTAAGATGCTCTCAGTTAGGAAATCCCAGAAGAGCCCGCTCTGTCTCAAGTGTTGGAGATGGCAGGATTCCCCAGGAGTGCCTTCTGGTGCTTTGCAAAGGGTAGTATGGCCTCAAGCCCTGGAATGCTTGGGTGTAAAGGCCCCCATAAATTACCCGGAAAGGGTCCTGTGAATTGCCCCCTGCAGCAGAGCGCAGAGTGCATGCGTGGACATCAGTGGTTGCTGATGTGGTGCCTCATGAGATACCTGTACTGCCCCATCTGGCCTCTAGTAAGGCTGATGGTACAAAGTAGGTACCATCTCACCTGTCCCAACCCAGGTCGTAGCAGGCACTCTGCTCTCTCTTGGACATCAGCATGAGTGGCCCCTACTGTGGGTATTCCTGCCCTGGCAGCTTCTTGTCAGCCCCAGCTAGGGTGCTGGCAACTCCTAACAGAAAGCTGGCTTCTTGCCCATGTCCTGAGTAAGCACCCAGAGCAGATAAAAGGGTAGAGTGTAAGTCGATGCTCCTGAGTACATCTAAGAGAGGGCAAAAAGCAACACACAGCTTACATGGGGTTTCCCTTCCCTAGCAAAGACAATGGATGTCAGTTGTGCACGTGCAGACACGTGCAGACACATGCAGACAACAGAAGGGAGTAAGAGCACCTGGCTCTTGATTCAGTGCACAACAGAACCCATGGTGGTCGGACCTCCCAGAATATTTCATGAAACCATGTGTAGATGGGGAACTAGGTCATCAACTGCTGGAAAAAACAGCGGCTCCAAAGGGGGTCCTTCAGCCACGTCACCCCCTGTCCTCAGTAGCCATGTTCCTTGTTCATTATTCAGGTACTACCTGCTGAATCACTCTCTGACCGAGGTCCTTCTTTCTGTGTAGGGGATGAAGGAGTGGCCAATCCAGGCACATTCCTAGCTGCTGCTGGGCCAGTCTTCCTGTCCCGGCCTCCATGTTCCAAGGCATTCTTTGAGTAATTATCCGAGACGTGAGGGGCTCCAAACCTGGGGTGACATAAAGGAAGCAGATGCTTGGTCGGCCTTGCTTAGATGCTCAGTGCTGGAGAACCTGTGACAGCTCAGGAATTGGGGCCAGGGTTGGATACAGGGTGTCCAGAACAAGCGCTGCTTGGCTCCCAGTTTCTGCTGGTCTCTGCAAGAAGGACCACTGCCCCTCTAGGTGTCTGAGCACTTTAACAGTGACTGGCTATCCAGTCTTACTCTCGTGCCTGCTCCCCACTGGCAGAGGCTTTGGGAGAATGAGTGAACCTCACACCTGGCTCTGGCCATCACCCGGGCAGTGCATCGCGTCTCCTCATCTTCCCAAATGTCCTCCTCTTCATCATCATCGAAGGGCTGGATCCGATCACTGCAGCAGGCTTCAAACAGAGCTGCACTGGGCTGTGAGACAGAATGAGGAGCTGTTTTCTGGAGAATATGGTCCCAAAGAACTCCAGAGGGGCTAGCTCCCAGAACATGGCTGACAGACAGTGGAGGAGGAGGCAAGGAGGGAAGCTGTGCTCCCAACTCCCATGGAGGGGAGCCTCCCAGTCCTGACATACAAATACACTGGCCAGGGGCCCCATGGTCCCATCCACCTGTGACAAGGACCAGGTTGTGGGCACTGCCTGACTATCTGAGCAGTGTAAGAAATGCTGCTATGCCCTGCAGCCCTGCAGCAGCCCCATCACTCACACTGTCCTCATCGGCTTCAATGTTGAAGTTGATCTCTGCAATCCGGTCAAATGGAGCACTGCAAGAACAAGGCCCCTCAGTACCGCCTCTGCTCCAGCGGCCGGGCCCTGGCCCTCAGGCAGTAGGTGGGACACTTGCTCTCCAAAGGGACAGTGGACCTCATTCCTGCCAAGCTCACTTGGAGCTGCTTCTGTGATGCTGTTGCTTAGGGAAGGGCTAGCATAGAACCAGAGCCTTCATGGTGGCTGCACTCACTTGATGTTGTCATCCTGGTCTGCAAACTCCTCATCATTGAAGCCAAACTGATCCACAAAGTTTGCTGTCATCTGCTGGATCTGGTACTCAGAAAAGGCCTGGGAGGAGAGGGCGCTGCTATGAACAAGCTGTAGCCTGGGGCCACTCCTCGGAACCCACTCCACTGCTCAGGAGCCTCTGGCGAAGCAGGCAGTGAGTTTTCCCAGAGGTTGAATGTTCACAGTGGTTGAGCAGTTGCATACAGAAGAACACCTCCTTGGTCAGCTTTCAAGCTTAGTGTCCCCAGGAGTCTCACCAAGGTAATGTGACTTTGGGGGTATTCTCCCAGGCCCCCCTCTCCCCCAGATGTGCTTGGAGATGAGTTACTTTCTCTTTTGCTATGCAATGTCATGGGAACTAAGCGCTACCAAGGACACAGGCTCCAGAAGGGCCCGGCAGGGTGCAGAGTGCCGGCCATGCCCTCACCTGCTGAAGGGACAGCTCGTTAGGGAAAGTCCCCTCAATGTCCTCGTCCTCACTTGAGGAGTGAAGGTGGTGAGTGCTCACCTAAAACACAGGCCAGATGGGGTGGGCATGTGAGCTAGCCAGACCCCACCCAGTCCATTCCAGCCAGAGCCCCAGGCCCCACCCAGCCCAGCCTGGGTCTCCCCCTCCCTAGCACCCTCCCATACCACCAATCCCCTGACACCTGTAGGCCTGTGCAGCTTACTGCAAGGAAATGCCAAGTGAGGCCAAAGCCTGGTCCAGGTAATGCCTGGAACCCAAGCAGAGTCCTTCACAAATAAGCCATAGCTCCAGAGGGAGGAGATCAAGAAAGATACACTATCTTTGCAAAGAGATCTTCAGGGAGCCAGCTCTGCTGCAACACAGCACGGGTATGTAACAGACTGCAGGCCAGAGGCTGAACTAGATGTCCAGTCCTGCCCTGCGCTCTCCTCCTCCGCCTGTGCTGCAAAGTGGTACATAGGGGACTGTCAGTTGTCACCATGGAAGGAGCCCCCCAGCTTCCTCACCAGGTCCACAGTGTTCCTGCGGTTGGTCTCCATCAGCGTCTCTTCCACAAAGCTCTCCCAGCGTCCACGGCAATCTGCAGGGAGCCCTGCAAGGTAAGTGCTATGAGCTAAGTCCTTATGAGCACCCTCGTAAGTACAGGACTTAGGAGTCCCAAGGGTAGAGCACTCAGGAGCAGGCAAAGGCTGGTCCAGAGAGGGACAAGTTATGCTTCTAGGATCAGCCCACTCAAGACAAAGGGGCTCCTGATAGGAAGGAAGCCCATACAGCAAAGGGGGAGGGCTCATGTCCTCCAGGGCCTTAGGCTACAGCAACTCTGAGCAGGGCAATGTTTATCTTGTCCTACAGAGACCTCAGGGGCATGAGAGTTCTGTTGCTTTATGTTTTTTGAGAAATGGTTTCACCATGTAACTCTGGCTGTCCTGGAACTCAGTATGTAGATCAGGCAGGCCTCAAACTCCTAAAGATCTGCCTATCTTTGCCTCCAGAGTACTGGGATTAAAAGTGGATGCTGTCAAACCTGGTCTGAACTACCTCCTGGTACATATGTATGTCCTAAGGATCTGAGGAAGTAAGCACCTTCCTACTGCATTCCTTCTAGGCCTGAAGTGTGGAAAACTGTAGCCTGTGCCTGATCTAGAAACAAGAAGCTTCTGCTCACTCCTCGCCTCCCTAACTGGGCTCCAAGTCCATTTGCTTTTCCCTTCTAGCAACAAGGGAGCCACCCCAGCTTGCTCCCTGTTCTGCTGACCACTCATCATGTATGATAATGGACTGGCAAGCTCGACGTCATCACAGACTATTGAAATATAACTAGGAAGAAGGTGAATAGACAAGTGGCCTCCAAGATATCAAAAAGAAAAAAATTCCTCTGGTCCTGGGTCACAGGAGGACCACCTGGAGTGCCCTAAATCATACTGAATAAGGGGGGTGTGCAGAGCGCAGAAAGCACCATGTCTGAGGGCACAAGCTCTGCTGTTTTGCTTGGGGCATAGAGTTCAGGGTTCCAGGTCTTGCTGCTAACAAGCTGCGTCTAAGGGACAGAATATCACCTACACTCATGGGCCCCTGATAGGAAGACTAGGAAGGCCCTCTAAATTGTGTGAGTTGAAAACAAGGCAAGAAGGTGAGTCAGGACCTCTAGTACAGGCACAGCTCTGGAAAGCCCGTGAGCACGAGAGAACCTGGTGATTGCTCATGGCTTCTAAGCCCAACACTGGAGCTATGGATTGTCCTTGGCAGGCTGAAACTCCTACACTCCACAGATCTCTGCTTCATGAAGAGGACACCCAGCCTGCCCTGAGAAGATGACAAAGAAGGCTGCATGGTTTGTCCTATACCAGTGTAGCTGTCACTCCTGAGGATAGAGGGCAGAAGGAGGGAGAGTAGTGGGCACACCTCGGATGACTTCACTGATGTGGGTCTGCACCGGGCCCTGCTCCAGGTTCTGTACAACTGCGTTGGCGATCCGTGTGAGATGGCCCATATTCCCACGTCTCATGCCACCTGCTGCCCTGAAAGGGAAGTGAGCTGTTAAGGCGGTCACTCAGTCCAGGCTTTGCCCAAGTTCTTGCTGGGAAGGCCAAGGGACAGGCTTTCTGAAGGTCATCTCCACTGTCACCTGTAACCCAGGCTTTTGCCTACTTTGCAGTTGTCACTCCAGGGTAAGTTCTAGGTTAACAACCTAAGCAGTGAGTGCCTGGCCATCAGCCTCAGCTCTAGGACACTGATGACTCCCGAGCATCTGGTGTGCAGTAGGCTTAGCACACCTCCCCTATCAGACCAAGAAACACTAATGAGACTGCTTACTCCATGGCCCATTTATGGACACGAGGATCTGGAAGCAGAAAACTCAATGTTGGCCCAGGTTCCACCAGAGGCAGTAGTGACAGAGCAGCTGAGTCAGGACTGATGGTGGCACAGCTTGCGCTGGGCACACTGTTTCTGGGATGCTGTCACTGTTGGAGCTGGGTAGGGCCTCCACACCAAGTAAGCTGTGCTCTAGCCGCTACTTGTGCACCTCACAGGTCCTAGACGATAGCTCCGCAACTCGACCCACACACCTCTGGCCTCCCATGAGCTCTGCTCAACACTGCCTAGAGCCCACCTGTTCTCTGAGCACAACAAACGAATGAGGGTGGGCACCAAGCCCTAAGAAACACAGAGCACTGCTTCTGAGTGGAGGGAAGGCTCAGACAGAAGCTGCAGAAAAGCTAACATGCATCCCTGTGCACAAGTGCCAAAAAATGTGCTCCAAGCTTAGTAAAAGCAAGAATGGTTACAGCTGGGGTTGGAGAAATGGCTTATCAGTTAAAAGCACTGGCTGCTCTTCCAGAGGACCTGGGTTTGAATCCTAGCACCCACATGGCAGCTCACAACCATCAGTAACTCCAGTTCTAGGGGATCTAGTACCATCATCTGGCCTCTGAGGGTACCAGGCATATAGCCATAGTGCACAAATATACATGAGGCAAAACACTCACACATAAAATAATAAAATAATAAATTTAAAGTAAAAAAGAAACGAATGGTTGTAGCCAGTACATGGGAAGCTGAGGCAGCAGTATTAGATGTTCTAGGCCAGCCTGGGCTATACTGTGAGACTGTCTCAAAAAAACCAAACCATTGGCTTGCTTGTAGCAGCACATGCCTTTAATCCCAGTGTTTATTTGGGAGGTAGTAGCAGGCTCCTCAGGCTCTCTGAGTTTTAGGTTTGGTTATATGGTGAATTCCAGGATAGCCAGGGCTACATAATGAGACCCTGTCACACAGAGAGACACCAAAACCAAAAACCAAGTGTACAAAGTCCAAGCAAGACAGGTGGGCAGGGGTCACTTACCTACCACTGTGTGGCCCGGCCATCTATCACTCAATCTCCAGTCCTCTGCATGCCTCCCTGCATCCTCCTGCCTGAGCAGCCCTTACTGCTGTATACCCAGTAGCAAGATCCCCTCAAGAATAGTCCCAGGCACATATCTACATTAGACATTCTGATGCCTGACGTGGAGCCTGGAGTCTTGTGGTGCCCAGCATCCTGGTAAGATGCATCTCTAATTGGCCAGGAGGGTTCCTCAGAGTCCTTACTGTGTGTGATCATTGGCTTCCCAGGCTTCCAGGATCCTCTGTACCAGGCAGCACTTCTGGAACAGCTGTGAGAGCAGAGTGACAAGCAGTGTGAGAGGGAGCCCAGAGTTCACACTGCCTCCTAGTGCTGAAGGTAGTGAACTGAAATCAGCACTCAAGACCCTGTGGCAATGACAGCACTGATGCTCAGGGCTCCAAGTCTCATGTTACTGAACGGCCTGAGAATGACACCAGTACTATAGTAAAGGCACTCTATGTTCCTCCAACATGCTACAACGACTTCTGCCTCCCCTCACCTATGGGCCTACACCTACACCTCTGAGCACTCTCCTACCAGCTCTCTGGGCCCTTAACATTTTCTTTTCCCCCCACACAGACTATTTTCTTGGATGTTTGTTACAGACCTCTATTCAGACCTTCATGTCACTCCCCAGGGTCCCTGTTGGTCTACATGGCCTCTGAATAATGCTCCCTGTCCCTGCCCCCAGGTAGCTCTTGCCATTGTACCTGCATGTCTCATGGCTGGGCCGTAAACTGTGGACTAGACTAAATGCATCTTATCTAGTATTAGTTCCTGCTAGGTGTGCTCTCAGGTTTCCAGGATACCCACCCCAAGCCAGCAGCACTGAGACCTTCTAAACCCAATCAAGCACTACTGTCTATGAGGCGTTTGAACGGAGACCCAGGAACCCTCTCCCAAACCTCTGCCCTCCTGTCAGCCCATATGGTCCAGAATGTTCTTTCCCACTTTAGAAATGGGCAGCAGTCACAGTGGGTCTCAGCTCAGGTACAGCTTATGGTCCCAAGCCACTTTCCCCTTTCTTCCCTGGCAGACATTCATTAGGGCTGCCCTCTACCAGGGACAGTATTAAGTGCTGATGATGTCAGAAAGAGATTGAGCTGCAGACTCTAAGCCTAGAGTGACCCACACAGGGGAAGGGATGAGGTACCAACTATGGTCATTCGCTGGAGAATTAGGGAGATCATGGAGAAAGCTGGTGCACCTGGCTCCCAGGTCTAAAGTTCCAGAAAGCTTTCTCATGAGAACTTAACTCTTATATTTTCCTTTGTGTTTAGTTACAGGTGTTCTGAGCAAAGCAGGGGCCTCTTGTGAGCACAACCATGAGGAGGGGGCTGTAGTATCCAGGTAGCTGCCTACTCAGACACAGCCCACAGCCACGAGGCCATCTTTGCAAACAATGCCTGCCTTCTCCTCTCCATCACCAACTGAGTGTTTCCTTACAACTCTGTGTTCTTGTGGGTCAAAGATGGCAGCACCTCTGACCCATGTAAGAGTTAGGAGACAACACAGCAGAACCTGGGAAGTGCTGGCTGCAGGTGGCACAACTCCACGTGGCCTGAACTTACATGGGTCACCATCGTGTTCTCAGGAGGGCTGGTGATGGATGGGGCGGTCTCCAGCTTCCCGTTCCCATCTCCACTCCCCTGCAGAGGCTCCACCTTGCCATCTGATGATCCACTAGCTTCTGCCTGCTCCTCCGGAGCAGCATGGGAAAGAATAGCAGCTATGCATAGTTCCACTTGGAAGTGCAAAAAGTTATTCCAGGTGTACTTAAAAAACAAGTCCTGAGTAAACAGAGGACAGAAGACAGTCTTTAGATGAGTCTGCTCCAAACAGCTGAGCTGCAAAGGCAAAGAGGAAACCACTCTCAAAACTTCATCTGCTAATTTCACAAGGGTGTGGCTACTGGTGTGCTAGGGTGCTTCTCTGAACTTAGGAAGTTCTGAGGTCTACCCCAACCAACTCCCTCTTGCTTACTATGCGTCTCAATGGCCTTCCTCTTATCCAAGAAACTGCCCTCTACTGTCTGTGGATTTATTCTTTTTTCTTTAAATTAGAAGCTTAACTAAGTTGGTGTATTTTTTTCTTTTATAGTGTCTTTATTTTCCTATAAAATTTACACTCTACACTTTATATATTTTACTACATGGTAAAATTATTATTCAACTCTAGGCATTTAAATTTTCCTTCATTAATTTGTCTCTAAGCAGTGAGTAACCAGAGCATGCTAAACTTGGGACTCCACCCAGGATGAGCGACATACATCTCCTCCATATAAACAAGAGACTGCAGTATGGCAGGCACCCCTGAAAGACTGGAACTGGAGTATCACTGACAAAACCTAGGAAGGAGCAGTCTTGGGCCTCCTCTGGAACACAGAGGATTAAAGATACCCTGTCTCCTACAAAGCCTTTTCCAGACCAAGGCAGGAGAGGAGGGAGGCTCCTGAGACTGCAGCTCCTGGCCTTTCCACTGCTGTGTCCCACAAATGGGGGAGGGAACAGGGGTGTTGTTCCAGCAGCCTATAGTCCCAGACCCAGCTACACACAAAAGGATGTGTGCTAGGTAGAGAGATGGGGTGTAAGCCTGGGCCCTTCTTCATACCGAAGATTACATCAAGCAGAGAGGTTACCTGACATTCTTCTCCAAACAAAACAAAACAAAACAAACCATAATTCCTTTCTGAATGTGCACTGCACACCATTAATCCTAGCATTTGGGAGGCAGAGGTAGGCAGGTCTTTGTGAGTTTGAAGCCAGCATGATCTACATAGCAAGTTCCAGGCCATCTAAGGCTACATAGCGATACAACATCTCAAAGACCAAAATAAATAAATAAATAAATAAATAAATAAATAATTCACATAAACTATTAGAGGTAAGAAATTATTCATGATTCACTAATATTGTAGGATGCAAAGTCAACACACACACAAAATTGCATTTCTACACAGGAACAATAACCAGCTTGAATAGGAAACCAATACTTTGATATAATACATAACAATATTCAAAAGAATAAAATCCTTGCCGGGCAGTGGTGCACGCCTTTAATCCCAGCACTTGGGAGGCAGAGGCAGGTGGATTTCTGAGTTCGAGAGTTCAAGGCTAGCCTGGTCTACAGAGTGAGTTCCAGGACAGCCAGGGCTACACAGAGAAACCCTGTTTCGAAAAAAACAAAAAAAAAAAAAAAAAAAAAAAAAAAAAAAAGAATAAAATCCTTGAGAGTAAACTAACGAGGCAAACAAACAAACAAAAAACAAAAAAATCCAGTGTACCCAAAACTACAAAACATGCTGACAGAACTGAAGACCAGATTCGTATATTTATTTATTTTTGACACTAGGAGTTGCAGGGGTTTGCTGGGAGTTGCTTTCTTTCTTTCTTTCTTTCTTCTTCTTCTTTTTTTTTTTGTTGTTGTTGTTTTATTTTACTTTTATTTATTTTTAAAATTTTCTACAGGTGTTTGGTTTACACATACGGCCTTGGAAGCCAGAAGAGAGTATCAGATTTTCTGGGCCTGGAGTTCTAGATGGTTGTGAATCACCATCTCAGGTCCTCTGGAAGAACAGCCAGTGCTCTAAGCCACCAAGCCATCACTCCAGTGTGAACAGGGCTTTGTACATTATCTAAGTACTCTATCACTAAGCTATATACCCTTAATCACAAAGAAGATCTATTTAAACAAATGGAAAAACCACTGATATTCTCTTAATTGATGTTACACTGTATGATAAAGAAATAGAGGAAAGAAAACACAAATATCTGTACAAACACATTCTTACAAAATATGACAGAAATACTTATATCAATTATAATCTTTATTTCTGTAGCTAGTCATGTGGCCTTAGTTGGTATTTATAACTACTTTCTATAGTGAGAAATTTGGCTTCTTTTTAAAAAAAAAATCTGAGAGAAATATTATAAGAATGTGTTTCAGCCAGGCAGTGGTGGCGCACGCCTTTAGTCCCAGCACTTGGGAGGCAGAGGCAGGCAGATTTCTGAGGTCGAGGCCAGCCTGGTCTACAGAGTGAGTTCCAGGACAGCCAGGGCTACACAGAGAAACCCTGTCTCAAAAAACAAAACAAACAACAAACAAAAAGAATGTGTTTCATTTTAATTCCAGGTGTAGGCCTGCTTTGGACTGTCTGCAGCAGCTGACTATGATTTGCCTCGTGCTCAAGCAGGGAAGTGGTTTTGCTACCTGTAGATCATTTCTGTGATTGTGTGACATTTGGAATCCTGGGGGCTTTTCAAACATATATAAATGGCAGAGTCTCGATAGCAGGGGCTAGCTGGCCAGCTGGTGGTTGGACACTGCTGGTTGCAGTTAGTCAAGTAGTCAAACATGTAGCAGTAGTAGAGATGAAAAGAAGATATTAGACATCCTGGTGGCGAAGATCAAACTTGCCCCAAGGAATTCTGTGCCCCTAGTCAGCAGGAAGTAGTCTAATGATGTCATCCCCCACTTCCCCTCTGTCCTTTATTCTGTCCTAACTAATATCCAAAATGTACCCAAAAGTCCAGCTACAACCTTCTTCTACTACTCATCCCATATCTCCTCCACCCTTAGCAAGCACCTCAGCAGGTCTTAGCTCTTTTCCTGGAGGAGTGAGCCATCCCTTTGTTCGTGATGGATCTGCTCCCTTCTGCTGCCTGGATTAGACTGTTGCATTTTCCCATCAATCTGAAGTCACAGAACACAGTGGCACTAAAAGATGCTCTAAAGGATCGCTAGTACTTCAGACACGACCCTTCTTACCTCCACTGCAGAGAAGCAATCCAAATTCCTCATGGCAATCTGGATCAATCACCCCCTCCTAACACTGTTATTCCGTTTCTTAGCCTGTTGACTTAAGGGTATCAGAAGCTCACAGTGGCCAGGGGCAAGTCTGAGGTTCCAGTCAATGGAATATTTGTTGTGGCTCCTGGCAGAAGCAGTCCCTACTCTGAAACCAAAATTTCTAGCCAAAAGAACAGGTCAGAGAAACAGGAAGCAAAAAATTTCCTAGTGGGGTGACAGTGAGTAGAATTATTCGTTTCTGTCCTTGATTCCATGACCCATGTATCCTGGCTACTGGATGTACTGAACACTGACTCCAAGCATATGCCATCTTCTGGAAAATCCTGCCCTAGCCTTCAAGGCTACTGTCACCTAATTATAACTGTGTCTTCAAAAGGCCATTCCATCTTTTATCAGACTAGCTGCTCCAGGGTGGTAAAGAACATGTAAGATCAGTAATCTACAGCCACTGGAGAGCTTCTGACCATTTATCTACTGGTTTTGACAAGAACTATAAGGGTGACTATTTTAGAAGACAAGGACCTTCTCTCTCAGAACCCTTCTCACTCAGGACTCTTCTGTTTTGTTAGCTATCTATCTATCTATCTATCTATCTATCTATCTATCTATCTATTATCTGCTTATTTATTTATTGGGTTTTTTTGAGGCAGGATCTCACTATGTTGCTCTGGCTGTCCTGGTATTCACTATGTAGACCAGGCTGGCCTAGTACTCACAGAGATCCACCTCTCAGGATACTTTGACTAAAGACAAAACAAGACCAGACACTTGTCCTGTGCCATCAGGAAGATCCTCTGGCAGGGTACTACGAGCCTAAGTCTGAGGCACATCCCTGTGTTGCTCAGTGTGCTCTACCAGAGACCCATGATCAAGACCTCAATCTCGGCACCTCCCCTTAGCAAGTCTGTTTGTCCAGATGCTGAAGTGCCTGCCCTGATGGTCGGACTCATCTCCATGTTCAACTACAGCCTGCATGCCACAAACAAACAAGCAGAGCTAGCCACAGCACTGACTCACCAGCAGTAGGTCCATGGTGTTGAGCCGGCAGAGCTCCTGGTTGATGCTGGGTGTGTTTGTGTGCAACAGTGCAGCCATGAGGCGTGCACCATGAAGACGAGCATTCCCCAGGGGCTCCTCTAGAACACCAATAGTGGTCAGGATTGCTTTTTTCTGCAAACAGAGGAGACACACCCAGCTGGAGTCTTATAACCAACAGGGGCACTCCCTTACGATATGCCTGGCCTAAAGAGAGTGGGGTGTGACCAAAACAGGGCTGTCGACGAGACGTGACAGAATCCAAAAGACGAAGGACCTGCTTTGTGTCCCCTCAGGACCAAAAGGAGTGGATAAGGCTCCCTGGACTGTTATCCAGGTCTAGTAGGCCAAAGGACCAGTACTATGGCATATGAAATGTGTCCAGTGTTCATGATGGAGCTAGCAGTACCAATCTGAAGCAAGCTAACCCAACTAAGGGCTGGAGTCCTAGACATGGTGCTCAACTGTATATGCTCAAGGAATTCTTAGGAGGAATTTGAGCCAAGAGATGCTAAGTGAACTCTCAGAGACTGATAATGCTGCCTCACTCATTAGCAATGGAGCTTTTCCCTCAAGTTTTAAAAAAATGATCATGTGTGTATATTATGTATCTACTTGTGTGTGTACTATGTGCATGTGTCTGTGCACTCCTGGGCACATGTATACTACAGTGCATGTGTGAATACAGTGCATGTGTGAAGGTCAGAAGGCAACTCTGTGGAGTTGACTCTCTCCTTTCATCATTATACGATTCCCAGGAACCAAATTCAGATCATGAGGCTTACACAGAAAGCCCCAAATCTGCTTCATTAGATTGGATTCAGGTATTTTCTGATCCATCTGGGTTTGCAAAACAGAGTTCTTGCCTCCATGAATCCTTACGTGTTAGTGGGGGGATGAGACAGTAAGTCAGTAAGTAGGGTGGGTACACAAGGAAAAAGGTTAGAACTGTGTATGGGAAAGGCTGTAACATGAGGCTGGGGGCAGGAAGCAGTTGAGGGGCTTTGTGAACTTTACTGTCCTTGGCCTAACCCAAGGACTCCTCTGAGCTGCTGACTGAACAAAAAGTTCCCCTGGGATCTTGGCTCCAGGAGCCACCCTTGGCTAGGCATGCCTTGACCAAGAGGCTACGTAACTCAGGCTTAGTACCGGGGGAGTCTGCAAACGTCTCATGCCCAGGCCTCTCCTAGTAGAGGGAACGTGGGTATGTCTAGCTAGTTGTATATTTTAACATCTGCCCAGTGGTTTTCCAGTTAGCATCTCGAAGGGCAACATCAAAGCACAGTTTTCTCTAAAGAGACTCTGTCTTGTCTTCTGTACCACGCCACCCCACATCTCTAAATGCCACAGTAATCTCTCCAGGCTGTTTACCTTCGGTGGGTTGAGTAGGAGCTGATGGAAATTCTTCAGCCATGGCTCGATGCCACGCAGGACGCTGCTGCTGACAGAGTACGGCCTTTCCAGTCCCTGAGAAAAGGAGTCCACCAAGCCCTCTGTTCTGTGAATAACGACAGCAGACAGAGGTGTGGCAGGCGTGCTGTGTCCTGTGCATAGCCCACTCACCTTGTCAATGTTCTATTAAGCATCTTCCCAAAAACATGTCTGAAAGGGGACATTACTCAAGACTTCTACACACCATGTCCTGACTGGTGTACTCTTGGCCTGTTAGCCAAATGTTTCTGGGTGAAACCCAAGACCACAGGGAACAGGAAGAGACACAGGACTTGTTGCCTTGCTGTCCCCTTAATCCCTACCAGGAGTCTCCAGTCCTCAAGTGAGAAACAGGAGACAGACTGGCCACACAGATTCTTTGCCTTTTCAAAAACAATTCCTCTGATATATATTTAAATAAATTTTCCAATTAATAGAAGTAAAACAAGATCAATGCAGAAAAATCCTAAATAAATAAAGGATCAACAAAATTAAAGAAAGTATTCTTTACTCAACAACTATAACTTGTTATGTAAAGTTTTGTTGACATCCCTGGGAGGCTGGGAGGCCCTCTCTCTTTTTTTAAGGAAATTTTTTTTTTTGTTTTTTTTTTTTTTGGTTTTTTGAGACAGGGTTTCTCTGTGTAGCCCTGGCTGACCTGGACTCACTCTGTAGACCAGACTGGCCTCGGAAACTTTTTTTTTTTTTAAAGGAAACGGAGGAGTGGATTTGGGGGAAAGGAGAGGCAGGGGAGGGGCTGGGAGGAGTGGAGGAAGGAGAGGAAGGGGATGTATGAGATGTAGATATGATGTAGGAGAGAATAAAAAATTAAATTAAAGACAAGTAGTTGACTATTTATAGTTTGCCTTTTTCTCTCTAAAAAATTGAAAGAAGATCTTAGTAGTCCTTGGCCAGCCTAAACCTCCTTCCACCCCAACCCCACAGCCCCTACCCCCACCTCATTAGTGAAATTAAAGGCATAGACTGCCATTCCTGGTCCTGTTTCTGGTTTTCTAAATTTTACACTGTTCTTCTCTCCAACACATTTAGTGCTGAGTTTGGCTTTCAAAGGTGGCCTAAGTGGCCTGGATTTGTTAAAGAAATTAAAATTCTAGTTGCAAAAGTAGATAAAATGGCTACTTACTTTTAGGCAATACACTAATAATATTGATGGACTGAGGTATTCTGGAAAATGATTTACATGATCTCTTGTCATTTTAAATATAACCTTGTGTTTAAAAGCACAACATGGTCAGTACCAGGAGATGATAAAGTTCTTCTCAACATGAGTCATAGGCAGTTGTCTCGAAGGAGAGTTGGAGCATTACTTCCAACGCGTGATAGAAGAGGTCAGAAACACTCTGGAGACGGTTCACTGGCTGTGGAGAATCCTGATCTACTGATGAGCTTCAGGGCCCATTGAGAGGCTGAGGGGCTCAGTGCTTAGCAATACCGAGATCCTCATCCACTGTCTGCTCTGTGGCATGATCCTCCTTCCATGGGGATCTGGACAAAGAAGCTCTGCTCCTGACTCTCCACATCCTGTCCTCTCATCTGTGGCTCAGGTGAGACCAGGTCGTCTTTGTTTAAGTGGCTGTGACCACACCTAACCTGTTGAGATCCCAGGGCCAGCCTGAGCTACACTTTCCAGAATTTATATTTGGGTCCTAAAAGGTTAGGGTTAGGGTTAGGGTTAGGGTTAGGGGTTAGGGGTTAGGGTTAGGGTTAGGGTTAGGGTTAGGATCACTTGAATTCTCAAACAGATTCAACCTTCTATACCAACTCCTGTCTCCTGCTCTCTCCTGTCTTAGAACTGGCACTGTATGGTTCCTGATTCAACTGGCTGCCAACAGCAGTCCTGAGGAGAACACAGTGGTAATCTTTAAGCCTCACAGCTCTTTGTCAATAGACTGGCTCTATGCTTTTGCTCACACTGGGATCTCCTTCTTGTCAAGAATTATCTTTAACTAAATGGGGCCTCTCAGAGAAAACCTCCTTGACCACATGCCTCTATCTTCCAGGTCTACACAGACCTTCCTCATGAATCACACACTTTCCACACTCAATCACCTGTCCCTATACTACCTTCTAGGACAGTCAGGAACACTGGATGTAAGGGGGCCATATTTTGCTTTTCTTTGTTTCTTAGGATTCCAAGGTAGGTATTTAAATAGCAACTGATGGATAAAAAAGGACAGTGAGGGGCTTGGAAAATGCCTCAGTGGTTAAGAACACTTACTAGGTTGGTTGACAATACCCTCATGGCTGCTCATAACCACTTGTAACTCAGACTCTGGGAATTTGCTGTCCTCTTCTGGTCCACAGGCACTGCACCCATACAGTGGACATGCATTCACACACAAGCAAACATTCATACACAGTAATAAATACATCTTAGCTGGGCATGCCTTTTGAGGCCAGCCTGTTCTATGGAGAGTTTTAGGATAGCCAGGGCTACACAGAAAAATCCTATCTCAAAAATAACAACAAAAACCAAAGAAGTGAGGGACATTCCACAAACAAAGTGTCTTACTGAACACTTAGCACAGATGAAGCAGCATGCTTCCTTTCCTAGCACGGGAGAGAAACATGTAAACAGCAGGGAGCTGCACGCTGGAGCGGCAGCCCTCCCTGTAGGAGGTACACATGCACACACACTCATGCATTGTGCATATTGGCCAAAGCAGGACCAAGAGAAAACCAAATGTATTCCATACTCATCTATAAACACATTAGAAACTGGTAGCAGCTGAGTGCCATCAAGCTAGGGTAAAATTATGCCTGCTAGTAAGGGACCTAGCTACAGCTACAAAGGAGACCTTTCAATCAGGGTATCTATCCACATTATAACTTGTATAACCAAAAATTAAAAACCAGCATGTCCTGGCTCTTCCTAGACACCCATACCCTCTGGCGTATGCTGCTTTTCAAAGGAAAGGCTCACCCAGCACGCCTTGGCTCCAGCAAGGCGAGCAGCACCTGCATCCCACTGACCAGGCAGCTCTCCGTCCGATCCCCATCAAACATGTTCTTCAGAAGCTGCTCCACACAGTCCTGCCTGTTGGGCACATGCAGAGGTCACTACCTGGCAGAGCAGACACATAGACATAATGCAAGGACACTGTTTTCCCCAGAGGCCAACACAGCACCCTGAGCCAGGTGAGGCCTTCACTCTGGCTTTGTTCAGGTTCAAAGCCATGTACTCCAAGCTTGCATAACAGACAAGCCCACTAATTCCAACTCCCTGAACCACCAGGGCTCTGAGCCTGAGGAATCAATCCAATTCTGAATTAGTGATGGCAGTGTCATCTCCTGTGTTCAAAACAGGCTCCAAGACATGTCCATAACTCAGAGTAAGGCCCACCACCATGGCCCACTATCACTCACGACTCCAATGCTATGAGGAGGGGGTCTGGCTCCACAGTCTCCTGCAGCTGACTGCCCTGGTCTCTGCCCAGCCTGATGATGTCACAGAGTGCCTGAGAAGCATTTGACTGCCTCTGAAAAGACAAGGGAAAACAGGCTCCCCTCAGCAAGAAACCCATCAGCCATGTCAATCCTGCTAATATATTTCCTGAGCCAGTTTTCTATAAAGATTCCTGAAATGGTTCATTTGAAAGTAATGTGTGTCTGCATTGTCCATCATCAAGATGTGGATT
Organism: Grammomys surdaster; assembly: GCF_004785775.1. Taxonomy (NCBI): domain Eukaryota; kingdom Metazoa; phylum Chordata; class Mammalia; order Rodentia; family Muridae; genus Grammomys; species Grammomys surdaster. Next base: position 1,805,599 of record NW_021620773.1, read on the forward strand.
CAGCTAGATTTTTAAAAAAGACATACTAAATACATCCCCAGGAATTAAAAATGAGACCCAAAATAGCCAATAATGTTGTACATTTTGTGCCTATTTCATACCTTTGATTCATATTCTAAAATGTAATGAATATATAACCATGTTATTCTGCATGTTAAATTTAATATGAAGCAGTTACTGTTCTTTATAATGAGTCCTGTAGGCTTGGGAAAGCAGGATAAGTCATTAAAGGAAAAAAATAGAGACCTCGACATTCCTAGGAACCATGAGTACTGAGCCCCAGCTCCACCTCAGACGTGTGCCTGCTGAGAACACTCCTGGGTGGAGAGGAGAGTCATCAAGGGAGAAACAGCTTTATCTGTGCAATATCACACAAACACAGTAGAAAAACTGAGATAAAAAAAAATTGCAAGGCTTTCAGGGAAAATGAAGGTAGCCAAGTTGGCTCTGTGGCCATAATCTTGCCTTCAGGACCAGGGACAGGCCAGTCACCCTCTGACACTCATATCATGGCAGGTTCTACCTGTTGGAACACTCCTATAGGAAATCCTCTACACATCAACAACTTCTTTGCCAGCCGTTTGGTGGGCTCAGTGGGGAAGACAGAGGCCAAAACAGGATGGTCAGGCAGCACTGAAGTCCTTGGACACATGTCAAGTACTGATGTCAGTATTCATCTGTCAAGTATTGATTGATGAATACATATACACTGTTTATGTGTGTAAATATTCAGAATGCATAGGATAGAACTCAAACTCTCAGCAGTGATTTCTATAGGAAGGATGAAGATAGCTGAAAATAGAAGGACTAGTGCCATCTATGATACGTTGACATATATTTTTGGTCTCTGTCCACAGTTCCTGGCTCATGGTCTACTCTGACAGTAGATTATAATATCCTCTTCATCCCAGAGGGCTCCTGCTCCATGACCTGGAATGGGTAATGCTGCACAGAGGCCAAGAAAAACCTGACCAGACAGGCCTAACTGGGTTTTCCTCCTAAAGTCTATTGGTAATAACCCTGTGCAATAAAGTCTCAAAATAAATAAATAAATAAATACATAAATAAATACATAAACAAACAAACAAACAAACAAACCACCTCAGAAAAACTGGATCTTTCTGGGTCTGGGAAGGTTCCTGCAGAAAAATACACCTGGAAAAGACAGGGAAGCTTCACACCCATTCCTCCATACATTACACTGTGCACCTCTACGCATTCATATGTGTCATCTATAATGTCCTTTATAGGAAACCAGAAATCTCGAAGAGTGTATAGAGAATCCAGCGTCTAGCTGGTCAGCCAGGAGCACGGATGTAAGGCAGCACAGTTAGGATGGTCTTGGGGCCTAAGCTCTTCAATCTGTACAGTCTGCTACTACCCAACAAGTGTCAGAAGTGAGCTGAACTCCAGAGTGTTTGGCTGGTGTTTTCTGAGCACTGAATGCTCAGAAAACAGTATGAGAAGCCGTCCTCCTCACCTGCATCAGAAATGGTCTTGTATACTGAGTTTAGTGGGAGACACTGAAGGGGAGGTAGATTTGCTTTCTATGATTGCCTTATATGCTTCTAGGGAAGTTTCTAGAAGGACTCTAATTAACCCTTCCTGGTATTCATGGCCTTGTAAGTCCAAGTCCTTGAGTGCAGGCTAGACTTGGACATTCAAGTCTAATGAACAGGATGCAATAGAGCAGTGGTCCTCAATCTGTGGGCTGAGATGACAGGATCCTGCACATCACCATCATGACAGCAGCAAGACCACAGCTATGAAGCAGCAGTGAAGTAATGCTATGCTTGGGGTCACCACAACACGAAGACCTGTATTAAAGGGTCACAGCATTAAATGTGAGAAGCTGTTGGGGAAGGGTCATTATTTCTGAGCTGAATTCAGAGAGGTTTGGTGTAGGTCCAGCTCACTTCTCAAAGCCAGCTACCTTAGTGTGAGCCCTGTTGTCCACTCAGAAGCCCACATTGGACAGAGCCGAGGGGTTACCTGGACTAGAAGGAACTAAATGCTGCTAAGCCACTTGTGACTATGGAAGTGAATCTTCTTTCAGTTGCGTCCTGAAATGACTGTAATCTTATGAGAGACCCTGAGCAGAGGAGCCAACAGACCATGGCGACTCCTGACCAGAGAAAATGATACTGAGAGAGATAAAAGGTACTTGTTACTACAGGGTGATCTGTCATTCAGCCATGGTTAACTAATGCAACCCTGTTACAACTATTTAATTATATACATATATGAAATAATGTATGTATATAAGTGTGTAGATACATGTATGCACCCATATACACATGCATGTATATACTATTTATTTATAACTGTTTTGGAGGCAAGGTCTCACTATGTAACTATGTAAAACAGTCCTAGAACTCACTATGAAGACCAGAGGCCTGCCTACCTGTGCTACCCAAGGAGTGGGAATAAAGACATGCACCACCATGCCTGTCCTACATTTGTTTTTAGTAAAACAAAATTACCCAGACATTAGCATTTGATTAAAGAAAGTATGTAATGGTCCTCTTCAAAGGAAAGGAGTGACTTGCCCCCTTCACACAGCAGCATGTTTTCCAGGAGCCTGGGTGTGGGGCTGTCCTTGTAAGAAGGTGGGCTCTGTGAGCAGCACACTCACGTCTTCATCCTGGTGGGGATGGATCAACTCCACAAGTCTCTGGATGACTTTCTCTTCATTAAGCCACTAAAAAGGGGGGAAAAGTCCAGTTCAGTATCTGCTCATCTAACCATGGAAAAAAGTCCTTTTGTACAGCAGAAACTCATGTGCCCAGGTCTCCTGGGATAAACTCTGACATGCCTGTCTGACCTGCCCAGAAAGAACCACAATGAGGCAATAAACTCTGGGAATGGCCGAAGACACTTTGCACCTGTCTTACTAGTACTCTCTCTCTCTCTGCTTTCAGGACACAGGGTTTAAGAAATCTAGAGTACAGAATGAGCAGAGTGCAGCTCAGAGGCTGGCTGGGTGTGAGCACGAGACAGCCTTCAGCTCCCTGTACCACCAGGGACTTCCCAGGAGCTGGAAGAACACAAACTCCCTGGTGTGCCTGTAACATTGTAACGGCTGATGCTGACATTTTTCATGGTCAAAGCAGTGAAGACTCAGTGAGATGATGTCAGGCCTCAGCACACCTGGCAGGCTGGCTCTACTAGTGTACTTGTTCTCTGCACTGCAGACTCCTCACGCAAAGACAAGATGCCCCAGCAGGGATGCTTTAAAATGTGAGTACCACCATCGAGAGGTGAAAGGCAAAGGCTGTGCAGTCTTCTATGGAGGTTTCAATGAGAATGGCCTCCATAGGATTTTATGTTTGAATACTTGGTTCCCAGCTGGTGGAACTGTTTGGAAAGGATTAGGAGGTGTGGCCTTTTGGAGGAGATGTATTATTGGAAATGGGTTTGAGGTTTCAAAATACTCTTGCCAAAAAAAAAAAAAATATATATATATATATATATTCTTGCCATCCCCAGGGCACTCTCTCATGCCTCCTACTTGTGGTTCAAGATGTGTGCTCTCAGCTGGTCCTGCCACCGTGCAGGGGAGAAGGAACCTCTGCACTCTTTGCTTCTAAACGGGCTGAAGCAGAATAAAAATACAGACATAAACAAGCGGTGCCGAAGGACTTGGGGAAGAGCCCCAGGCTGGGCACCTGCTGCTTCCTAACCCAGTAGCCTGGCCTGGTACACCTTCCCACACATTCACACTCCCTCCCAGGCACTCACATGTAGGACCTCCTGCCGGAGAGCAGCGGGCTCCACACAGCTGACCAGGCGCAGCAGCAGGTCCATGAGAGCTGAGGTGCCTATGTGCTTCAGTATCAGACTGATGAACTTGTCCTTCTTCTTCAGGAACACCATCACCTGAAATCCAACACTCCTGATAAATAAACAGGGCTGACTCCTGACAGGGAGGGACACTCCTTAAGAGCTCACATCAGAAAGATCATCAAGTTTCAAGTAGACTGAGAAGAGATGATAGAAAGACCAAGTAAAGGCTATTGTGAAAAGACAGGCAGAGTCCTGGAGGCCAGTGATGCAAGCACAGAGCGGCAGTGCTGCTAACTGGACAACAGTACGAGTGACGTGTAGTCACCACTGAACATGTGCTAGCTTAGGTTTGCCCAGCAGAAGCAAAGGCATAGAAAGAACTGCTGGGAGATGAGAGCCATTGTTCTAGAACTACATAGAGGGACCCTGTCTTAAAAAGTTGTCCTCCCAGAGTAGAGAGATGGCTCAGAGGCTAAGAGCACTGGCGGTTCTTCCAGAGGTCCTGAGTTCAATTCCCAGCAACCACATGGTGGCTCACAACCATCTATAATGAGATCTGGTGTCTTCTTCTGGCCTGCAGGTGTATATGCAAGCAGAACAGTATATACATAATAAATAATTTTTTTTAAAAGTTGGAATGTTTTATATTGTAGTATTAATATCAATATGAGACTTGGGGGCTAAACACAAAAGAAAAGGTTATGGTTCATGGTAATGTGTCTATGAGTCAGGTTGACAAGGGGTCAATTGTGCTGCTCAGTGGTTTTGTCACCCTGACACAAGCTACAGTCATCTGAGAGATGGAACCTCAATTGAGAAAATGCCTCCAAACAGTCATCCTCTAGGCAAACCTGTAGAGTATTTTCTTATTTGTTTATTGATGTGGGAAGGCCCAGTCAGTGAGTAGGTGCCAGCCCTGAACAGCTGGTCCTGCGTACAGAAGAAAACAAACTGTGCAGACTAGGAGGGAACGCCAGTAGGAAGCGTTCCTCGATGAGTGCTGCCTCAGCCCCTGCCTCCAGGGTTGTACCCTGAGTTCCTGCCCTGACTGCCTTTGATGATGGACTGTGATAAGGAACTGTAAGCAGAAATAAACTCCTTCCTCTCAGTTGCTTTATCACAGCAACAGACACCTGAAGTGAGACACAGACCATTTGAAGTAATAAAGGCAATCTGGGCAATCTGTAAACTGCAAGAGTATTTAACAAAATTAGTATTGTTCATGTCTTAGGTATGATAAAGGTATAATTGAGTTTATATGTATAAAAGACAGCTCATCCTTTAGGAATCTATACTAAAATACACATAAAATGATCTGATATCTATTTTCTTCAATTTAATGGGATGAGTCTGACAAAAAGGTGGTTCAGAAAAAAAAGTGGTCCCAACAGATAATGCGGAAGGCCAACTATGGAGATGACACAGGGGCTTAGAAACGAGTTTACACAATTCACAGAACTGTGAACACATTGCCAGCCCTTTCCCTAACAGTCTGACTTGGCCCAGTCTACACTTTCAGGAAAGCTCACTGTAGCCCTGTCTACTACAGCCAACCCTAGGAACAGGCCACCTCCTGGGTGACTGACAACCAAATTTTCCATAGAGTAATTTTGGTAAAGCAATAGGAGGAACTATCAAAATGAAGCAGGCATACACACAAGATTTATGTATATGTTAGAAAAAGCAACTTGTAGTACTCAGAATGGCACTGTTATGTGAGAACTCACAACCATCTCTCTGCTCTCTACTGAAAAGGCTACTGAGGGAGTACAAAGCCTACATGCTTCAGTCTTACCTGAATTACACAGAAAGATGTTACATGCTTGTCTGCACTATAATTTTTTTTCTTTTCATTTCACTGTGTTAGCCCTGGATGTACTAGAACTCACTCTGTAGAGCAGGCTGGCCTCAAACTCAGAGATCTACTTGCCTCTGCCTCCAGAGTGCTGGGACTAAAGGTGTGCACTGCTGCACCCACCACCAGCAGCGGGCAATAAAATGTCTTAAGGAGTTCATTTCCTACTACTCTATGCAGAAGGCACTAGATAAAGGAAGAAAGGGGGGATATATGAGAGAGTAAAATTGTAAAGAAAATTTGAGAGTGGCAAAAGAATATGATCAGTGTACAGTAAATGAGATTCATAGACCCAGTCGTTGGGCTGCAAGATCTAGACACACGAGGTCTCTGAAACTCACAATGAAAACTGCATAGCACTTGTCTTCTCCTAGGGCGACTGCCTTCTTTCCCTACAGTAATGCCATAGTACTGAACACACAAGTGAGAGGGGAATATGCATACACACTCACAGACAGACACACACAGACACACACAGACACTCACACAGACACACAGACACGCTTACACACATACACAGACACACACATACACAAACACACACACTCACAGACACA
>NW_021620773.1:1811806-1832125 GCF_004785775.1 Grammomys surdaster
ACATACACAGACACACACATACACAAACACACACACTCACAGACACAGACACACACATAGATACTCACAGATACAGACACACAGACACACTCACACATACACAGACACACACATACACAAACACACACACACATACATACATAGACACATATAGACAGATACACAGATATATATACATACACATACACACAGATGTACATATATACATACAAAGACAGATACACACACAGACACAGACACACAGACACACGTGTGCACACATACACACACAGATGCACATATATACATATACACATACTCACACATACACACAGACGTACATATATACATACACAGACAGACACAGACACACACACATACACATAGCACTACCACTCTTCATCTCTGCTGTTTCAAAGCGAATGTGAGATTAGACAGCCCTCCTCTGCAGTCCAAGGATTCAAGACATAGACAAAATATGTTTGTTTGGTAAATGGATATTTTATGGGGCCAAAAAATTACAGCCAATATTTCAGAAATATAATAATACCTATCAATATTAAAAAGAAAAAAGTCCTTATAATTTAAACACATACTACAATATTAAACAAGAAATCATCTGACATCTAAGCTGTGTGCTGAAACTATCCACTGGGGATGGGTAAGTGAAGTGACTAGACAGCCACTGATGCCAGCAGGAGGCACGGACTACCATTGCACTCCCCACGCACAGCCACACTCACACAAGGTTAAACATGACAGGAGAAGGACAGTGCTACCAGAGAAATACGAGTTTCTTTACCCACAAAAGCCCCATTCCAACATTAAGTTTTGTTTGCTTTACAGCAATCACTGTTCTGGACACACAGACATGCTACTCACAAAGACTCCAAAATGTAGATGTTCCAGATCCCACCACAGTGGAGGTGTATTATAGGACCTCATGTTTATGCCTGATATGGGGCTTGCAAAGCACCCAGGGAGGGCAAGAAGTGCTGCTTGTTCCAGAGCTGGCTACCAGAGAGCTCTGTGGAAAGCCGCTCTACTTACACTACGGTCACACATCGGCCACCCACAGTGCTCATCTGTGTTCTGTTAAGCTAACAAAATACTATCCCAGGAGCCTGGTGACAGCTTCACAGTGTCAACAGTGCTTGTCCAATACATTTAGCTTCACACATCATTACCTGTTCAGTTTTCCTTGCAATAAGATTGCCAATGGTTTTGCTGAAAAAACTGGCAAGCAGAGGGTTGAGTGGCGGCTCCTGGTCCAAGAAGTCATACAGAAGGTTCAGCAGACTCTCATCCTCGCCTAGTCTGTCGCTGATCTGTGGCACATCACAAGTCAGAAGCTCACAGGCTGTGTTTGGATATCTAAAAGGGCACAGTCCAAGTACTGGATGTGAAATTAGACTTCTCCAACTCTCAGGAAGCTGTTTAAGTAAACTGATGCTTAGGGCAGACACATGACAGGGCTGGAGAGGCATCTCAGTGGTTAAGAGTATGTACTGCTCTTCCTGAGGACCTAAGTTCAATTCCCAGTGTCCATATTGGATGGCTGAACCACCTAACGCTCTAGGGGATCTAACATCTCCAGTTTCCAGGTACCCACAAACATGGCCCACTCTCACATAGACACATGCAGACACACAATCCAAAATAAACACAGTTTTAAAAGGAAAAGGAAGCAGACCCATGTGAAAAGAGCAAATTACTGAACATCCCTCAGAACAGAGTGAACATGACACTTGGGACAACTTGAACCTCTAACCATTGGACTTCAAAGTTTGTAATCCTTCTTTTATGGCCTCCATATATCCTATACTCTGATAGTCTACATTTTTTTCTGACTCTACTTCCATTCTGTAAATAATTTTATTTTAAAAACAAACAAACAAACAGAATTTCCTGTAGCCTGCCGTAAATTCATTATGTCCTAAGGCTGACCCTGACAGCCTCCTCCTCCTGCCTTTACTTCCCAAGCTCTATGATTACAGGTGTGTACGACCTACCAGACCAGACTTAAACAATCTTCCTTTGTTCCTGGATTCTCTGTGGGTCATGCTTATCTGCCTCCTTGCTGACTGTCAGTGAGGTCGAGTCCCAGTCCTCCTTGGAAAACTGCTCCTCTCCCCACTTCCTGTGCCTTCAAATCAGTAAGCACAGACCCACATGTTCTAAACTGAAGAAAACTGCCTGCAGCTATGAACAGCATCAGAGCTGTGAGACACGGGCAAAGAGTTCACTATGAAGAAATGCTAGTTTGTGCAAATGTACTTCTCATTTGATAAAAATGATGACAAAGGCCGGGCAGTGGTGGCGCACGCCTTTAATCCCAGCACTTGGGAGGCAGAGGCAGGCGGATTTCTGAGTTCGAGGCCAGCCTGGTCTACAGAGTGAGTTCCAGGACAGCCAGGACTACACAGAGAGACCCTGTCTCGAAAAACCAAAAAAAAAAAAAATGATGACAAAGTAACCCTTAGCCCAGTATGTGTGATTCCAGGCTCTTTCTTGTTAGCAGCTGGTACACACAAGATAGAAGACAATCAATGCCCCAGAAACAAACAGTTCTCCACTGGCTATGGGATGTAGGCACTCCTTCTCAGCCTGACAAGGAAGGAGCAGCCTTCAGAGCCATAAAGGGTCTGTGAGTCACAGAGGCCCAGCAGGACTACAAGACAAGCAGGCCTTTGGACAGGACAATAGCATGGTCAGTGTTCAGGCCCCATAGGCTGGGTTTGGGAGGGAACCTATAAAATAAGTCAGTTCTGAGATTACTTCTTCCTGGCTAACCTCTCTAGCCTTGTCTGTGAAGTGAGGCAGCCAGGGCCCCACCTCATGGGATTGCTGTAACCCTGCACAAGCGTTTAGTGTAGGGGATAACACATGGCCACTGGGGACAGGGAGACCAGAGAGAGCAGGAAGAGGGCCAGGACAGCCGCAGTGAAGACAACAGTGATACTCCATAGGATCCAAACAAGATACAACACACTGGGGCAGTATGAGAACTCAAATTCTATGAGGTGATGAAGCAAAGTACAGACAGCATTTTGAGACATTTTCAGAGCCCAGGGAAGTCATCTTGTCTACACAGAGAATAGGATCTCTCTACATAGCCCTGGCTGTCTGGAACTTACTATGTAGATCAGGCTAGCCTGGTCCTTTCTGCTCCTATTCAAGTATGCTGAGATAAGAAGGCAAGAAGAACATCTAGTTGCAAAAACCATTGTAGCAGAGTGCCCTCCTAGTGTCTGGCACACAGGACGCTCTGAAGTGAGTCACCGCACGGCATACCAGGCATGGACGGGAAGGAAAGAAGAAGGGATCATACTGGAGCAGATCAAGCAGAACCTCAGATGCTCACAGAGCAGTGAAGGTTTAAGTCACACAACTCCAGAGGGCTGAAGGTGTGCACGCAGGCCAAATACCATATGCATGTTTACATTACTGTGGACGTGCAGCCCTCAGCCGAGCTGATGAATCTGCTGTCCACCTGCTCACCACGTGTCAGGTTCCCGAGAGCCATGCGTTTCCTCACTCCCGTCTCTGCCTCAGCTTAGTGCTCATGCAACAGTAATCTCTGACTCTGACTCAGCAAGGCTCCCAAGTCATTAGTGCTATCCTGAGAATCCCTGTCTTGGCCCCTTAACTATCCTCTCTTCTGTCACTTTGTTCTAATGTGTCACCTAAACTGGGAGACACATGAAGAAAGATGGCAGGTAGGCTGTGACTAGTTGATACTGAGACCATGACAGCCTCCTGCTCTGGTTACCCTATCCATGAAGCCATGGCTCATCTGAGAGCAGGCCTCTGCTCTTTCTATCATGTGATTCCCCTGTCAGAGACAGACTGACTACCATGGAGGAAGTACTGACAGCCCCCCACAGGCTGCCTCGCCATCCAGCCCTTCTTCCAAGGGATAAAGGTCAGCAAAGATTTGTTGTGAAGGGCCAGATTAAACATATTTTTTCGAGTCTCTTTTGTGACTGGACTCCGATTGTATATGGATTAGTGTGGCATGCCAATGAACCAAAAAGATCATCACCATGTGTAACAAAGTATTCTCTCTTAATTTTTCAAACATTTAAAAATGTAAAAGCTGCCAAACACGGGTCTGGGATCCTAGCACTTGGCAAGCTGTGAAAGTCACAGCAGTATGTGAACACAGCGAGTCTCTGTGTCATAGGCTAGGGGAGGAGAGGCTGGAAGGACTGACAAACTGCACATCATGACTTACTGATCCTATTCCAAGACCTTCCTACCATACCTGTGTACAGTGGACTTCCTCATAAGCACCTAGATCTGTCTGTTGTGTTAACTGTCCTTAACTGTCCCCGGAAACACTATGGACCATGTGGCCTATTCAGGAAGCCAAACCTAGGCCTGAAGGTGTGGCCTGACTTATCCCTCTTGCTGTCCTCCCACTTCAGGCTGCACTTCCTCAAAGCTCCAACCATCCTGTGATGACACTGTCCCTTCCCTTTTGTCACCTCCCAACATCCTGCTCTAACTGGAACCAAAACATTCCAGGAAAAATTTCTAAAGGTTTAGTATGACGTCCTCCTCTTAACTAAACACCCTAAAAGCAAACATTCCCTGGGGCTCAGACGTCAGACATCAAACCTCTAAGGTACCTGCCAACTCTAACAACGTGGCACAACACTGCAGTCTCAGGTACCCATTTATCACGGGGCCTTTCAGCAGTGTCACTCAATTGTTCCAACACATGATGACTTAATATGAACTCATTTACAACTCAGAATGAGAAAACACATACACAAGAGATTCAAAACTCTTAAACCTCACCAACAACCAACAAACTGTACAAAGCCTCCTCCTTTCTTGTGGGGTGATGCCCCGAGTCCAGCTGTCCTCAGACATTAAGCACAGCCTCCCTGACAGCCTCAGTACATACTTGAATCGGACCTTCTCTTCCATGTCCTGGGGTGGATCCTGTGTGATGAGGTTCACTAGCTCCTCCATACACTGCTGCCTGCACAGGAAGTCCAGCAGCTTCTGGTTCTGAGCCTTACACTCTTGCAAGATGTCATCTTCATCCATTAACTCCTGCAGTGTCACATGTTCCTTGTCAAGGAGCTTGTCAACGTGGGACGTGGTGTTCAAGTCAAATTTCCAGAACATGATGGCGGTCACAGAGCTGCAAGCAAGGACAAAAGACACTCACTCCTCCCACTCTCAGCCATGCTATACTAAAGTCCAAGAGGCTCATCCCCAAGGTACACACAAGCAACCCTGGGGTCCCTGTCCTCTGTGACCCACAGACTCTGTGTTCCCCGTATCTGACCTACCTTCTCCCCCACCTACAGTGCTTAGGTCCTAGGGGCTCTCATTTTGATCATGGCTCTGTAAGGCCCACACATCTGTCTCCCAAGTATCAGCACCAGGAATGTCTCTCCATCCTGAAAAGGTTAACTCAAACCAGAAACCCATCCTCCCAGTGTCTAATCCCTCCTGAGTGAACACTGGACATGTATTCCTGGTATACTCTCAGAGCCTATATCTTGGAAGCCAAACAAAAGACACCACTTTTTGCTTGATCCTGCCATTTTCTGTGGTCATCTGCCATCTAGCCCCTCAGTGTACTGCCTCCCAGCCCTCCTTCCAGCTTGTGCTGTCACACCCAGACGAGGCTCACTGTCAGTGTGCAGGTTACAGCAAGTTAGCTAAACAGTTTTTACTGTTCTTATAACAAAAAGAAAACATGAAGCTTCATCTTCAACAAAGCTAAAGCTTATCTTCAAGTGATAGATCTTTTAAAATTATTCTTATTTTCATTTATTTATGTGTATGTGTACATGGATGCACACACTCACCCAGTAAAGTGTACATGTGGAGGTCAGAGGACAACCTGTGGGAGTCAGTTCTTACTTTCCATCATGTGGGTTCCACGGCCTGAGCTTAAATCATCAGCCCTAACCCAGCAAGCCATCTCACTGGTCTAAATTATCAATTTTTTTTAATGTCATAGGAAGTTATTTAAAAAATTATAATAAAATCTGAGGGGCTTATCTTACTTAGTATTTTTACTTTTAAAAAAATCTAAAAGACTGTGGCTAAAGAGATGGCTCAGTAGTTAAGAGTCCTAGCTGCTGACCAGAGGCTCTGGAGATCAGTTTCTAGTACCCAAACTATGACTCACACCAGTCTGTAACTCCAGTCACAGGGGAAATAATGCCATTTTCTGACATGTATAGCCACTGGACATACATAGTATACAGACATGCATATAGGCAAAAAATGATTATCTATAATAATTCTTTGAGACAGAATTTTACTGTGTGGCTCTAGTTGGCCTGGAACTCATTCTGTAGACCAGACTGACCTCAAACTCACAGAGGGACATCTGCCTTTCCCCCCAAATGCTGAGAATAAAAATGTGTGTTCACCACACCTGGTGCTAAAATAAACCCTAAATGAAAAAAACTAAACAGCTGGCTGCAGTTCTTCTGTTTGTTTGTTTGTTTGTTTGTGAATCTGAGCTACCTGTGAAGTCCTAACACAGCGGCCTCTGACACCAACATATATTCAGTTGATCTTCAATAAATGTACAAAATCAAAAAAATGGAGAAAAGTATGTGTGTATGTGTGTAGCCTTTTTCAACATATTATGCCAGAAAACAAAATATACATTAAAAAAAAACCCTGAAGCTCAATCCTTACTTCACACCAGACCCCAAATTAGCATGATATACATCACAGGTTTAATCATAAAATCTACAACTTGAAATTCTAGAGGACAGTGTTTTGGAGGCTGGGGATATAGCACAGTGGTAACACCAAATAAAAGGCCTTTAGGTTTGTTTCCCAGCATTACAGAGGCAGGAGGTAGAAAGGAAAGGCCATAGCAAGATGACTGAGTAACTAAAGGCGTCACCACACTGGACAATGTGAATTTAATCTCTGGACCCTGTACAGTAAAAAGAGAGGGTCATTCCAATAAATTGTCCTCTGATAGCTGTATGCAAATCAAAGCAAGTACTTGAAAGGACATGCACAAGAGCATACACACACACACACACACACACACACACACACACACTCTCACTGAGAGAGAGAACATAATAAATGTAATATTCTCCAGACACAGTAGTGAATGTCTTTAATCCCAGCGCTTGGGAGGCAAAGGCAGATGGATCTCTGTGAGTTCAAGGCCAGCCTGATCTTCATAAGGAGTTCCAGATTAGCAAGACATCATGGTGAGACTACCTCAAATCAGTAACAAAAAATAATGTGACAAAGTGTTTTAAAAAAAAATAAAACAAAACTTGGAAGTTCATAAGACATGCTAAACATTATTCATAGCCGAGCAGTGGTAAAGCATGCCTTTGATTCAAGCACTCAGGAGTCAGAGACAGGTAAATCTCTGTGAGTTAGAAACCAGCCTGGTCTATAGAGAGAGTTCCAGGACAGCTAGGACTATTACACAGAGAAACCCTGTCTCAAAAAACAAACAAACAAAACAGAGATTCTTCATTTTAAAAGGTATAAAGAGGGCTGGAGAGACGGCTCAGCAGTTAAGAGCACTGATTGCTTTTCCAGAGGTCCCGAGTTCAATTCCCAGCAACCACATGATGGCTTACAACCATCTGTAATGGGATCTGATGCCCTCTTCTGGTGGGTTTGAAGGTAATGACAGGGTACTCATATACATAAAATAAATAAATCTTTAAAAAAAAAAAAGATATAAAGATACAGATGCTAATTTGCACCTTTTATCCCAGAATTTGGGATGCTGAGGCAGGATGACCATGAATTTGAAGCCATCCTTGGCAACAGAGTAAGATCCTATCTCAAAACGAAATGCCAGCCAGTAAGTAGATTACACTAGGGTCACCACTATCAGTCAACAGTGACTGCAGTGAGGGTCCACATATACCTTCTACAGCTGCCATCACAAAGCCACCCAGGAGCTGATGAGATGTTCAACAACTGACTCCTAGCCACTTCCAGGAAGGGAACACCAATGTGGCACAACCACTTTGAAAGGAATCTGACAGCTCTTTATAAAGTTAGGCATACTCTTACCATGTGATTGACCAGTTCTACTCTCAGGGCCAACATAAGAAAATTTAAATCCTACATTTATACAAAACTGAGCCACCTGAGTCACAAGTCATTACACACAGGAAACAGGTGAGTCACCTCCCCATATAACAGACCCTTTCTCCCTGCATAGAACAAGCATAGCACAGGGAGTGACAGGGCAAGAAGGCCAACAGCTCCATTTATATGGAAGTCAGAAAGTATAAAGCAGACCAAAGGCAAGGAGAGCAGAGGCTGCTCAGGGCCAGGGATAAGGCAGAGAATAACACACTATGACGGGAGGGAATCTGGGGGTAACATAAAGGCTAGGATTATTTACCTGAGTGTTAGTTAGAGTTTCTACTGCTGTGATACAGCACCATGATCATACATAATTTTGGAAGAAAAGGGTCTTTTTCAGATTTCATTTCCAGGTTACAGTCCATTAGAAGTCAGGGCAGGAACTGATGCAGGAGCCACAGAGAAACATTGCTTATTGGCTCACTCCATGCTGGTTTACTCGGTTTGTTTTCTTATGTGCCCAGGCACAGCCTCAGCTCTCTCTATACCAGTGTCTGAATGATGACATTCAGGAAAAAACTCTCAGATTTACAATTCTAAATGCTACTGGTCTCTTTTCTCTTCTCCTCTCTTCTCCTTCCTTCCTTCTTTCCTCTCTCTGTTTCTTTTTCCTCCCTTCCTTTCTTTCTTTTTTTCTTTCTTTCTTCCTTTGTTTCTTTCTTTCTTTTTCGAGACAGGGTTTTTCTGTGTAGCCCTGGCTGTCCTGGAACTCACTCTGTAGACCAGGCTGGCCTCTAACTCAGAAATCCGCCTGCCTCTGCCTCCCAAGTACTGGGATTAAAGGTGTGAGCCACCACTGCCAGGCTTTTTCTTTCTTTCTTTTTCTCTTTCTTCCTTCCTTCCTTCCTTTCCTTCTTTCTCCCTTCTGGTTTTTTGAGACAGGGTTTCTCTGTATATCTTGGCTGTCCTGGAACTTGTTCTGTAGACCAGACTGACCTTGAACTCAGAGAGATCCACCTGCCTCTACCTCCCGAGTGCTGGGATTAAAGGTGTGCACTACCACTACCCAGATACTGGTCTCTTCTTAATCACCACTAACTTCTCAGCTCTGGCTAACCAGCATCAATTTCTACCATCAAAACAAAGGTTTCATTTCAAAGTAAGGTCTCTTGTTAATTATAGCCAATTCTTTAGCACCTGCTGACCAGAACCACAGATTCTTAATCCGAAACATTACATAAATGGCCTTGAGTCTCTGCTTCCCTCTGAAACCCCACAAAGCAGGCCACGTCACTGGTAGTGATCACTCTCGGCATTATCTTCTGAGTTCCTGGAGAACAACCCACAGAGCACTGAGAACTCGACAGCCTTTCCAGCCTGCCTTAGGGTTTCTATTGCTGTGATGAAACACCATGACCAAAAAGTGAGTTGGAGGGGAAAGGGTTTATTTGGCTTACACTTCCAGATCATAGTCCTCACTGGAGGAAGTTAGAACTGGAACTCAAGCAGGGTTGGAACCTAGAGGAGGGAGCTAGTGCAGAGGCCATGGAGGGATGCTGCTTACTGACCTGTTTCCCATGGCTTGCTCAGCTTGCTTTCTTATAGAATTGGACACCAGACTTAGTATGGCACCACCCACCATGTGCTGGGCCCTCCCCTATTGATCAATAGTTCTAAGAAAATGCTTTACAGCTGGATCTCATAGAGACAGTTTCTCAACTGAAGTTCCTTCCTCTCTGACAACTCTAACTTGTTTCAAGTTGACACACAAAACCATCTAATACACAACCCAAAGTTCAAATCTCTCAAAAACACATGGTCAGGACTGTCACTGCAATACTCCATGGCCTGGTACCAGTCCATCTTAGAGTTTCTACTGTTGTGACAAAACACCATGACCATAAGCAAATTAGAGTGGCAAGAGTTTATTTTCTTCTTCTTTGTTTTAAATATGGAACGCTTCACGAATTTGCGTGTCATCCGTGCACAGGGCCATGCTAATCTTCTCTGTGCCGCTCCAAGTTTAGAATATGAGCTGCCGAAGCGGGCACGTTTATTTTCGATTATACTTCCATATCATAATCTATCATTAAAGGAAGTCAGGGCAAGAACTCAAGGCAGGAACTGAAGCTGAAGGCTGTGCTGGACCGCTCTTTAGTGGCGTGCTCCTCATGGCTTGCTCAACCTGTTTTCTTATAGCACCCAGAACCACCAGCCCACAGGGAGCTGGGCCCTCCCACATCAATCAAAACAATGCCCCACAGGCCAGTCTGGTGGAAGCATTTTCTCAATTGAAGTTCCCTCTTCTCAAATGCCTCTAGCTTATGTCAAGGTGACATAAAACTAACTATGGGCCTGAGCCTGGCGGTGGTGGCACACGCCTTTAATCCCAGTACTTGGGAGGCAGAGGCAGGTGGATCTCTGAGTTCAAGGTCAGCCTGGTCTACAGAGTGACTAGCCTAATCCTCATGGCCAGTTCTATCCCAAGGCTACATACAGAGAGCTTGTCTCAGAAAAAGAGAGGTTGGAGGAGAAACGACAACAAAATCCACACGACTTAAAACCAGCAAAACAATAACAACTGGCCCATCATGTTCATCTCAAGTAATCTATATTTTGTTTGGTTTTGGTCTTTTTTTTTTTTTTTAAAGATTGGTTTATACAGTATAGCCAAGGTTGGCCTCAAACTCAAAATTCTTCTGCTTCAGCCTCCAAAAATGTCTAGGATTGCAGATGCATACTACCACACCCAATAACATTTTATTACTCTATCAACTAAAAATTCATTCCTTTGAACATAGCCATTTATGTGGCCAGAATTATGTTCAATAGGCATTTCTCTTCCTGTTGATATGGCAATGAAAGGGGGCTATGTTATTGGGAAAAGAGAATAAATAAAAACCATGTAAGTGGAATTATATCTATTACTAAATCTCTTAGTATCCATGACAAAGGGAATACATAACTAAGAAAATAGCAATAAAAAGGCCAAAATGAAACATCTCCCATAATCTTGTCAACAAAAATAGGAAATAAGAAAAGAAAACAAAACTGGAGAATCTGTCAGTAGGAAACAGTAAATAAAATGACAGACAGCACTAACATCAGTGACCATATATGAGATAAACTTACCGATGGAAAAGTCTCTCAGACTGGATATAAACATTTCAACAATGTTCACTATAAACAATATACTTTAGCCAGGTGTTGTGGCACACACTTTTGGTACCACTTTTGGGAGGCAGAGGAAAGTAGATTTCTGAGTTCAAGCAGCCTAGACCTCAGAATGAGTTCCACAACAGCAGGGATACACGGAGAGACCTTGTCTTAAACAAACAAATAAACAAACAAACAAAAGATACATATTTTAATAACTGAAAGACGCAGAAATATGACAACTGAAACACACAGTGGGCAAATATAAACCAAAAGCTGAGATTCAATGTTACTATT
Source organism: Grammomys surdaster (assembly GCF_004785775.1). Classification (NCBI taxonomy): domain Eukaryota; kingdom Metazoa; phylum Chordata; class Mammalia; order Rodentia; family Muridae; genus Grammomys; species Grammomys surdaster. The sequence continues at coordinate 1,823,303 of NW_021620773.1, forward strand.
TGATAAAGTAACTTTAAGGCAAAAAAAGAAAACAAAACATTAAGAGGCACTGTCATATACAGGTAAGAAAGAAAATATCTAAGCATGATAAACATACAAACCTTAAGGGATTCTGCAACCTCTATAATGCAGCAGTAAACAGAAATCCATACAAATAAAACTGCCTTGGCCCTGGACATTGATCCTAGGAAAACAAAAACTTAAATTCACACAAAAACCTTCACATAAATGTTGGTAGCAGCTTAATTTGTAACAGTCAAAAGCTAGAATAACATCAGAGCACACCTTTTATCTCAGTACTCAGGAGACAGAGCCAAGCAGATCTCTGTGAGTTTGACGCTAGTCTGGTCTACATAGTGAGTTCTAGGACAGCCAGCACTACATAGTGAGATCCTGTATCAAACAAAACAAAACAAAACCATAAAAACAACAACAAAGCTAGAATCAAATAATAAAATTAATTTCTTTGTGTGCTAACCAAAAAGGGGGTGGGGAAAGCTGGGATCCACTTGGACAGCCTTCAAAATGCAAGCTATAACCCTAATCCTCATGAGAAAATGAGTACTAAAAAGACCTATCTATGTTCACTTTAGTAACACATATACTAAAGCCAGACTAACATGGTCCCATGCAAGAAAGACATAAAAATTTATGAATCTTTCCTTATTTTCTTGCCTAATGTGCATATGCTGTAGAAACAGTTAACAAGGAAATAACTTTAAGTGATGGCTAGCTTTGTTTAATGTCATATGAAAATTTTATGTACAACTCCAAGCACCACTGTAAGAACATATGTGTTAAGTTCATGTAAGTGGAATAAATGTTTTAGGATTGGGAAAAATTTGGTTTTGAGATAAAGTGTCCTGTTGGCCAGAATAACCTCAAACTTACTGTGTAGCTGAGAATCACCTTGACCTCCTCCTAGTCTTTCTGCCTCTGCCTCCCTGCAGCTGAGTGGAGCTCAAATCCAGGGCTTTTGTTCATGTTAGGCAAGCACTCTGCTGAGTTATAGTCCTGGCTCCACAGAGGAAATACTGGAGAGTGAAAAAACCTGTTAAGTGTCTAAAAAATTATTACTGGGCAATGTAAATCATTTCCAAAAGGTTGCATCCTATGATCCCATTAACAACTTGGTGGGTTTTGTTTTGCTTGTTTCATTTGTTTGAGATGCGGTCTCACTATGTGCTCAGACTGATCATAAAACTCTGGGGCTCAGACAGTTCTCCCACTTCAGCCTCTTGAAAGTACACCACCATGCCTAGCTCCAGTATAACATTTATAAATAACACAATTTTAGAAACGGCAGGGTGGTACATAAATTTAATCACAGCATTTGGAAGGCAGAGGCAGGTAGCTCTCTCTGAGTTCAAGGTCAGCCTGGTCTATACAGCAAGCAAGTTCCAGGACAGCCAAAGCTACTTAGAGAGAACCTATCTCAAAAAACAAACAACAAGAACAAAATTCTAGAAAGAGAAGCTGAAGAGACGGCTCAGTGGTTAAGAGAGCACTAGTTGCTCTTGCAGGGGACCTGGGTTGGAGCTCCTGCACCTACATGGTGGCTCACAACCGTATGTAACTCCACCTCTGAGGGGTCCTATGTCCTTGTCCTCTTCTGACATCTGAAGGCACCAGGAATACACACAGTACAGACAAAACACTCATACACAGAAAATAAAACTTTTTTAAAAATTAGAAATGGGAGGACAGTGTGGTGATTAGTACTGTTTCCTAGCAGGATCTAGAATCTCGTAGGAGACAAGGCCCTGGCATACTGTGAGAGTGTCTTTAGGTTAACTGAAGTGGGAAGACACGCCCAAAGCCCAGGCAGCCACTCCCTGGGCTTGGGTTCCAGACCTCCCAAGGAGGAGGATGGCAGCTCTCTGCCGGGGATTTGTGCACTGTTCCCCTCCTCCTCGGAAGCTGTGAACACACCACCACTGCCCAGTGGGTACAGCATACTTCTTAAATCTATGGACCTAAGTCTTACAAGTTTTTGAAAAGTTTGAAATGTATAATGCTTTGAGCAATGACGCGCCTCCCTCGTCCCTAGTTTCACAGTGGGACCCCGCTTCCCACTGACACCCCTTTTATTGTCATCTCTATTTGTGCTTAATCTCAACTCTATTCCCATCTCTCAGTTCAACCTCTGAATAATTTTTCAGATACATATTACAATTCACTAATTCTGTCTTCAATATGTTTAATCTGTTTAAATTCACAGGTGCCTTTAGCCGATGTGCCATCTTGCAGGCCCAATTATTGAATATTTCTTTTTCAAACTTTACTGTTTTATTTTCTTTTGTTTTGTTTTAATATAAGTATTATCTAAGTGGTACAAGCTGGTCTTAAACTTACAGTGATCATCTTACCTCAGATTTTCAAATCCTGGGATTACGGGTGTCAAAAACCATGCGTGGTCTCTACACCCTGTCTTCCATAGAGATGCTTAACTATCTATCCATAGGTGACCTGCTGGTTACTACTGAGAGCAACCTTGTCCATAAACCAGCTTTGGACTTAGTATATCAACACAGCAGGTTGATCTTCCCATTCTGACTATTGTCCTTGAGATTCCTTCCAGACTGTAAAGAACAACAAGATACCGCCAATACCTTCTACACGCTTACCCAGCAGTGAATGGATGGAAGGAGCCTCAAGTTCTGCTTCTTTATTTCCCAGGGTGACAATTGGAAGACGGAGGGTAAGATTCAAACACAGGCGTTGCCCATGGGATCCTATAGTTCCATGAAAGAGTCCAACAGAACGCTCTGTGACAGAGACTGTTGCCAAGAGAGAATTAGAATCTAAACTGCAACTCATCATCTAGCCAGCCACAAATCAGCTCTTACCTTTTTATACTTTAACTGTTTAAAATTTATCAATTACAAGTATGGTGGTTGCCCATGCAGAGGCAGGTACTGTGAGTTCCAGGCCAGCCTGGTCTATATAGTGAGTTCCAGGCCAGCCTGGTCTATATAGTGAGTTCCAGGCCAGCCTGGTCTATATAGTGAGTTCCAGGCCAGCCTGGTCTATATAGTGAGTTCCAGGACAGCCAGGGCTATATAGAAAAACTTTCCCTCAATTTAAAAAATAAACAAATAAGCTTTATCATTATTGTGCGTCAGCACAGGTGCATATATGCCACTGCACGTATCTAGAGATCAAGACAACTTTTCGGGGTCAATTCTGTCCCTCCAACCTGGGTTCCAGGGATCAAACTGAGGTCATCTGGCTCTTGGAATAAGTACTATTACCCATCAAGCCATATTGCCAGCCCTTTTTCTTTCTAATTCATATTGGTTGGGATAAAACATGCTTCTTAAATCTGTGGACTTATGGCTTTGTTTTTGAAAAGCGAAGCTTTTTTATCACAGCGACAGAAAAGCAAACAATGCCCAGAGCATGCTTTCTCCTCAGGAGAACGACTGCTTCCTGTAGTACAAAGTGAAAGAGAGCTGTCACAAGGCTCACTCGGTGCCCTCTCTTCCTCTCGCCCTCTGAGTGTTATCTTCATGTACAGTACAGAAAAATGCTGGCAAGAACTACAATAACCAGGTGTTGTGATGCTTAGCTGCAATCCCATCATTCAGGACACAGAGAATCATAAGTTTAAGAACAGTTTTGGCAGCCAGGTGGGGGTGGTGGGTGATGGGGGGTGGGGGGTGTACACCTTTAATCCCAGCACTTGGCGGGCAAGAAGCAGGTATATCTCAGTGAATTCAAAGTCTGTCTGGTCTAAAGAGCAAGGTCCACAACAGGGAACACAGTAAAACCTTGTCTTAAAACCAAAAACAACCAACCAGTTTTCGCAACATAGTGAGGTCCTGTCATCTGACCTTCAAATGTCCATCTATAAACTATATTTGAGTAACCTGTACAATAAACTATAATTTAATTCAAAAGATCACCTTACCTCCTATGGCAATACCTTGTTTAAATCTTGTATTCAGGCAAAATAAAAAGCATTTGGGTTTTTCTTTTGTATATATGCAACTTTAAAAAAGGTGTTTTCATTCAGGGAAGAGTTTTGGCTGGTTTACCTGGAAATAAAAGAAAACGTATTTAATTTTCTTTTATAGAGTTAATTTTACATCTTCATTTCTTTTCCTGATTCTGTGATAAAATGCAAGAGCAACTTGAGGGCTGGTTTAGCTCTCAGTTCCAGGCCCTTCGTGGTACAAAAGGAATTTGAAGCAATTAGTCAAAAAACACCGGTACTCAGCCCACCGTCTCCTCTGTCTGATACAGTCTAAGGTCTGCCGTAGACAGAATAGCGCTGCCCACAGTGGGCAGGCCTCCCCACCTCAGTCACTGGATTTAGGGTAGTCAGTCTCCTGCAGACGCGACCACTGCCCAAGGGACTCTAGATCTTGTCAAGTAGCTGACAACTACTGTTATCACACTAATGAAAACGTCAGACAAAAAAAAAAAAAAGAAAACAAAGGAAATCAAGAGCCATTATTGTGATTGTCATCTTGATGGGACTGAGAAGCACCCAGGAGAGCTAGAACGCACCTCTGGACATGTCTGAGGGCACCCAAGAGATGACTGACTATAGTAGGAAGATCTGCCTTGAATGTATAGCTGATACCACCTAATAGGCTGAGGACTGAAAAAGAATAACACAGAAAAAAGGAGAGGCTAGCTGACAGCTATATATTTCTTTCTTTGTCTTTTTCTTTCCATCCCTCCTTCCCCTCATTCTCTTCCATCCTTCCTAGCTCCTATGATGCAAACTGTTCTGCTCTGCCATGGTCTCCCCACTATGAAAGAATAACACCACCCAATCTATGAAACAAAATAAATCTTTCTCCTTTTAAGTTGTTTATATGTTTTGCTTTGGTTTTGCTTTGGTTTTTTGTTTTTTTTTTTTTTTTTTTTTTTTTTGGTTTTTCGAGACAGGGTTTCTCTGTGTAGTCCTGGCTGTCCTGGAACTCACTCTGTAGACCAGGCTGGCCTCAAACTCAGAAATCCACCTGCCTCTGCCTCCCAAGTGCTGGGATTAAAAGTGTGTACCACCATGCCCAGCCACAATGAGGTTCTTAAGCCTCTAGATTTGATTTGATTGTTGGTAATCTGGTTTGATTGTTGACGTATTTGGAACAGCTTGGAGAAACACATTAGAAAGAACTTAGGATGTTGTAAGCTGAGATTGCTAGGTAATTCTGCTGGGATCTCAGAAGGTCAGAATCCTGACAAGAGTGTGGGAATGAAAGAGCAGTTTCATACAGGAACAGTGTCTATATTAGAAACTGGGTTAGAGGGTACTTGTATTACATTGTGGGAAAAATTTTGTCTATATTCTGTCAGTGCCCTGAGACTGTGTGGAGGCTGAGGTTTTTATTTGTTTGTTTGTTTGTTTGTTTAAATATGTATGGGTATTTTGCCTGAATGTATGTCTGGGAATTGGATGCCCTGGAACTGGAGTTATAAATGGCTGTGAGCTACTATGTGGGTGCTACGAGTTGAATCTGGGTCCTCTGGATGAGGAGCCAGAATTCCTAACCATTGAGCTTCTTCTAGTCCCTGATGCAGGCCCAGGGTCTCCCTGCCCTTTCATTCTTGTCTCTCCAGACCTCCTCTTTATACCACAGCCTCTCTCCAGAGGCTCCCACCCTACCTACCCATTTCCTAAGGACTTGGCCTCTTGGTTTAGATCCAGCTTACCGCTTTCCCTTCTGGCCCATCTCCATTTTGTGTCAGCCACCAATCCTCAGAAACTCTTTTTACCAGGGATTCCCAGTGGCAATGCTAGGCTGGGACACCAGAAGGTAATTTTCACTATCCTTCCTGTCCCCCCCCACCCCCTGCTGATCTTTCTGGGTTTTATTCTTAGTCTTGTAGCAGCCTACCTGAAAGAGCCCCCCCTCCTACCCTGTCTCTACTCCCTGGGGACTGTCTCTTGGTGCAGATCCCAGCCATTCCCTGTGAACTTATTGTTTCTGGACTTATTAGCTATTCCCTGTGGACTTACTGTTTCATTTTGCTTTGAGTATTTTTTTGTCTTTTTTTTTTTTTGTCTTTTTGTTGTTGTTGTTTTTGAGACAGGGTTTCTCTGTGTAGCCCTGGCTGTCCTGGAACTCACTCTGTAGACCAGGCTAGCCTCGAACTCTCGAACTCAGAAATCCACCTGCCTCTCCCTCCCAAGTGCTGGGATTAAAGGCATGTGCCACCACTGCCCGACGTATTTTTTTTGTCTTAATGTTCTTTTGCTTGTTTATTTTTTATTTTTGTTTTGTAGGAGGAGTTGTATTTCTTGATTTTTTTTGTTTCTTGTTTGTTTGTTTGGAAACAGACAGAAAAAAAGAACATAAAGTTGGGTCAATAGGATCAAGAAGGAACCTGAAGAAGGCAAAACCATGATCTTTTAAAAAAGTGATTAACTACAAAGTTAATCTAGCAAAGTAAATTTTATAACATCCTAGCATTCAAGCTGAAGCATGAGTGCTGGTGGCCGCTTTTAGAGAAGTCCACAGCGTGAATATGAGCAAACACAAGCTAGAAGAAAGGCCTGAAAGCTTTCAGTTTGCTCAGCAAAACACCACATGTAAAGTTGGGGCCAGCGAAAGTGTGGCTGCTGAAAAGACAAAGGTACTTAAAAAGAAGCCAAGTATTTTGCATCAGGACAACAGGAAGGCTGCTCTCACTTTAGTTGAGGCACAAAGGTTTTGCCTCTTTTGAAAGACAGCTCTGGTGCATCCTACTCAGGCAGTCACTTAGGAAAGCGTTTCCGCATACTCAGTCATCTAAGCACGCAGAAGACACTGCATCCATGGTCCCAGGGGCACCAGCTACTGACCACGCTGGTGATAGACTGGCCACTGTCCACAGCATGCTCAGGGCTGGTAGTCTCAGTGCTATAAAAAAGCAGGCTGAGTAAGCCAGGAAGCAGCACCACCCCATGACCTCTACATCAGCAGCAGCTCCTGCCTCCAGGTTCTTGCCCTGTGTTCAGTGATAAACTATAATGCAGAAGTGTAAGCAAAAGAAAACCTTTCCCCTCCATATTGCATACTGGTCATAGTGTTTCATCATAGCAATAGAAACGCTAAGGCACAGAATCATGGAGGCTTCCATTCTGGTTTCAAAAAAATCTGGAAGGCCAGGCAACGTGTGGTAGGGTCTGGATCCCCAAAGAAAGTCCCCAGGAAGAGTGATGCGTAATGCTGTAAAAGGCAAGATTCCATAGAGACTCTAGGAGCCAGATGTGGTGACTCATATCTGTATTCCCGGAACTGGCAAGACTAAGGCAGGAGGATTACAGTGAGTTTGAGGCCACCATGGGTTACACAGTAAGTAAGTAAAGTAAATAAATAAATAAGGCTAGAGCGATGGCTCTACAGTTAAGAGCACATACTATACTTATAGAAGACACGAGTTCAATTCCCACATCTGGCAGCTCACAACACCTGTATCTCCGGGGCTATCTGAGCCTCTGGCCTTTATGAGGACCTGCACTCACATACACATACCTCCTTCCTATGTACATAATTACAAATAAAATAAAGAAATACCGCTACAAGTCAGAGTTGTCACAGCATGGAATGTGTGCTGTGCTGGGGAAAATTACAGGAAGTGAACAGACCAGCCCACGAGAAACCATGTGGTTATAACCAGCAAGGCCATGGGAGTAAGGCTGTTCAGGACCTTGGGAACTCACATTACACCACCCACTTGCTCCAAATGCCAGTCATAGAGCTACAGGGTTTGTGTACACACATAAATGTGTGTGTGTATGTGTGTACGTGTACATGCCGTGGCATACATGTGAAGGTGAAGATAACTTGTGGTAATCAGCTCTCTCCATTCAGCTTGTACGTGAGTCCCTGGAATCAAGCTCAGCTGTCAGGTTTGGCAGCAAGTGTCTTTATGCACTAAGTCATCTAGCCAAGTAAGAAAACTACAAGACTTAACTGTGGCCTGACCAACTTTAGTCCAATATGTCCTTGCTATTCTCCAATTCCTTTCCTTTGGAAATATTTGGAAAACTTGGCATTATTGAGAATATTTACTCTATGTTACTATGTACTAAAAGTATGCGACTTTTTTACTTTACAGAACTTACAGCTAAGAATTTTCAGAGTTTTAGAATACGGTTTGGATTTAGAAGTTTTAAATAACACTGGAAAGAACTATTAAAACTACCAGACCTTTTTTAGAGATAGATTTGCATTATACTGTCAACATGAGACTTTTGGGAGCCAAAAGTGGAATATTATAAAGAGATGTATTTGGATATCAAGTTGACAAGGGATAGACTTGTGGTGATCAGGATTAGTAAAACACACTCTGGTTGTGTCTGTGAGTGTGTTTTTAGAGAACACTAACTAAGTTAAGACCTACACTGAAGGGGCTGGAGAGATGGCTCAGAGGTCAAGAGCACTGACTGCTCTTCCCAAGGTCCTGAGTTCAATTCCCAGCAACCACATGGTGGCTCACAACCATCTATAATAGGATCTGATGCCCTCTTCTGGTGTGTCTGAAGACAGCGACAATGTACTCATATAAATAAAATAAATCTTAAAAAAAAAAAAAGGGGGGACCTACACTGAAGTAGGCAGCACCAATCCTTACACTAGGAATCCAAATGGAATAGAAGGATAGAAGGAACAAATGAAGGCAGGCAGCTGTGGTGCACACCTTTAATTCCAGCACTTGGGAGGCAGGTGGATCTCTGAGTCTCTGGCCAGCCTGGTCTACAGAGTGAGTTCCAGGACAACCAGAACTATAACAGAGAAATTGTATCTGGAAAAAACAGAGGAAGAGAGAGAGAGAGAGAGAGAGAGAGAGAGAGAGAGAGAGAGAGAGAGAGAGAGAGAGAGA
>NW_021620773.1:1832135-1885302 GCF_004785775.1 Grammomys surdaster
AGAGAGAGAGAGAGAGAGAGAGAGAGAGAGAGAGAGAGAGAGAGAGACACAGACAGAGCGAGCGAGCTACTTTAGGCATTTCCCCGGCTCCTGATCAGCACAATGTAAGTACTTTCTGTTCCACCATACCCTCCTGACACATTAGATTAAAACCTCTGAAACTGACTGTGAGCCAGAATCATCTTTCCATCCTTGCTTTGGTTTGCTCAGCTGGTCACATTATCTGGTGTCATCTGGTCACAATGACATAAAACTGATATATTACCTTTGGTTAGTAGCCAAATCATCAGAACATTTCATAATTAAAGAACCAAAAAATTAGCCGGGGGGTGGTGGCGCAAGCCTTTAATCCCAGCACTTGAGAGGCAGAGGCAGGCGGATTTCTGAGTTCCAGGACAGCCAGGGATATACAGAGAAACCCTGTCTTGAAAAAAAAAAAAAAAGAACCAAAAAAATTTGTGTTACTGATTCTATAAAAATTTAGTATTGCCTTGCCTTGGTGGTGATGGCACATACTTTTGTTTTTGTTTTAAAGATTTATTTATTTATTGTATATGAATACACTGTAGCTGTCTTCAGACACACCAGAAGAAAGCATCAGATCTCATTACAGATGGTTGTGAGCCACCATTTAGTTGCTGGGATTTGAACTCAGGACCTCTAGAAGTGCAGTCAGTGCTCTTAACCACTGAGCCATCTCTCCAGCCCTGGCACATACTTTTGATCTCAGTACTCAGGAGGCAGAGGTAGGCAGATCTCTGTGAGTTCAAGGCCAGCTTGGTCTATAGAAAGACTTCCAGGACAGCCAAGGCTACGTAGTGAGACCCTATCTGGAAAAAAACAAAAACAATTTAGTACTAATATGAATCCATTCTAATCCATATTTGACTAACTGGCTCAGTGGTTAGAATGTCACCCCAAACAATCCACAGACAATGGGTGCTATGAACATGATTACAGTACCATATACTCAGGTGACTGATGAAAAAGGACGTCTAGAGCCCAGATGTTCAAGGCCAGCATGGGCAATACTAGAAAACATTGTTTTGTTTCTTTTGCATCTGGAGATACCCATATTAAATGAACTAAGTCACTGTAAGGGAGACAAGGTTGCATGTTTTCTTTCCCTTGTGAGTCCTAGACTTTATAGATACATAGAAGCAAGATTTTTTTGTCTGGAGGCACAAAGGAGAGCAAAGGGGTGTGAGGGAGGAAAAGAAAAGAGCAGTAGGGATAAAGAGAATGTGCTCAAAGAATATTATAGACTTACACAAAAGTGGCTTTTGATAGCCATGTACAATTTAAAAAGTAAAAAGAACCTGAGGGCATGAGAAAGACTGCTAGGAAGTTTCCAGTGTCCTAACAGTGCTAGAATTGCATTAACAAATGCACACTCCTGGGGTGCTAGTTTGAATGAGAATAGACCCCGTAGGCTCACATCCTTGCATGTTTAGACATCAGTTGGTAAACTACTTGGGAGCATTAGGAGGCAGCCTCATTGGAGTAGGCCTGTTACTGGAGGCTTTTCTTTTCTTTTCTTTTCTTTTCTTTTCTTTTCTTTTCTTTTCTTTTCTTTTCTTTTCTTTTCTTTTCTCTTTCTGTGAGTGCTCTGCTGCATATACACCTGTCTGCCAGAAGAGGGCATCATATGCCCTTATAGAAGGTTGCTGGGAATTGAACTCAGGACCTCTGGAAGAGCAATCAGTGCTCTTAGCCACTGAGCCATCTCTCCAGTCCTATAACATTTTTCTAAAAAAAGACTTTGAATGAGGGAGCTAAAGAAAGTTCAGCAGTTAAGAGCACTAGCTGGGGCTAGAGAAGTGATTCTGCAGTTAAAACCATTAGCTGTTGTTCCAGGGAACCCAGGATCAATTTCCAGCACCCACAAGACAGCTCACAACCATTGTTAACTCCAATCCCAGCACTTGAGAAATAAAGGCAGGCAGATCTCTGAATTAGAGGCCAACCTGATCTACACGAGTTCCAGGACAGCCAGAGCTACATAGAGAGACCCTGTCTCAAGACAACAAAAACAAAATCAAGCAAAACAAAACAAAAAGTTTGTTTTAAAGAATTTCAGTGAGGGGTTGGAGAATGGCCCATCACTGGCAGCTCTTCCAGGGGACCTAGGTTCAATTCCTAGCACCCACATGACATCTGTAATTCCAGTGCCAGGGGATGTGGCACTGTCACACAGATATACATGCACATAAAATAAAAATAAAAAATTTTTTAAAAACTTTGAATAAACTAGATTCTGTGGAACAAAACTAGGGAAATGGGAAGACCACATTTCAGATTTTAAAATTGTAACTTTAAAAAAGGATAGAATTTTTTTCTTTTTTCTTTTTTTTCTTTTTCTTTTTTTTTTTTTTTTTGAGACAGGGTTTCTCTGTATAGCCCTGGCTGTCCTGGAACTCACTCTGTAGACCAGGCTGGCCTCAAACTCAGAAATCCACCTGCCTCTGACTCCCAGGTGCTGGGATTGAAGGCATGCGCCACCACTGCCCAGCAAAAGGGTAGCATTTTAAATTAGAAGCCTTGTGAGGTTGTTTGTTTGTTTGTTTAAGACCTACCAGTCAGGTGTAGTAGTAGTTTAAGCTTTTAATCCCAGTACAAGGAAGACAGAGGTAGGTGATCTTTGTGTTCAAGGCCAACCTAGTTTACAAAGTGAGTGTAGGTCAGCCATGGTCTTTGTTTCTTTTTTTCTTTTCTTTTCTTTTTTTTAAAGATTTATTTATTTATTATATATGAGTACACTGTAGCTGTCTTTCAGACACACTAGAAGAGGGCATCAGATCTCATTACAGATGGTTGTGAGCCACCATGTGGGAATTGAACTCAGGACCTGTGGAAGTGCAGTCAGTGCTCTTAACCACTGAGCCATCTCTCCAGCCCCGGTCTTTGTTTAAAAAATAAATTAAATTAGAAGAAGTGTGTGTGCATGCTTATGTGTGTGAGTGTGTCTGGGAGAGTTTGAGAGAGAGAGAGAGAGAGAGAGAGAGAGAGAGAGCGAGCGAGAGAGCTCAACCATTAAGAGCAAATACTGATCTTGCAAAGAGTTTGGTTGACAGTATCCACATTGAGTGACACCAAGTGACTCGCAACAACTGGTAAGTCCAATTCCAGAGGATTTGATGCTCTGGCCTCCAGGAACATTTTTATCCACATGCAGACATATACATAATTAAAAATAAAATTAAAACCCAGCCAGGAATGGTGACGCTCGACTTTAATCCCAACACTTGGGAGGCAGAGGCAGACAGATCTACAAAGTGGAGACCTACCTCCAAAAATACATTAAATTAAAATTAAAAATCCTTATAAAGCATATGGGGAACTAACTGCCTGAGGAACAAACTTGTCTGAGCATTCGACCAGGGGCAAGTAAAGTACAGGCAGACTAACTCCAGACACAAAAAAGAGAAAGGGAAAACGGGGATCCTGGCTTCAGTCAAAAGTGAACATACTAAAATTCTAGACCTCCATAATGAAAACCTTTCTCACTGTGGCAATAAAAAAAAAAAGCCAGCCACCCAACTGCTGATCTTCCTGACACTTCCTAAAGCAAGGACTGCAACACAGAGACCTTTTATTTAACACAGGGCAGTGTAGGGAACAGAGGAAACAGTCCTGAGGGATTGTTTGACATGAGCCTGCCATGTTAAGGACCAAGGCCTATGATCCATGGGAAGCTGAAAAGCCTTTCCCCTGGGTCAGGCTAAGAGAGACTTCTGGTCCAAATTCCTCTGTTTACAAACAACTGAGCAGTACTTACAAAACAAAACAAACAAACAAAAAAAAACACTCTCACAATGCAACTTCTCTTCTCTCAGATGTTTATAGCCTGAAGTGAAGTCTCAGGCATCTGTATCTCCTACAGATACCTCCTGCCTACCTCTTCCCCACTGTGCTGTACAAAATAAACATTCTGGACTTCTCCATATTAGTAGTTAGTATGACTCCAGTGAAGTACATACACAGCCCACCTGGCTCCAATATCTGTCCTTTCTGCATTCCCTCATTGTCCTACACGGGCTTCTAGAACAGTCACTCTGGAAGAACACGAGCAAGGTTTAAGCAGAAAGAAGGAAGGTAGATGAAGAAGACAGGCAGGATGGGGCTGCTGGACAAAACAGATGCTCATCTAGAGAAACACCATGTAGATGACAAACAACAGGGATAAAAGGGCTGTTGTTGTTGTTGTTGGGTTTTTTTGAGGAAGGGTTTCAAGATCAGGTTTCTTTGTGTTGCTTTGGCTGTCCTGGAGCTCACACTGTAGAGCAGGCTAGACTCAAACTCACAGAAATCTACCTGCCTCTGTCTCCGTAGTGCTGGGATTAAAGGCGTACACCACCACCACCCAGCTGATATGTTTTTTTAAATCTCCTAAGTTTTTGTTTATTTTTGGTTTGGGAACAAACTACTTACTGTGTAGCCCTGGCTAGCCGGAAACTCATGGAGAGCTGCCTGCCTCTGCTTCTGGAGCACCAGGATTAAAGGCGGGCAGTATCATGCCCAGCATAATCTCCAAATCTATTTGTTGCTGTTGTTTGTTTTGTTTGAAACAGAGTCTGGAACTATATCCTAGACTGGCCAAGAACTCACAATGTAACCCAGACTGGATCTAAACTAGCAGAATGTTTCTACTTCAGCCTGCTGGGATTACAGGTATGAGCCACCACTACTACATCTGGCTCAGAATCTTCAGATGTTAATAACTACTTAAACTCTTAACCCTGTCCAGGCCAACAGGAGCTGTGAAGCCAGTACGGATAGCTGCTCTGCCTGTATGTTTTCCTACCTACCCTTTGATCTCAGCCCACTAGACTTTAAGTCCTCCACTGACTGGTATCTTAGCTCAACTTGTTATATGCAAAACACATAGGTTGGGGCATTAAAAGAGTATTTACTTCTCATATTTTAGGAGTCTAAGAGAAGTCAAAATCAAGGAGCTGGTAGGTTTTAGTCCTAATACAGCTAAGCTGCCATCTTAGTTAATTCAAATTTGAGAGTCCCATCCTCATGTCTTCATCTAGCTTAATCATGTCTTAAAGACCCACCTCCAAATATGATTAGGCTGAGGGTTAGGGCTTGAATGTATAATGGAGGGGCACACAATCCATAACCCTGCCTATCTGTGTGCTCCCATCCTATCCAAGTTAGGAAGTTTAAGGACAACATGAAGACTTAGAGGTACAACACCTGCTTTGTCCTCCACAGTGAGGACTAAGCACCTGGCAGCTGGCTCCTGTGCTGGTCTAGGCTTAGTTTGCTTGTGGTTCCATGCTCCTAGGCCTTCTAACTCTAAGAGAGTAGTCTGTGTGCCAGCAAAATCTCAGAAAGGTAACTTCAATGCAAAGTCCTCAAAGCATCAAGGGCTCTGCCAGGCTCTCAGTGTCTCTTGGTTTTCACAGAGCATCGTGTCTGTTAGATATGATGAAGACACAGTAAAAAGCAAAACCTTTACTATTAACTGTGCCAGTACTTCCAGTTAAGGACAGAGCTGCCCAACATTGTGGACACACTCTCACGACTGGTGTTGAGGGACTTGGCTCATCATGAAACCAAGCAATTATCCCAATCAGACATAGAACTGGAAGCAAACAGGTCAGCCCATAGCAGAATACCCCTGTCTACAAACACACATAGTTTCTGTCACTGATCAAGTTTGTAATCTTAGGAAAACGCCTAGTGAATGTGTAATAGAAAAGAACACATGGTTCCAGAACACAGAGCTGTTATGATGACCATTGCCACCAGTCACCCCCAAGCAACGACAGAGAACCACAGACACATCATACTAACCTACTTATTAGAGACAGAGTAGCCATACTCTGCTTGTTCTCAGTGCAACAGTGCTAAAAAAAAAAAAAAAAAAAACAAACCAGAACCAGAATGGGAAGCCTTGGCCAAGGGCTGCAGGAGAGGGCAGACTGTGGCTGAGACTCTTAAGGGAAAACAGCTAGAGACAAATTTGGAAAAACAAAAAAACAAAAAAAAACAAAAAAACATTGCCAGGGCTAGAGAGATATCTCAATGGTTAAGAACACATAACCAGGGCTGGAGAGATGGCTCTGACTGCTCTTCCAGAGGATGTGGGTTCAATTCCCAGCACCCACACAACAGCTCAAAGCTGCAACTCCAAGATCTGACACCGTCACATAGATATACATGCAAGCAAAGCACCAATGCATGCAGGGCAGTGGTGGCCCACTCTTTCAATCCCAGAACTCAGGAGGCAAAGGCAGGCAGATCTCTGTGATTCAGTCCAGCCTGGTCTATAAAGAGAGTTCTAGAACACCCAAGGCAACACAGAGAAACCCTGTCTCAAAAATAAAAGACAAAAACAAAACAAAAATCACCAATGCACATAAAATAAACAATTATTTAAAAAAATAGAATAACACTGTTTTTGCAGAAGATCTGAATTCAGTTCTCAGCACCCAGAGAGTGCAGCTCACAGCCTATAACTCCAGTTCCAGTAGAACTTGATGCCTCCAGCCTCCAAAGGCACCTGCACTCACAGGCACAGACAAACACACAGAGCCATAAACATATACACTTAATTAATAGTAACAATAACAACAGCCAGGTATGGTAGAACATGTCTTTAGTCCCAGCACTCAGGAGGGAAAGACTGGCAGATCTCTGTGAGTTTGAGGCCAGCCTAGTTTATACAGTGAGTTCTAGGCTACCAAGGGTCCACAGTGAGACTGTTTCAAATAAGTAGAAGTAATAATAATAATAACAACAACACAAGAAAGATTGCCAAAAGCTGGGCACTGTGTACAGGCTTTGTTTGTTTGTTTTAAGATTATTTATTTTAGAAACATTTTTTTGTTGTTGTTTTTTTCTAGACAGGGTTTCTCTGTGTAGCCCTGGCTGTACCAGAACTCACTCTGTAGACCAGGCTGCCCTCGAACTCAGAAATCCGCCTGCCTCTGCCTCCCGAGTGCTGGGATTAAAGGCGTGCACCACCACTGCCTTGCACCTTTGATGACTTCTTTTCCTTTTATTAAATGTACTAGAATATGACTACCTTCTTGAGAAAATATGGATTATGCCAGCAGCCATTTCCTAGGTTTTTCAAGTCCTCAATTCTGTTTGTGTCCTCTAATACATGGTTTATAAAATGACAGTATATACCTTACAAAGTAATCTGGAACCAAGTGTGAAATTACTCATTCCTGAAATCCTAGCACTCAAAGAGGCAGAAGCAGGAGAGTTAGCATTTCAAGGCCAGCTGAGTTACTTGAGTTACAGGCCCACCTAGGTTTGGAGTAAAATTATATCTGGAACACACACCAAAAACAAACCAAAATATATAATTTATATAAAGTACCCAACATATGCACAGCACTGTAAACCCATAATAAATGTCAGTAACTGTCTTAATCATGAATGGGGAGGATGATAGGGGAAGCATTGGTCAGAGAAGGCTTCCATGAATAATCTAGCGCAAGCCTTACTCATTCTAAATTAATGACCACAAACCTCAAGTAAACATTTAGTGTAGCCTAGATTCTTATTCTCTCGTTAGGAAGCTGGTTTCTCTCTCTCATAATAATGGTGATAAAACTTAAACACAGCTCTTACCTCCACTGGCTCACACCCTCACACCTGTAATTCTAACACTCTAGAGACTAGGCAGGAGGATTACCATGGATTTGAGATAGCCTGGGCAATATAGCAATTCTGACATTAGCATGGGCTAGTCAGACCCTATATAAAAATAAAGATTCAAAGTTTCCTGCTTTCCCTTCACTCTCAGCAGCTCTTAAAACTCACTATAACCAACAAAGATATCAAGACAGGTGCCAGAGCCACATCCCAAAAGGCCCCACAGCTTCCACTCAGTACCTTTGAATCCATTGACTAAATGTGAACAAGCTTCCTCAGGCCTCCCTAATGATGGCAAAACCCTGCAGAGAGGCACACACATCCAACTGCCCAGGTCTACAAGTAAACCAAGGAGACAGCATGGAGAAGAGAGGAGAGGATCCTGTTGTGCACGGCCCACATTGCCACCCAACCTGGACTCATAACTGAAAAATCATCTTGTTTTAAGCCACTAATCAATAGAGTGGGTTGTCACACAGTAACATAAATCATAAACCACCTTAATCCTTTCTGTCTTTCCTCAACTTTCTAATATCCTTATCCCCTTAATTCACAGGAGTGTGTGTTAATACCTCCTCTCCCCTCTGTCAACTCTATCAAATCCATCATGTTCCCTGACCTCCCTCTGTCACAAAGAACCCTGCTCCCACCCGAGACCAGCCGCTCCATCTCCATGTCTTCCCAAACTGCTCCATCTGAGACCTTTCCCATCAGTGCCTCTAGTCTCCTCCTCCTCCTCTAGTGCATACATACACACATGCTCACGTGACACATGTCCCACAGACAAGTGTCTCTCCAGTCCCCGGTGCTGTGCCTTGCCTTGCCTGAATTCTTGGACACCACATCCTCCCCCAGCCTCAGAGCCACTCCTGGTCAGCCCTACTCTGCTTAGTCTGCATCTTTCTTCTCTCTATGCCATGTGGTAACGTCATGTTGAAGAGTGCCAGACTCAACTCAAAGCCGCAACTTTTGGATTTCACTGCCCTGTCTAATTGTCTAATTTAATAATAATAAAAATGTTGTGGACTTGGAGGAAAAATAAAAATGGGTACCAGAGTCTAGTCCTAGCACTTAAAAGGCTGAGAAACAGAGTCACTTGGTCACTTGAGAACAGGAGTTCAAGGCCAGCCTGAAAACAGCAGGGTTCCATCTCTCTTAAAACTAAAAAGTTCAGTAGTGTGGTAGCTGTATTCAGGGTTCTCTAAAGGGACAGAATCAAAGAATGAAATATATATATATATATATATATATATATATATGGGAGATTTACTAGAATGGCTTACTGTAAATGGCTGGCCAAGAATCCAGTAGCTGAATGCCTTGGCTGATCTTTACTCTAAATTGGAATCCTAAAGTAGCTTCTGATGCCAGTGAATACCATACTAATGCCTCAGCAGAGTAGACGAGCTGACTATCAAGAGTGAGAGCAAGCAGGCAAGAAGCAAGGGCTTCCTTCTTCCTTGCTCTCTTATGAAGGCCACACTAGAAGATGTGCTCTAGATTTAGGGTGGGTCTTCCTGCTACAAACGATCTACTTAAGTAAGGTGTGCCCACCTGCTTGGGTTTTAGTTGATTCAAAGTGTAGTCAAGTTGACAACCACAATCAGCCATCACAGTGGCACACACCTTTAAAGCCAGCACATGGTGAGTCTGAGGTCAGCCTTACCTACATAGCAAGTTCTAGGACAGCCAGGATCATCATACATGAAACCTCGTCTCAAAAAAAGAAAAAATTATATCAGAGGGGGGGGAGAGAGAAAGCTCTGACTCAAATAGGGTTTATATGAGACTAGAGTACCTTTCCTGCAGATAATAACTGTAAGTTCTGAACAAAATATTAAAACAGATATCTGAAGACAGTGAACATACAAAAACTATGATAATTAGACAACCACAGTGTCTATACATAAGTAGATAATTCTTTTTTAAAACATTGGACAGAATTTTTTGTTGCCAGCTGTCTAGCAAGCATAACGCTGGTATACAGCAATAGAAACTCTTTGCCTGGCACTGTAGGACACACTTGTAATCCCTGAACGTGGGAGGTAGACTAAGTAGATCAGAAGGCAGGCAAGGCCAACATCAGCTACAGTGTTTAAGTTCAGCCTGGGCTACATGAGGCCCTGTACCAAAGAAGACAAACAAACAAACAAGGAAAGAAAGAAAAAAGTCTCAATTCTCACTGAGGGGGAAAAATAATTTAGGCCTAGAAATAGTTATTGTGACACCTTTAAATAAATACATTTTGTTGGTGGTGGTGGTTTAGTTTTCTGTTTTTAAAGGCTTATTTATTTTATGTGTACAGGTATTTTGCCTGCATGCATACATGTCTGCACCATGTGCATGCCTGGTGCCATGGATCCCTGGAATTGGAGTTATGGACAGTTGTGATCTGCCATGTGGGTGCTGGGAACAGAACCTAGGTCCTCTAGAGGAGCAGCAGTGCTCCTAACTTCTGAACCATTTCTCCAGTCCCTGGTTTTGATCAGATGAGGCAGGTTGACCGATAAGCTCGAGGCCAGCCTGGTCTACAGAGTGGGTTCCAGGCCAGCCAGGGCTACATAGAGAAACCCTGTCACAAATAAAACAAAAAACAACACAACCTGTGCCACTCTACCCAGCTTTTGTTCTTCTTCTGTTTTCCTTTCTTTAGACAGGGTCTCACTTAGGATCCCGCTCCAAACTTCTGATTCTCCTGTCTCAGTTTTAGCTAGGATTATAGATGTATACCACTGTGCTTGGCAATTTTATAGTTTTTAAATGATCAACACAACAGTGCAAAGATGATAAATATACCTAGAATATTACTGTTAACTAAAGGGGAAAATAGAAACTACCTTAAACATAAACAAAAAAATAATTAGGTAACCAATAATAGCTGACTTATCACAAGCAGGGACTAGAAAACAATGAAATAAGTTCTTTGAAGAACTGAAAGACAAAAAGTCTTCAAACAGGATTTCTACAGCCACCAAAAGAATCTTTCAAAGAAAACAGGTAGGGTCTAAGGATCTACATCAGTTGAAAGAATGCTTGCCTGGTGTAAATGAAACCACAGTCATGCTGTAATCCCAGCACTCGATGGTAATGGCAAAAGAATCCAAGTTCAGAAATGCCCAAGAATCTAAAGTTGGCATTGGCTTACAGGAGAACGTGTCTCTAAATAAGTAAATCCTAACATTCAGGAGGCTGAGGCAGGAGGATCCCAAAATCAACCTGAGCAAAACCTCATCTCAAAAGGAGGTCAGGAGCTGAGCAGGGCTCACACATGTACTCTCAGTAATCCAGAGGCTGAGAAGGATCCTCCTGATTTCAGGCCAGCCAGGACCACAGAATGAGACTCTGTCTCAAGGGGGGGGAAATCTAGCTGAGAATGTAGCTCAATGGCAGAGTACTTGCCTAGCATACAAAAGGCCCTGGGTTCAATTTCCAATATAGCCAAAAATGACTGTGAAGATATTTATGTAGTATTTTGCCTAAAGTGATGGCTCAAGTCTTTTTTTTCTTTTCTTTTTTTTTAGTTTTTCGAGACAGGGTTTCTCTGTGTAGCCCTGGCTGTCCTGGAGCTCACTCTGTAGACCAGGCTGGCCTCAAACTCTTGAACTCAGAAATCCGCTTGCCTCTGCCTCCCAAGTGCTGGGATTAAAGGCGCGCACCACCGCCGCCCAGCTGGCTCGAGTCTTTTCATCGCAGTACTTAGAAGGCTGAGACAAGAGGATAACTGAGTCTCCGACCAGCCTGAACTACAGAGACAGCTGTCAAACATATACAAGGTTTGACCCTAGAACAGAAAAGAAGAAAAGGAAAGAGGGAGAAAAGGGAAAGAAAAGAAAGAAAAGGAAGGGAGAAGAGGAGGAAAACTTGACATTTATAAATATCTCTTCATAAATTTGCAAGCTCCTCCTCAACACTAGCAAATCAGATCACACACATGAAAAGAATGTACACCGTGCCGAGAATTTATACTAAGAATGCAGTTATTTTTAACATCTGAAAAACCAATCAATATAACACACCACAAATCAATGAAAATAGAATATTCTGAATTGATACAGAAAAGGCATTTGACAAAATCTAACACTCTTCCATTATAAGAACATTCCAGGGACCAGTGAGATCACTTAGCAGGTAAGTTACTTGCTACACAAGCCAGGTGACCTTATTCTCCGGAACCCACTTAAAGGTGGAAGGACAAAGCTGACCTCATGAACTTGTCCTTTGACTTCTATATGCACACCATGGCACACATACTCACATACTAGACACACACAGTAATAATACATGCAACCATGGCATGCACATACTCACATACTAGACACACACAGTAATAACACATGCAACCATAGCACACAGATATTCACATGTCTTACACACATAGTAATAACACACGCAACCATAGCACACAGATATTCACATATCATACACACACACAGTAATAACACATGCAACCATAGCACACACATAATCACATATCATACACACAGTAATAACACGTGCAACCATGGCATGCACATACTCACATATCATACACACACACACAGAGTAATAACACACACAACCATGGCACATACATACTCACATACTACACACATAGTAATAATAAATAATTGTTTAATTCCACAAAATGGAAATGAAGGCAACTTTCTCAATCACCAAAGGCCCAGGATTATCACTTTTATTTAACACTGTTGGGGACTTTTGCTCAATGCAATAAAAAAGTAAAACAAAAGGCATATCAATTGAGAAGGAAAAATAAAACTATCTTTATTTGCAGATATAATTATGTAAATCCAAAGGGATATAGTATGAGAACTAGTAAGTTATACAATGTTGCAGAATATGATAGCAAATATATCTTTGTAAAATAACAATTAAAAACAATATAAAAACATTCATAACACCAAAAAGATAAAACAGCTCAAAATAATTCAAATGAAAAAAGTACCCTTACAGTGAAAACATAAAATACTGCTAAGAAAAAAAATCTAGGGCTGGAGAGATGGCTCAGTGGTCAAGAGCACAGCACTGTCTGCTTTTCCAGAGGTCCTGAGTTCAGTTCCCAGTAACCACATGATAGTTCACAAGCATTTATACTAGGATCTGATGCACTCTTCAGGCACATAGGTGTACATGCAGATAGAGCACTTATATGCATATAAACAAATAAACAAATAAATAAATCTTTAAAAAATCTAAATAAAAACATAATAAAAATAAATAAAAATAAAAAAATCTAAATAAATGGAGAAATTAAATTAAATGCACAGATAAAAGACCCACTAATTTAACTCTGAATTTAATCTACAGATTCTATAAAATACCAATCCAACTCATAGCAAAATTTATCACACATTTAAAACCTTATTCTAAAACTAGCAGAACGAATTGGGTAAAAGAAGTTTGTTATGTTTTTTTGGAGGGGGGGCGCCACCCTGGGGGATGGAAATATACATATATCCAGGATGGTCTCATGATTCTCCTTTTACTCAGCAGATTCCAGACTGCTGAAATCACAGATGAGTGTCATTCCACACAAGGCGCACATATTTTATAATTCCATTAAGTCTGAAGACCTAGAAATTAATCTATAGTGACAGAATAAGAACATCAATTACTTGAAGATTGAGTGGATGGCTGTAATGACTGAAAAGAACACAGGAAATTTTCAAGGGTGTTAGAAATGTTCTATATATTGACATGAGAGATGTCCACAGTATTGTTTGCTTGTTTTTGAGACAGTATCTCACTATGTAGCCCTAGCTGGCCCAGTAGTCATTATACAGATTAGACTAGCCTTAAACTCAAAGAGATCTGCCTGCTTCTGACTCCTTACTGCCAGAATTAAAAGTATGAGCCACCTCAACTGGCAACATTAAGGTTCATACTTGTCAAAACTTATTAAATTCAAACAGATAAGATTTTCCTGGGTGGCTGGGTGGTGGTGGTGCACGCCTTTAATCCCAGCAATTGGGAAGCAGAGGCAGGCAGATTTCTGAGTTCGAGGCCAGCCTGGTCTACAGAGTGAGTTCCAGGACAGCCAGGACTACACAGAGAAACCCTGTCTTGAAAAAACCTAAAAAAAAAAAAAAAAAAGATTTTCCTGGGTATGAAATATACTTCGATAATTTTAAATGCAATATTGTAAACAAAATACAAACAAAAGACTGTAGTTCTGCTAAAGGATGAAAGCTGCTAGCTATATATGAATACAACATAGTTTCCAAAATAATTTTAAAGAACAAGACATAGGAGGCCAGAAATATGGCTCAGGATCTGAGTTTGACCCCAGAAACCCACATGATGGAAAGGGAGAACCAACTTCAGCAAGCTGTCCTCTGACCTCCACACAAATATACACATTAATTATATAAATTTAAAGTAATAGTGAAAAGATACAGAACAATGTGTGAAGCCTGCTTTATGGATTTTTTTTTGAGAGGATCTCTGGTGGTTTGAATGAGAACACACATACACACACACACACACCATGGACTTATACTCGGACCCCAGTTGATGGAACTGTTTGGGAAGGATTAGAAGTCATGGCCTTGTTGGAGGTGTGTCACTGGAGATTTGAGGTTTTAAAAGCCCACACCATTCCCAGTCAGTTCTCTCTGACTCATGTTTGTGATCAGGACATAAGCTCTCAACTACTGCTCCGGCACCATGCCTGCCTGCTTGAACCCACCAAAACTGAGTCCCAAATTATATGCTTTCTTTTGTTGCCTCAGTCATGGGTGCTTTGTCACAGCAACAGAAAGTAATTAAAACAGTCTCGATATGTACCACATGGCTGGCCTGGAACCTGTTATGCAGACCATGCTCCCTGGTCTACCTACCTCTGCCAGGATTAAGTGTGTAACCTCTGGTTATACAACTCATTTCCATTTATACCTCTTTCTCTCAAATATATTTATGTACAGAATTATTAGTTAGAAACTATCTTTAGAATGTCACAAGAGAAAATAGCAACATCAATTGCACAGGCTCTGCAGTCTGGTCAAACCTGAACTCTGGTTTGTTTTGACCGTAAATACTATACTTTGTTGTATCTCAGTATCTCATACGATTATTTTGATTGTAGCATGTAAGGAGGGTGGGGTGGGGTGGGGGCACACCTGTGAATGCAGAGGCCAGAAGAAAATGCTAGGTGCCGCCAATCATTCTTTTTTTCTTTTTTTTTTTTTGTTTTTTTTTTGTTTTTCAAGACAGGGTTTCTCTGTGTAGCCCTTGGCTGTCCTGGAACTCACTCTGTAGACCAGGCTGGCCTCGAACTCAGAAATCCACCTGCCTCTGCCTCCCAAGTGCTGGGATTAAAGGCGTGTGCCACCACTGCCCAGCCTTTTTTTTTTTTTTTTTAAAGATAGGCTATCTCACTAGACCAGAAGCTTACCACTGGATTTTACTGTTGTTTTTGGTTTTGATTCCAGTTTTGAAGAGGCCAGCTGGTCAGAGAACCCCTGATATCCACCTGCCTCCACCCTGCAGCCCTTAGGTTACAGGCATTTTACAGGATATTTGATTATTGTACGTAGAAAATCTCATTGTTAGCAAAATATAAAAAGCTTAGAAAGTCTGTCAGATGCAGTTAGATGTGTCCTGAAGAGATGCTGTTTGGGTGTACCTCTAAAAGCCTCCATAGATAAGAATGCTAAAGAATGGAGAAAGTTCTTGCCTAGTTTAAAGCAAGTTGCTGGGGAGAGATACTGTGATCAGCTGGATGGCCTTGAGCTGCCCCACGGTAAAGGTGAAATGCTTCTATCCCTAGTGACTTGGCTTGGAGCCCCCCCACACACACACACACCATGACAGTGACAAGGCTCAGCCTGCCAAGGGTGAAGAGGAAGACTAGAGACTTCTTTTATAGCAGCAATAGAACCTTTGAAAGGACTCTCTCTAGCTCTCTCACTGTTTCAGCTTAGAACTTCATGGAAGGAACTCTGGGTAAGAGAGAGGGACTCTCTCTTTGGGCTTGAAGGAACAACACAGAAGCAGCTGGCAGGACACAGGTAAGACAGTATTCTAGGGAAGAGAGCTAAGGAGCCCTTGGCTTTGGAGGAGCTCCAGACAAAGGTAGGCTGGCTCAGTAGAATGACACAGATGGCGATTTCTAAAGAGCTAGCAGTTTAGTTGTAGGATCAGGCTTGAAAATAGATATTGTGTATATAGTTCAGAAAATAAAGTTACCTCACTGAGCTACCAAGTTTTTGCCTCAGTTTACCCCTCCCGTGTCTGTATTGATATAAATATTAGTTAAACTGAAAGGATAGATATTACACAGGCACATAGAGCTATGCCCAGCTTCTTTCTATGTGGACGCTGAGCATTTGAACTCAGGCTCTCTTACCTTTGTAGCAAGTCCTCTTCCCCACTGAACCATCCCTCTAGCCCTCACAGGATGTTAACAGAAATCTTAAGAGTAACTACTAGGCAGGCATGGTAGTACACGCCTGCAATCTCAGTACACGTGTGAAGCAGGAGGGGGGCAAGGCCGCAGTTACCTAGCCAAGTTCCAGGCCAGCCCACACTACATGAGAGCCTGTTAAAAAAAAAAAAAAAAAAAAAAAAAAAAAAACCCGGGCAGTGGTGGCGAACGCCTTTAGTCCCAGCACTTGGGAGGCAGAGAAAGGCAGATTTCTGAGTTCCAGGCCAGCCTGGTCTACAGAGTGAGTTCCAGGACAGCCAGGGCTACACAGAGAAACCCTGTCTCGAAAAAAACAAAAAAACAAAAAAAAAACAAAAAAAAAATCCCAAGCATTATATAAATTAGTCATGGTGGTCTACCTTTATACTCTGTAACCCAGGCTCTTGGGAGATAGAGGAAGGAGAACAGAAGTATAAGGTATTGCTCAAGCTATAGAGCAATATTTGGGGTCACACTCAGTAAAATGAGATCCTGTCTCAAAAAAAATAAAAAAGAAAGAGAAGAGTTGAAGGAAGAGCAGTTTCATGACTTTATCTTTGTGACAAGTACACAAAATGATATGGATAACACACGTGAAAGTGTCTGGGCCCGCCCAGCATGGCAGAACTGCAACTGGTCGTGACTGTTACTAGTTTAGATGTTTCCACAAGCAGACAGAGAGAGGAGGGATACAGAGCCAACCTGCCTGAAGTACAAACTCTGGCGCTCTCCCATCAGTCTCCTTATCTGGAGACAGGGAAATTATAGCTCCCATAGTCTACGGTTACTGTGAGGGCTAGATGAGAAATTCCCACATGAATTAAGTACAGAGCTGGGCATGGTGGTGTGTGCCTTTAATCCTAGCACTTGTGGGGCAGAACTAGATCTCTGCTAGTTCTAGGCCAGTCTGGTCTATATAGCAGGTTCCAGAACAGCTGGGGCCACAGAGAGACCTTGTCTCCGAATAAATAAATATTAAATCACTGGCACAGAATAAATACTCAGCACATTATGATGTGCACTAGGTAAACAGCTATTCCCCAAACTTCAAACATTATCTCCCCGCTCAAAATTGTCTGTTCCCCTGACCTCTCCTCTGGGTCTCACAGCTGTCAGTAAGACACATTCTCCCTAACGACCCCTGGGCTTCTTACATGTTTTCCACTGCTCTCGCCAAAGAAAACCTTGCTTGCTCTCTCTAACATGTAATAATTCCCTCATATATCTGCCGCAACCCAGCTTCTCTAATTAAACGATGCTACTGTCCGACCATTTGTTCCACCGAGAAGCCTGGAAACTTCTCTGAGCTCTCTCATTCCCTCATACCTCTCTTACTCTCTTCTCTGGGAAGATTCAACAGCTTTTCCTCCAAAAAAGCCCCCTAAGTTAGCTACTGAGGTCTGAACCATAACAGTCCCCTCCTATCCACGCACCAAAATTCATAGAATCATAACACCCACAACTTAATCTCCAGCGTATAAACCCCCCCAACCCAGCTCCTTCCCGAAGGCTGTGAGACTGACCAGAAGACCGACGTCCTCAGCCAACCGAGACACGATAGTATTATCTAGTTCCTGCAAGAGATCAGGGCTCTTCCTGTCTCCTCCCAATGTCTGTGTTGAAAGGCTCTGTCCTGCTCTCCCATTCTCCTCCTTACAGCTAGTTTCTTACCGGGCAGTGGTAGCACACTTTAATCCCAGCACTTGGGAGGCAGAGGCCAGGCGATCTCTGTGAGTTCGAGGCCAGCCTGGTCTACAGAGCTAGTTCCAGGACAGCCAGGGCTATGCAAAGAAACCTTGTTTCGAAAAACTAAACAAAAAGTAGCCTCTTTTTTGCCTCCAAGAGCTCACATGAGAATTAAGGAGGTTAAAGGGAAGACCCAGAACATAAGAACATCAAGAGAGGAACAGACTGGGTTGGGAAAACTTTTTAACCCCAGGCAAAGGTAGGCAAATCTCTCTGAGTTTCAGTCCAGCTTGCTCTATATAGATAGCCAAGACTCCATAGCAAGACCCTGTCTCAGAAAAAACAGAACGGAAGAGGCATGAAGAGATAAGAATGAGGACTGAAGCTGGGTGACAGTGGCCCTTGATCTGATACCAGCACTAGGGAGGCAGAGGCAGGCGGATCTTAATGAGTTCAAGGCCAGAGTTCCAGGACATCTATGGCTACACAGAGAAACCTAGTCTGAGGAAGGGGGAGGGGAGTGAGACAGTAAGAAGCCAGCAAGCAGCAGAGTCAGGTAGGACACAGATGAAGGTATCAGTGAAAGTCTGTCTGGAATAAGGCCTAGGGACAAGGATGAGGATACTGACAAACTGAAGGGAGGGGCTACAGCGCAAAGCAAGAATTGGAGAAAGGGACGGGGCTGAGAGCAGGTAGTGAACCCCAAGACCCCAGAAACAGATTGCAAACAGTCTTCAGCAAGTGAGTAGTCAGCTGCGAAGATACAAAGTAGCAGGTGAGGAAGTTCCAGAAACCAAGGAGGCTTACAGAGGAGCATGGGAGAAGCAAGAGACCATGGGGGGGCCGGGGGAGGGGGGAGTGGTAGAAAGGCAGTGGGTGAGTGATGACAACCGGGGAATGACCCATGACCCGGAAGAGGAATGGGATGGGAAATAAAGGACAATAACAAAGCCAGTGCTTGGCAGTGGGCACTGGTAGGAAGAGAGTAGTGAGGGAACACTTGATGGGTGGAAAAGTCACCACCAGCAGGCCACTGCTGGGGAAGGTGAATAAAAAACAAAGATGAGACAGGGAACACTGACAACTCCCCCCCCTTACTCCCCGCCCTATATCCAAGGTCTGCCACATCTTTACAGGCACCGACAGAGGTGAGGGACCTTAAGAGAGCAGAGGTGGATCACTGGGAGGGAGGACCACGCAGCCACTAATAGGCTGAGACCGATTCTGAGAGTGGGAAAACTCGCAGACCACTGACAGGCGTGAGCTGGGATAGTAGCTGAAAAGGATCTTGACTGCCAAAAAGGGTTAACTGAGGGAAGGGAGAGGAATGAATGAATGAATGACGGGAGTGGAGAGCGCTGGCTGACAGGGGAGCAGACTGATGGAGGCGCTGACCCCTGACGAAGCGCAGGGTGACAAAGGCGCTCATCTACCGACTGGGCACCGACTGCACATGCTGACTGACAGCAGGACGCTGACTGATGGAGAAGTGGGGGATCCCTCCTCTCCCAGGGCCAGAGGAAGCAGCAGCAGCAGGCGCGCGGCCGCACTCACCTGCCCCGCAGGCTGGGGGGTCGCGGCGACTCCTCCGAGGCCCGAGGGAAGCCGGGACGCTCGCAGAGGTGAAGTGCGGACGGCTTGGAGCGAGCCGCACGCACATGGGCCCGGCCCCGCGGAGCGGCGCCTTCCGACTCGGGCGCAGCCGGGCGGGAGGTTCGGGACCCGCTCGGGACCGGCTCGGGGCCGCGGGCGAGATCGCTCCAAAATGGCGGCGGCGGGTGCGCGTGCGCGCGCGCTCCGGGGGCCCGCTTCCGCGCAGGGCTGCGCGCGCGGACGGGGTCGGGGCGCGGGCGCGCCCCGGGGGCGGGGCCAGCGGAGGAGGCGCAGAACCGCTGCTGCGGTCTCCGGTCTGTCCGAGTGGCGCTGGATCGTCCTGAGGCGTCCCGGTGATCAAGCTGGCTGTGCGAAAATCTCTGGACACCTTCAGACACCAGAGCAGCAGCGCGCAGAGGCCTCTACGTCCTGTTCCTGAACTGGACTGCCAGCGGACCTGCTTGGTTTTGTGTTTTTTTGTTTTTTTTGTGGGGGTGGTGGGGGGGTTCTTTTTGGTTTTTCGAGACAAGGTTTCTCTGTGTAACAGAGCCCTGGCTAGCTGGCCTCGAACTCATAGAGATTCTCCTGCTTCTGCCTCTGTGTGCCACCACGCCCCGCTCTGCCATGTTTTCTTTTCCTGGATACCCCGTCCTGGTTGCCCAGAGTTTGTGCACGTCACATACGTGTCCATCTAACATGAGTTGAAATGAGTTCAAATTAAATTAATCTCTAAAATGAGACTGACTTCCGGTGGCAGCGTGGGCCGTGGGAAAAATATCAAAAATAGAAATGAAACATGTGAGGAATGTGTCAACACATTCTAGTTATGAACTCACCCCCTTTCAGCTGCAAGTTCACTGCCGTTTGTACGAAAATGTAACCCGGCGTGGGTAGTGCACTTGGGAGACCAAAGCAGGAAGATAACAAGTCCCAGGCAAGCAAAACATTGTCGTTCCGGATGTATTGGCGCAAGTCTTTAATACCAGCACTCCAGAGGCAGAGGCGATCTCTGCCAGTTCGAAGCTCGCCTAGTCTACTCAGCGAGTTCCGGGTCAGCTAGGACTGACAAAGTGCAAAAATGTCTGAAGGGGAGAGCATCTGGGCCCTTCAAGTGTTTTTTTCTTTGAAGTGATGCTGCTTGCTGTGTTTTCCCTTTTTTCAGCAGAGGGCGCCAAAGAGACACTGTTGGGGGAAAGGAAAGCGGGGGGGTTTTTTTCTTCCCCTGTTTGGAAAGCAAAATTGGAGGTATCTGGGTTCACAGTGTAATCTCTGGCAGTAGTCCGCAGCACAGCTTTTCCCAGACCATCCTGACTGAAAGTGTTTCTGGGTAAGATTTACCCTGAATAATTTATCCAAGACCTGGATGTGCTGCAGAACCGGGGCTTGTGCTGGGATACCAAATACAGGAGATGACCCACTAGTCCCACGACTTCTGCAGTGAGCAGGTGCAAGCCTGCCCCTGACCTTTACACAGTTCTTCTGTCCAGGCCAGAGTTCGTGAATCAGAAGCAGCTCTGGGCACACCCTCTACACACACACACACACACACACACACACACACACACACGCCATTTTTGTGGTATTGGTCTGACTTGTATAAACTAAGGAAACACAGTAGCATTGCATCTCCAGCCCTTTAGCCACTCCCCCCCCTTTTTTTTTTAAATTTTGAGCTGGGCATTTAGTCCCAACATTTGGGAGACTGAGGCAGGAGAATCAGTAGTTTAAGATAAGTTTTGGCCACATACTGAGTTCAAGAGAAGCCTGGGCTACTGAAACCTTGTGTTTTTATTTTATTTTATTTTATTTTATTTTATTTTATTTTATTTTATTTTTGGTTTTTTTCGAAACAGAGTTTCTCTGTGTAGCCCTGGCTGTCCTGGAACTCACTCTGTAGACCAGGCTGGCCTTGAACTCAGAAATCCACCTGCTTCTGCCTCCCAAGCGCTGGGATTAAAGGTGTGCACTACCGCTGCCCGGCGAGACCTTGCTTTAAAATATGTTTGTTTGTTTTGAGGGCATAAGGTTTTGCTAAATTGTGCAAGCTAGCCTTGAACTTGTGGCATTGCCTACTCTTTTCACACCCACACTGAAGTCATCAGCAAATCTCTTGTTCTTCATGTCCGTATCTAACCTGTAAAACCGGTTTCTCTCATGTGGCTGTAAACAATGTAGATGGGCCCCCTACTTTTTATCCTGGAGAACTTGCTGCAGGCCCTTCAGCATGGTGTTCAAAAGGATCCAATTAAAATAAATCAGATCACATCTCTGACCTTAGGGCTTGCTGTCTCGCCCAAGATGAAAGCAAGAATCCTTGCTGTTGCCCACAAAGTTGTTTGTGATCTGATCTCACTTTATCTGCTCTGCTCCTATTATTTCACTTAAGTCGTGGTAACCTCCTGCCCCAGGTCAGCTGTTCACAGGGTCTCTGTATCTTTTCAGGCATCTCCGCTTTTATTGCTATGCTTGCTGATTTGCCTCATAGATACTTATTTATGGCCACCCTCCCTCCTCCTCCAGCCAGGGCTTCCCCGACTGCTCCATTTGAAGCCTCAGGCTTACATCACACCAGTTTTATAGCCTTGTCTCTCTTTTGGTCTTTCCTTCTTCCCAGAGGTATCACAATCCCATAAGGAGACCTGAAACCGCACAGTGATTTCAATGGAGAACATTTGATATGGAAATTGTCAATTACAGGAATATTTTGAAGAAATAGAACTATATTCAAGAGAGGGAAAAAAATCTAGGAAGACAGTTTATTCTCCCAATGGGAGTTCACTCTTTTTTTTGGGGGGGGGGGTTGTTGTTGTTTTTCGAGACAGAGTTTCTCTGTGTATCCCTGGCTGTCCTGGAACTCACTCGGTAGACCAGGCTGGCCTCGAACTCAGAAATCCACCTGCCTCTGCCTCCCAAGTGCTGGGATTAAAGGCGTGCGTGCACCGCCACTGCCCCGCCGAGTTCACTCTTTCTTAGACAAGTTTGATTGCATCCTAGTTGAAGGCAGAGACATTCCCTGGGCTGTCCTGAGCTATTCTGGGTAGAACAGCCATGCACTATAGGACGGAGCTTATAAAGAAATACATCGAGGAGCGCCTCAAACTGAAGCCCGGAACTCAAGTGAGCTACAGTGATCAAGGGAGAAACTGAGATGGAGACCTCTTCACGGTTTTCCTCCATGTCCAACCTTCAGCTCACCCATAAGCAGTACCGGGTGATAAGAAGGCACTTCTGGTTAGACCCCAACCCGAGGGAGAAGACTCTGGAAGCCTTGGCTGATACACTCAACCTGAGAAAGAAACACGTCAAGGCCTGGTTCCACATGATGCAGAATCAGAGGGTGCGATACTTGCTTTCTAAGATCTACAGGCAGCAGAGTATGTTGTGTCGCCAGTATATATCAAGAGCGACCAGGCAGACGAACCCAAGGAGTCCTCTCAAAATGACCCTGGACTCCCAGAAGCTTTGGAAGCCTTGAAGAATCTCACACTCTCTGGATTCCAAAGCACAGTTGGCCCGTCACAAGATTGCTGCCTTCAACTTCCTTGTTGGGGCAGGGGATGTTGGGATTTATGTCTGTGGAAGGTATATTAATAATAAAGTTTGCATTTATAGAAAAAAGAAAGAAAGAAAAAGAAATACATCTTCCAAAGAGCAAGTAAGGATGAATACTAACCAACCACTGGAGCACCAGTAAGCATCACTGGGAATCACCGTGAGGGACAGCAGCCAGGAAACACCAATACCTGATGAGGATGAGAAGAACGCATGTCTGTCCCATACCAGGGCAACTACACAACAGAAGCCAAGGTGGAGAATGGATGTGGAAAGCCAGAGTCTCTTCTGTCCTGTTGAAACTTAATATAGTGTGAGTGGGAGTGGATTTGGATCTGACGTGGTAAGTGGGAAACTGGACAGTCAACTCTGTGAACATCCTTCGATGCAACAACAGAACACACCTGCATTTCCAGCTAGCGATATTGCTCTTGGGGCCGACAAGATGGCTCTGTGGGCAGAGTCAATCACTGCCAAACCTGACAGTCTGAATCTGACCCATATGACCCACATGGTAGAGAGAAGTGACTGCCACACTGCCACAAATTGTCCTCTAACCTCCACAGGTTAGACACACGCACACACAAAGAAAAGTAACTTTGAACAATTGTTCTGTATTGTAATCCCTACTCTTTCCCTGAAAATGAGGTTATGTACGCTTCCAGTATTACTTTGGTCACTCACTATTTTGATTACTCCCTAAGTACAGTTGCCATACCACTGAAAAGTTTCTTATGCTAACATTAAATAATGACATCATCAGTCAATGACATACTTTTGAAGAGGAGTGTGCACAAATATATAACGAATTATGAAGAACAGGCAAAGCTACTACATCCCTTGCTTCTGTAATTCGTGATAATACGTAATTGGCACATGTCGTCTCTAATTATTTGTCATGTACACAAAACACCTAAAACAAAGACAAATATTACAAAAGGACCAAAGAGGGAACTTTTTTACTAAGAGCACTGAGCAAAAAGTTGTTCACCAATAAGATGGAGAAAGCAAAGCTGTCATACAAAATCAGTGCGGCATCAGCACTGTCAGAACAGGCCTCGTAGTGGCCTGAGTTGTCCTTCTCTCAAGAGACCCCGGGTTTCTGTTCCAAGACAGACCCAGGCACCAGAATCTCCAGAAAGGATGAATGCAGGCAGAACTACACTTACATACACGTAATCAAATTGCTGTGCGCCAAAGACAGAAAAATCATAAAAGTAGCAAGAAAAAAAAAATGACTCACCAACATTAAGGAGAAGCAACCATAAAGTTTATAGCTAATGACTCATTTGAGACCACAGAAGTGATAAAATTGCAGAGTGTGAGGGAAAACTAAAACCTGTTAGTGAATAAACTCTATGGCAGAGGTAGGCTGAGCTCTGTAAGTTAAAGGACAGCCTGGTCTGCAGAGTGAGTTACAAGACAGCCAGGACAGAGAAACCCAGTTGCAAAGAAGATGAAGAAGAAGAGGAAGAAGAGAAGGAGGAAGAGGAAGAAAAGAAAAGAAGAGGAAGAGGAAGAAGAGGAAGGAAGAAGAAAGACTGGGGAAATAGCTTAGTCAGTACATTAATTACTACGCAAACATGAGAACCTGGGTTCTATTCCAAAAACCCACATAGAAAGCCAGGCCTAAACTGGTCAGTGGTGGCACATGCCTTGGGAGCACTTGGGAGGCAGAGGCAGGCAGATTTCTGAGTTTGAGGCCAGCCTGGTCTACAGAGTGAGTTCCAGGACTACACAGAGAAACCCTGTCTTGAAAAACCAAAAAAAAAGAAAAAAAAAAAAAAAGAAAAAGAAAAGGAAAGCCAGGCCTAGCATTCTGAAGGAAAAAGTAGGCAGATCTCTGAGTTCAAGGCCAGCCTGGTCTACAGAGTCTATTCCAGGACAGACAGGAATACACAGAGAAACATTGTCTTTAAGGGGGTGCGGGGGTGTGTGTGTGGGGGGGGAGAAGCCAGGCCTATCGATTGGGGAAATTAACTTAGCAATTAATAGCACTAGCTGCTCTTCCAGAGAACCTGGGTTTGATTCTCAGCGACCACATGTCGACCTACAATCTTCTGTAACTCCAGTCCAAGGTCGACTGCTGGCCTCTCCTCACACATAAACACTGTTTGTTTGGTTGGTTGGTTGGTTTGGTTTGGGTTTTTTGTTTTTTTTTTTTTTTTGAGACATGGTTTTCAATTTAAAACAAGAAATAAAAAGGAAAGAAAGGACATGAGTGCTTCTAGGTTTGATGGAGGAAAAGTTTGTTGTAGATAAAAAGGAGAGCATAGCCAGAGGCAGGGACATCCGGGAGAGTACAGAGCAGACACAACCAGATTGAGCTGAGCCTAGCCATGTGGGGGAGGGGGAGGGGACTCGAGAGTGAAAGGAACCAGGTGCAGCAGCCAGAAGGCCAAAGGTACAGAAAGGGCAAGTAACCAAAATGGCTGGACTATATAGGGAAGAGCCTCTGGGGGAAGAACAGCCCAACCCCTGTGCTAGAGAGCTCAGGGTAGAGGCTTGGGTATACCAGTTGTATTCTGTAACAGATAGAGGGATGCTGAGACAACCTGGAAGCCAGGCCCTCTTCCCATATATTAAATAGGCGCCCCAACCATTTGTCCGGGATTGAAACTTAGCAGGTTTCTCTGTGTAGCTCTGGCTGTCCTGGAACTCGCTCTGTAGATCAGAATGAACTTGAACCTGGAGATCCTCCTGCCTCTCTCCAAGAGCTGGGACTAAAGGTGTGTGTCTGGCTACATGCATTCTTTCCTAGCAGAAATTTTTAAAATGATGATCAGAATGCGGAAGAGACTATTAGACTGGAAAGGATGCCAGGGGAGAACAGAAGGACAGGAGTGTAGAGGCGATCTAAACATGATCTATATATCATATAGATCATAGTGAAACCACTAAAATTACAGTGAAATGGTGTAATCTCAACAGTTAAGTACAGGCAGCAGGATCAGGACTTTCAAGGTCAGCCTCATCCACATATGGCTAGATAAAGGCCAGCCTTGGCAACAAGTCACCCTGTATCAAGAAATAGAAATTACTACTTTGTACAATTAATACATGTCAATAAAAACTGCCTTATAGCAGAGCTACACTAGTAGCTAAACTAGAGGTCATCTAACCCTGCAGAAAGTAACGAAGCGCTCCAGAGCGAGATTCGGTAGCATATAACAAGGATTATGTACCAAGAGTGATGGGGTGTGTCCTCTTATCTGTTTAGGACACAGAATTCAAGCAACGCATTATGTTAATAAAGGACAAAACCACACATGATTATGATAATAAGGCAGAAATGGTATTTCATACAACTTAAAGTTGTTCATAATAAATACTCTTCACAAACTGGGGATGGATAAGAAATTCTGCAAGCAGCCGGGTGGTGGTGGCACATGCCTTTAATCCCAGCACTTGGGAGGCAGAGGCAGGCGGATTTCTGAATTTGAGGCCAGCCTGGTCTACAGAGTGAGTTCCAGGACAGCCAGGGCTATACAGAGAAACCCTGTCTCGAAAAACAACAACAAAAGAAACCAAAAACAAAACAAAAACAAAAAGACAGAGTCTCTCACTGGCCTCACAAATAGGAGAGGCTAGCCAGCAAGCTCCAAGAAACCACCTGCTGCATTCCCAGAACTAAAATTACAAGCACAAGACATCACACCTAACCTTTTTTTTTTTTAGATTTATTTAATCTTTTATTTCTATGTACTTATGTTTGCATGCACGCATTCCTTTGGATGATGACCGTAGAAGCCAGAAAGTGTCAGATTCAGACGGCTGTGAACTAGCTGACTATATGACATGAATCCTAGGAACTTTGCAAGAACTGCAAGTGCTCTTAACCACTGAGCTATCTCTCCACCACCCCATCTCCTCTCCTCCCCTCCCCCTGACGACTCTTTGGGGTTCTTTAGTTTGCTTGTGTGTGTGTGTATAATTTCATTTTATGCATGAGTGTTCTTCTGCATGTACACCTGCATGCCAGAAAGAGTATGAGATCCCTTTATAGATGGTTGTGAGCCACCATATTGGGTGCTGGGAATTAAAGTCAGGACCTCTGGAAGGACAGTGCTCTTAACTCTCACATTTGCAAAGTAATCATTTTCTTTTTTTTTTTTTTAAAAGATTTATTTATCTTATGTATATGAATGAGTACACTGCAGCTGTCTTCAGACACACCAGAAGAGGGCATCAGATCCCATTACAGATGGTTGTGAGCCACCATGTGGTTGCTGGGAATTGAACTCAGGACCTCTGGAAGAGCAGTCAGTGCTCTTAACCCCTGAGCCACCTCTCCAGCCCCAGTAATCATTTTCTGACTGAGCTATCTCTCTATATCTTCCCATACACAATGTTTGTTTGTTTGTTTGTTTGTTTGTTTTGAGATAGGGTCTCTTGACCCGGCCCAGGCAGGTGAGTCAACAGAGTCTGTGAGAGAGAGAGAGAGAGAGAGAGAGAGAGAGATAGAGAGAGAGAGAGAGAGAGAGGATGGAGTCAAGACAGAGTATCTGATCAAGTCTCATTTATTGAAAAGAAATCATGGGTGTATATAAGCACAAGCAGGGGAGTGCAGCTGAAGACACTGTACCACGGGTGCCTTGCAGCTGTAGACACTAAACAACAAAACAAGATGTGTCTGAGAAAAACAAGATGTTTATCAGAGTGTGCTCAGCTGTTGTGGGCTGTTGAAAAACAAGTCTCTTGCCAGGGTATATGGCCCAAGATGGCTGCAAAGAAGATAGCCGCTTTCTGCTAGGAGTCTGCTCCCAACAGTCTCTCTGTCCTGGAACTCACTCTAGAACAGGCTGGTTTCAAATTCATATAGATCTGTCTGCCTCTGCCTTCCAAATGCTGGGATTAAAGGCGTATACATGTGCCCTCAGTACCTGCTTTTTTTTTTTTTTTTTTTTTAGTTATACAAATGAGAAGGGAGGAAGTCAAGCTGGGTGTGGTGGAGCATATCTATCATCCCAGGACTCAGGAGGATAAGGCAGAACCATCACCAGTTGAGGTCACTCTGATCTACTGTGTGAGACCATCAAGTACATTACAAACAAACCCCCTCCAAAAAAAAAAAAAAAAAAAAAAACCTTTGGGGCTGGAGCGACAACATGGTGGTGGTTTGAGTGGGTTTGTCCCCCGTTGACTCGTGTGTTTGAATGCTTGGTCATAGGGAGTGGCACTTTGGAGGTGTCACTGTGGAGGTGAGCTCTGAGGTCTCACGTATTAACTCAAGCTATGCCCAGTGTGGAATTCTGGTCTCTTCCTGACTGCCTTCAGATCAAGATGCAGAACACTTGGCTTCTCCAGCACCATGTCTGCACGCATGCTGCTATGCTTCCTGCCTTGATAATAGACGGAACCGCTGAACCTGTAAGCCAGCCGCAATTAAATGTTGTCCTTATAAGAGTTGCCTTGGTCATGGTGTCCCTTCACTTTCCTGTAAGCCCCTACACTCACTTGTATATAATTCTCCCAAGATACATATTGTCCATAGAGGTACTGGAGCAACGGTTCTCAGCCTCCCTAGTGCTTCGACCCTTTAATGCAGGTCTTCATGTTGTGGTGACCCCCAAACATATCACTATTTCATTGCACTTCGTAAGTGTAATTTTGCCACGGTTATGAGTAACATTATCTGATATTCGACCCAGTGAAAGGGTTGCAAAGGGATCTCGACCCATAGGTTGAGAACC
Organism: Grammomys surdaster; assembly: GCF_004785775.1. Taxonomy (NCBI): domain Eukaryota; kingdom Metazoa; phylum Chordata; class Mammalia; order Rodentia; family Muridae; genus Grammomys; species Grammomys surdaster. The sequence continues at coordinate 1,860,687 of NW_021620773.1, forward strand.
GTTGTGCTAAAGTTATACAGGATGCAGGCGGTGAACTGAGGCAGGGAACTCCATATGCATAGATTCCAGGTCATAGTCTAGGAGGGGGTGGGATTTTTCAGCTGCTGGGGGCACCATACTCCTGTAAGTCCAATGAATTCATTGGTTCACTCAGTTGGATGGACTTGAATGGAATTTTTTTCTTTGGCCTGTCACTTGTACTTTAATAGTTGATATTCATTCAACTCTCCAGGAAAAGACATACAATATTCATATAGTCCAGAAGTTAGAAGCTAAACATTGCCGGGCAGTGGTGGCACATGCCTTTAATCCCAGCACTTGGGAGGCAGAGGCAGGCGGATTTCTAAGTTCGAGGCCTACAGAGTGAGTTCCAGGACAGCCAGGGCTACACAGAGAAACCCTGTCTCGAAAAACCAAGAAAAAAAAAAAAAAGAAGCTAAACATCCCTGGGGGGATTATTCCTTGGTCTACCACTTTGGACATTCTATTTTTATGAAATTTTGAGAAAAAAATGAACCCTGTGGAGACAGGAGGCAGATCTTTAGTTGTCTGGTTTAGGAGTATAAGCAAGGATGGAAGACAGACACAATGGACTTTCAAGGAGAAACTGAAACTGCCTTTCAGATTTTAAGATGTCTATTTTACTAGCTGTAGTGACTCATGCCTGTAATTTCAGACCCTAGAAAGCTGAGGCGGGAGAATCACCACAGTTTGAAGTCAGCCTGTCTCCACAGTGCTACTTACTCATCCAGAAAGGACTGCCTAAAATATAGTTCCTTTTTTAAAAAAATGTGTTTCCCTATATGTGATGGTTTGAATAGGTTTGGCTCCCATGGACTCGTGTATGTGAATGCTTGGCCCACGGAGAGTGGCACTATTAGGAGGTGTGGCCTTATTGGAGTAGGCGTGGCCTTATTGGAGTAGGTGTGGCCTCGGAGGAAGTGTGTCACAGTAGGGGTGGACTTTGAGGTCTCTATGCTGAAGCTTCACCCAGTGTGGCATGAGAACCTCCTCCTGGCCTCCTGCAGAAGACAGTCTCCTCCTGCCTGCCTGGTCAGATCAAGATGTAGAACTCTCAGCTTCATCTCCAGAGCCTGGATGCTTCCATGCTTCCCACTGTGAGAATAACGGACTGACGTTCTGAAACTGTAAGCCAGCCCCAATTAAATGTTGTCCTTATAGACTTGCCTTGGTCTCTTCACAGCAATAAAACCCTAATAACACACTGCATATTTAGACAGATATAGATACATATGTGTATCAGGTGTGTGCACGGTGTCTGCAGAGGCCAGAAGAGGACATCAGAGCTCCTGAAACTGAAGTTACTGCTGATTGTGAGCTGCCCTGTGGGTTCGGGGAACTGAAGCTAGGTTTTCTGGAAGAGTACCAAGTCCTCTTAACTATGGAATCATCTATTCAGCTCCCTCTATTGTTTCTTTTTTGCTAAATTCTAGTGCAATGTAAAATCATCTATGGTGATAGCCATCCTAATGGCTCCGTGAGTAAGGGCACTTCCCGCTAAGCCTGCATACCTGAGTTTGATCCCTGGAACCCACAAGGAAGGAGAGAATCAGCTCCCAAAAGTCGTCCTCTGACCATCAGATACGCACCCTAATAGGTGCATCCCTTGCCACTAAAATAAAATTAAAAATGTAAAAAGTAAATAAAAAAAAAAAAACACCTGCGATAGCTCAGTAGGTAAGGGCACTGGTTAAGTACAATGCCTGGAACTTACATGGTGGAGAGATTCTTGAAAGTTGTCCTCTAACCTCAACATGTGTATTATGTGGCATGTATGTGCATCCTACCCTGAATAAACAAATAAGTATGGGGAAAAAAAAACAGAATATTGGGGCTTGGGCATGGACACAAAGCCATGAGCTTTCTTGGATGATGGCAACTTTTTATATCTTCCTAATGCTTGAGTTACATAGGTTTGTCCATTTGTCAACATATATTGAAGATTCATGCATTTTGATATATATGCGATTTGCTTACAAAGAAGAAAAATCCTGGAAACAAATAGTAATTAAGGATGAACCCATGTTCACTGTAGTTGTTTGTTGTTGTTGTTTAGAAATGGTGTCACTGTAGTCCAGGCTGTTCCTGAACTCTAAGCAGTCCTGACTCAGCCTCCTAAGTGCTCAGATTATTATAAGCATGTGCAGCCATTCCTGGCTAATAATATGGGTCTTAAAATGAGTATGTCCATGTCTTTAACTGTCTTTTAAACTGATCTAAATGGATCTCCAGGCATGGTGGTCTATGTCTGTAATTCCTGTACTGGAGAGATTAGGGCAGGAGGATTTTGAAACTGAGGTCAGCTTGGACTATGTAGCAAAACCTTCTCTCAAAAAATACAAATACATGCATGAATCAATACACAGTGGTGGTGGCAGCAAGCACCTTTAATCCCAGCACTCCAGAGGCAGAGGAAGAAGCATGAAGATCTTTGTGAGCTTGAGGCTAGCCTGGTCTACAGAGTGAGTTCGAGGACAGCCAGGGCTATGCAGAGAAACCCTATCTCAAAAAAAATAAAAAATAGCCAGCCTGGTCTACAGAGTGAGTTCCAGGACAGCCAGGACTACACAGAGAAACCCAGTCTTGAAAAAAACAAAAATAAAAATAAAAAATAGTTGGAGGTATTGGAGAGATGCCTCAGTGGTTAAAAGCACTTACTATTCCTTCTGAGAGGCCATGGGTTCCGTTCCCAGTGCTCATGTGGTGGCCTACAACCATCTGTAACTTCAGTTACAGATCTGATACCCTCCTTTTGCCTCTGCAAGCACCAGAGCATACATGGTACATACACACTTTTGCCTCTGCAAGCACCAGTGCATACATGCTACACACACACACAAACACACCACTCATACATATAAAATAATGTTTTTAAAACTTAAAAGACCATCAACTTCAGAGCTTTGGATAACAGTCCTGACCTGTGAGTCGTGGTTACTTGATGTTTAGCTAACTGCATGTGTACGGATCACACCACTTCTATCTTTCCCCATTGCAGCCAATAAAGACTCCTACCTGGGGAATACAGACTTGACACTGACTCTCATCTCCACACCCCTACCCCTAACCCTAACCCTTTGACTGTCTTGTGCATAATCTTGCCAAACAATCCTGTCAGTGACTGGCATCCTGCAGGTGGACAAAATGGGCTTGGTTCACTTGCAACTGTGCAGTTGGTAGCAGTTTTCTTATTTATAAAATAATAGTTGTCTTAAATTCAACAAAATGTGGTAATTAAAAAGGATAATGATTTTGTGGCTCAGAAATAACCATAAGCTCATATCCCTGCTTGGAACCTCATGATTCCTTTTGGCAGATGGGCTGGAAGCTCCTAATTTCTAGACAACTAGAAGTCAATTGAACAACCATAACAACAACCGAAAAAAGGTGTTGATGGGGCTTTACGATCTTTTCTGCTCTGATTTTGTGTATCCCCGAGGTCAATTTAACCTTTCCGTAAATCCACACCAATGAAAGAAAACCACTTGAGACTTGGAAATTGAACCTGGGTGTGGTGGTGTACACTTTTAATCCCAGTTTTTCTTCTCACTCTCATTACTTCCATCAGCACTGTGCTCTGACTTCCAACAGAATGGAGTTGGGGCTTAATAACATTTTAATACAGGCTTAAGCACAAGGGTTAAGAGAGACAATGTAGCCTGGTGGTGGTGGCACCTGCCTTTAATCCCAGCCCTTGGGAGGCAGGGGCAAGCAGATATCTGAGTCTGAGGCCAGACTGCTGGTCTACAGAGAGAGTTCCAGGACAGCCAGGGCTACACAGGGAAACCCTGCCTTACAAAAACAAAAACAGAGAGAGCCAGAGAGTGAGGGAGAGGAAGGAAAGAGGAGAGAGAGAGAGAGAGAGAGAGAGAGAGAGAGAGAGAGAGAGAGAGAGAGAGAGAGAGAGGGAGGGAGGGAGGGAGGGAGGGAGGGGAGAGAGAGAGAGAGAGAGAGAGAGGGTAAAGGAGAGAAAGTGAACTTCATATGGGTGATGATGGCTGCCTCTAATCTCAGAAGAAGCAGGCAGAGTTTTGGGAGTTCAAACCTGGTCTACATATCAAGTTCCACACCAGCCAGGACTACATAGATCTTGTCTCAAGCAAGGGTTTGTGTTGGGGGGTGGGGACTCAAAAGAAAGAAAGACACATCCAAGAGCATAGGTGTAGGCTTCTCAAGGAGCCAGTAAGACAGATCCACGGTTATGGGGTCTGTAAGGGAGAGTTATAATTGTCTAGCATCGGTCATCTCTCCCATCTTGATGGCTCTCAGATTGTATCTAAGATTACTAACACCTCCTCCCCAGTTTTGATGAGGATGGGTGAGGTAGCTCTTTGGAATGCCTTGGATGGCAATCTTTAATAAAGTAAAACCAGAAACCACTAGGATTGCCCAAGAGATCTGGTGTGTGTTCTTTCCCTGTAAGCCAGGGATTCTAATGGGAAATTGCAAGTTTACAGCAGGGAAGGGAGAAGGGCCTTAGTTGTTACTTGTGCTTGGGGCAGGTAGGACTAGGACGAAGGCTCTCCATTCTCCCCTTTTCTGTTCCCCCAAATTTCCCTGTCTTTCTAGCCGGCCTCATTACTGCTTCGTTCTAAATTCACTCTTCTATAATACCCATCCTGTGAGCTCGGGTCTGCAAACTACATTAATCCCAGAGGCAGCAGCATTAGTTGATCAGGCTGCCCCTTTCCTAGCCAAAGTGGGCACACTAGCCTGGATGGGAATAGATCTGGATAGACCTGCCAACTCAGCTAGAACGGCCTTCAAGATGGGTGGGTGGAGATGCCCAATGATCTATACATTCAGACATAATTTTGTAAACTTAAAACAATGAAGTATTAAGATTCATTTTTAGGCCAGGCGGTGGTGGTGCACGCCTTTAATCCCAGCACTTGGGAGGCAGAGGCAGGCGGATTTCTGAGTTCGAGGCCAGCCTGGTCTACAGAGTGAGTTCCAGGACAGCCCGGGCTACACAGAGAAACCCTGTCTCGAAAAACCAAAAAAAAAAAAAAAAAAAAAATTCATTTTTAGTGTGTTTGCCTGGCGCTCTCAGAGGATGGAAGAGGGCATCGAATCTTCCGGAAGTCCGGTTACATTTGTGTGCTGGAAATAGAACCCACGTTCTCTGGAAGAGCAGCCCTTCTTAATCGCTGAGCCATCTCTTAGCCCCAAACATTGTTTTTAATTTTGTTTGTTTGTTTGTTTGCTTGCCTTGATTTTCCTGTGACAGGGTTTTGTGCGTAGTCCTAACTGTCCTGGAAACTTGTTCCGTAGACCAGGCTAGCTTCGACCTCAGAGATTTGCCTGCCTTTGCCTCCAGAGTGCTGGGACTAAAGGCGTGCACCACCACAAACCACCCGTGGTTTTTCACACTTTTAAAAAAGCATTTTGAGGTTTGTCTGTCACTAGCTTGGGCGACTGTCCAGCACGAAAGCTGCCCATGACAAGCGATGACACGCAAAATAAACATTATGCTCACAACCCTCGGCCGGGTTGGATACCCCTGGGGAGTGCCCAGTACAATCCTATGTGTGGCCCAGACACCCCTGGTAGACAACACTACACGCCCAAAGTCCCTCAGAAACCATATGCTGGGCAGGGATGATATCAGGAACCGCCCTTTCTCTCCTGCCAGATGCAGGGCGGTACTAGCCCCCTACTGGCCGACCTGGGTCAAGCAATCTCCTTCATCGGGAAGCGCCTCCATCTCTAGACCCCTCTAACCGGCTGGGGCCTTTCTCGCTGGTACGTTAGGCGACACCCCAGGGCGGACGCTTCTCTAGCGCCAGGGGGCGCGCGGCTGTTCAGGGGCCTTTCTGGCCTGCGGCGGCAGCTCGACTGCTCCGAGGCGGCCCAGGTGAACCTTTGCGTTTCTCCGCAACGTGCCGGGTACCGCCGGAGCTGCTACCATGGAGGTACCGGTGGGCCCCGGGCCCCGGCAAGCTGGCGGAGAACTAGGCGTGACAAGATCCACGTCCTCCGGTCGCGCGGCGCGGACCGGGACTCCGGAGATCCCCTGGGCGCGCTTCTCTGCCTGGCTGGAGTGCGTGTGCGTGGTCACCTTCGATCTGGAGCTGGGCCAGGCGCTAGAGGTGAGCTGATGGGCTGGATGACCCTCCAGAACTGTCTCGGTGCCTTTCCTTCGGTGGCCAGAACCTCTCCAGAGGCCCCTCCTCTCCGGACGTCCCTCCTCTCCAGATGCCCCTCCCCCTCACGCTCCTCCCTTCTCTCGCCTGCACCCCTGCTGCTGCTTTCCTCCAATTCCTCTACGCCGCCGCGCCGTTTCTCTACCCGGGGCGCCCACCCTCCAGGAAGCTGGACTCATAGCCTTTTCGCCCATAGCCTTCCTACTTGGTCTAGGGTCCTCTTAGGAGCCTCTCTGAATACTTTCCACCCTCAGGCTGACCTTTCCCCCACTTCTTTCGACTAGTGACTAGCTTAAAGACCTCCTCTTTCCTATTGCCTGTCACCTCTCCAAGAGGAGCCTCTTCTTCAGAGCTCTAGGAAGTCTTCCCAGGCCAAGGAAGGGACGATCTCTAAAGCCTGGCTGCCAATCCATCAATGTAGCCTACGAAGCATCTCCAGCCCCTTGGTTGCTCAGGCCAGAGTCCTTCCTCCTGCCCCCACGTCTCACACTGGGTCTGCTGCAGTCTCCTTGTCACTCACTGGTTGTTCATTTCTGGCTTTCCTGCTAAAAATCTCGTGGCATTCGTCTTTCAATTAGAATCAGATCCAGACCCTGTGAGGCCCTGCTTGATCCCAGTGTCTTGAGCTCTTCTCAACCTATGACATCTGGTCACCAGCTGTGAGCAGTTGGGCAGGGCCTTAGGCTTTTGATGTGGTCTTTCTGTGGTCTGAAGGCCTCCATCCCCCTAACCCACGTACACAGAAAGGCGGCTTCTCTTCTGCTAGATAAGAGGAAAATATCAACCAGGCATAGCAGTGCCTGCAAACCCAGCCTTGCCAGGGTGGGTGGGAGTGGGGTGTTGGTGAGGCAGGATGATAAGTTTGAGGCTAGTCTGGATTGATATAGTGAGTCCCAGAGGAGCCTGAGCTACAGAATCAGACCTTGTCTGAAGAGAAGAAAGAAAGGAAGAAAGAAAGAAAGAAAGAAAGAAAGAAGACAATGTCGCACGTATCTTTAATCTAGTACTCTGGAGGCAAAAAGCACACTGATCTCTATGAGTTTAAGGCCAGCCTGGTCCAGGTAAGCCAAGGCTACATAGTGAGACTTTTGTCTTTAGAAAAGAAGAAAAAAGAAAAGAAAAAACAAAACAAAACCCACGAAACCACCAGAAAGATAAGAGGAGGAAGAAGAAAATGCTACAGGCTCAGTGAAGCCTTTGTCAGGTCCAGTCAAGGTAATGTCTAGGTTCTCGAGGCCCTTGACAAAAAGCCGCAGGTTCATGTAGATGGAGGTGTGTCAGAGGCAGACCACACTCTCAGAGGAACCCGGGAGAGCCTGAGAGGTTGTGAATGGAGCTGAGGTAGGTAAGGCTGAAGTGACCCTTGAGACAGCTGGGGCAGCATACCTTTGTGGTTGGGAAATGCTGTGGCCCATATGATCTCTGAGAGGCTAGGGGTCTAAAATCTTCTAAACAGAAAGGTATAATTCTTAGGAGGGACTCGAGGTACCTGGAAGACCTGTTGTAAATGGCACCACTTGACAGGGTGAGGTGGCACCCTTGGTTAAAAAGTCCCACTTCCTGCTGTGTAAATTCTTTCCTGTAGAATCACAACAGAAATTGAGAGACTTCTCCTTTAACCATAGAAAGAAAACCTGGTATGGTGGTGCACACATTTAATCCCAACACTCAAGAGACACAGAGGCAGGCTTATCTCTGAGTTCAAAGCCAGCTTGATCTACATAGGAAGTTTCTGGACAGCCAGAACTATATATAGTTATGCCCCCAGGCTGGTTTTGCTTTGTTGTTTTATTTTGTTTACAGCCTCTTGCTGTGTAGACTTGGCTACTTGGAATTCACTCTTTAGGCTAGGCTGGCTTTGAACTTGTAGCAGTGTGTTCCTGACTGTCTTTCACACGCTGTACATACAGGCATGCATCATCATGCCTGGCCTTAAGGTAATCTTTTTTGTTGTTGTTTTTGTGTTTTGTTTTTTTTTGAGACAGAGTTTCTCTGTATAGCCCTGGCTGTCCTGAAACTCCCTCTGTAGACCAGGCTGGCCTCGAACTCAGAAATCCGCCTGCCTCTGCCTCCCAAGTGCTGGGATTAAAGGCATGTGCCACCACTGCCCAGCGAAGGTAATCTTAAAGGTTATGTGGACTTGGACTCCTGAGCCTTTGCTGGACAGTGGGTGTGGGACTGCAGCTGGCTGAGGATTAGAGCCCCACAGCTATGCCTGAAATATCCCATAGCAGTGACTTGAGTCTTTCCCAATCTCTGACTGTATGGAGAAACTCTGTAGTGAGTCTGTGAGGTGGGGCATGCATGTGACCCTCGTCTTGTTTGCCTCTTGACTTTCCTCCTCACCCTAGAAATCTCAGGGTCCTACTGACTTCCAAAGAGCTTTTGCCCTGCACTCATTCACAGCAGCTCAGCCTGACTGAGTAGTATGAAGCCCAGGACTGACTGTGGTATGAGGATGTAGAAGAAAGATGGGCTGGAGAGAGGGCTCAGTGGTTAAGAGCACTGACTGCTCTTCCAGAGCTCCTGAGTTCAGTTCCCAGCATCCACATGGTGGCTCACAACCATCTGTAATGAGATCAGATTCCCTCTTCTGGTGTGCGACAGTACACTCACAGAATACATAAAATAATCTTTAAAAAGGAGGAGGAGGAAGAGGAGGAAGGAGGAAAAGAAGAATGAGAAGGAGGAGAGAAAAGAAGAAGGAGAAGAAGAAGAAGAAGAAGAAGAAGAAGAAGAACAACAACAACAACAACAACAACAACAACAAGAAAGACAGTCTGCCTCCTCCAGGAGATTCACCCAGGCTCAGCTAAGTAAGGATGAGAAGCAGGCATTGAGACTGAAGACATTTCTGTTTCAGGTGACCCTTCCCTATTGAAGACAAAATGTGGCCCATTGATGCACTCATTCATCAGCCAATCAAGTTCTGAGCAGCCAGCACCAGACTGGTCCAGCTGAGTCCATGCTGGGCTCACGGTTCAGAAAAGCAGATGCAAATGTAGTTTCTTGCCCTGCGGGAAGTTAACCTTTGCTAGAAAGGGGTAAGTAGTTGGGGGCCTCAGTACTCAGGACTCCAGCAGCACATGGCAACCCTCAGCAGATGGGTGCACCAGAGCCTACGTGCAAGGCAGGGTATCTAGCTTTAAAGGGAAATGGAGAGGATCAGGAGAGCATGTGTTGGGGTACCTGTAGGCCAGCTGAAGAAAGGCTCTGCCATCTCAGTCCATCTGGGTGGCCTCTGGCCAGTTATGTCCAAAGAAATCTTTTCCTGTGTTGTCTACAACCTCTCAGGAGGTAGCTCTCACAATCTAAGGACCCTTTTTACAGCTTTTGGTGGTGGCAGTGGTCCCCCCACCCCTTTGTTTGAGACAGGGTTTCTCTTATGTAGTCCAGGCTGTCCTGGAACTCGATCTGGCATTCACTCTGTAGACCAGGCTGGCCTTGAACTCAGAGATCTGCCTGTTCTGCATCCCGTGGCTGCCACCACTTGTTTTTTTAAATGTATGGATAAGGCCAGGCATAGTAGCCCATACCTTCAACACTCAGGAGGCAGAGACTGTGGTGGGTGGATGAGAGGAGGAAGAAGAGGAGGCAGGGAGACCCAGGAATTCCATTTCCAGGAGCTCCAATGTCCTTCCCCCACCTCTACGGAATCCTGCATACATACAAACTCTCGCAGGCTCCCATATGTGCACACTTTTTGTTTGTTTTCTGAGACAGGGTTTTACTTTGTAGCCCCAGCTGTCCTAGAACTCGCTGTGTAGACCAGGCTGCCTTTGCTTTCATTGTAAGTGAGGCTTTTTGAGGAAGGAGGTCACCTGACACAGAACCTTCTTCAGCCTCGTGGCCTCTGCCTCTAAGTACTAGTCTTGAAGGCTTGTGCTACCATTCCGGTTCTCAGCTTGGTTTCTCGTATCATCCAGAACTACCAGTCAAGGGGTGGAGCCTTTCCCACATCATTCACTAATGAGAATGCACTTGCCTACTGGCCAGACTTCTCAAGTGAGAGTCACTCTTCTCAATGAATCTAGCTAGCTAGTGTCAAGTTGATGAAGCACACTGGCTATACACTAGGGGTGAAGGCCATGGAGAAGACGATCTGATGTAAGACAGCATATAGAGGAGGAGGTGGTCACTGGCAGAAGCATTGCCTGCCTTAGCAAACACATGCCTGTGGCCCTGCTGAGCTGTCTTCGTGGACCGTATCACTAAGGCAGATTCAGGATCACCAAGTACTCTGTCTTCCCCTGCAGCTAGTCTACCCAAGTGACTTCCGGCTCACAGACAAGGAGGTAGGTTCTGGATTTCTTGGGAATGGATATCCCTAGGAGTGAGTCAGCCCTCACTGGATTCTGTTTGTTTCAGAAAAGCAGCATCTGCTACCTGGCGTTTCCAGACTCCCACTCAGGTAGGTGATCCCACACCCCCTGAACTGGACGCTCACTCTGGGACTGGAAGGCAATGGTCAAAAGTGGATGACAAGGCCCAGGCCAGTGGTATCTAGGTAACCAGCAGTGTACAATAAGGATGGGTCCTCACCAGAGCCCCAGCTGCAGTAAGGTAGCCATGTTCTCTAAAACCCATAGAGAGTCATATATCTGGGCAATCTGATCTTCACGCCATCACAACAGCTGACTGGTGAGCACTGTGTAGTGTATTTTCCTGTCCCAGGCAGATTGAGTCAGGCTCTTGCAGAGAAACAGAAAGTGGTTCTGTGTGTTGATTCATCCAAGGCCCTTGTGTTGTGTTTAGGATTAGGTTAGGAGTCTGCTGGGAAACATATCCTCAAGGCTGTCTGCTCCTGAGTGGACATTTGTGCCAACAGAGGCCAGACCAGTGCACCCTTGTGCCACAGCCCTCACCCCTGAAAATGGGAGGAGATTCTCCCACTGTGACTTGTATGATGAGACTGCCTCTTTTCAGGGTGCCTAGGAGACACTCAGTTCAGTTTCCGCATGCGTCAGTGTGGAGGGCAAAGGAGCCTCTGGCATGTTGACGATAGGTCATATAACAACAAGGCCCCCTTGGCATTGCAGGTAAGTAGTGGGGTGTCTCTCTGGTCTGTGTCTTCTCTCCCTTTGTTGGGGGGCTCCTGGCTGTGAAATCTCCTTAAGGCCCCTGGGCTTTGTGTGATAGAAGTACTGGCCAGGCTCATCCTGTGAAGTCAATGACTGTTGCAGGTCCTGCTGATTCTGTCCTGGGGGACTCCACCTAGGCCAGCTCTTACGGGGTTCACCAGGATCACTAAAGTTAATTCTGTGTGTCATATCTCCCTTGCTGGGCATCTGCGTGACTAAGTAAGCTGTCTCAGTGGGGAAAACTCTGAAGGGCCTTCCGAGGGTCTTGGAGCACTCTCATATTGGCTAAATTCTTTCTGTAGTCCCAGATGTTCCCTAGACTGTATTAGCCCACTTTCTGAACTAGGGACTCCTAGGTCCCACTATGCTAGGCAGAGAGCAGGCAAGAGTCTCAGGGGCAAGTGGCTCCTAGTATCTCTTAGATTCTTAGTACCCCTCCTCCATCCTTTTTTTTTTTTTTTTTTTTTTTTTTAAGACAAGGCCTCCCACATAGCATTGGCTGTCCTGGAACTAACTCTGTAGACCAGGCTGGCCTTGAACTCAAATATCTCCCTTTTCTGCCTCCCAAGTGCTGGGATTAAAGGCATGTGCCACCATGCCCAGCCTTAGGTTTCCTCCTTAATGACCTTTGTATATGTCATCCAGGATCTAGCTAATACCCTAGGTATGCATGACTAACACTGCACTCCTTACAGAGGGAGCCAGCGCACTACCTGGGCTATGTGTACTTCAGACAGGTGAAGGACAGCTCTGTGAAGAGGGGCTACTTCCAGAAGGTGAGTTGCCTGCCACTGTGACATAGTATTGTGGATAGGCAGCAAATGGCAGATAGCCGGAGATCAGTGAGTGAGGGGTCCTGAGCCTCCATCTGCAGCCCACCTGGGTAGCAGGACCAAGGAGGAGCCACCACTGGGCCCAGTACTTCCTGAAGCCCTTCCTTGCCTAGTATGGCACTCGAGACCTTTCTGTCTTTGGGTCCAGAATATCTCAGCTCCTCGAGTCTTGCTGGTGTCATCACACTGCTGGGGTAAGCCCACATTTCCAGCCCACATTTCCCTCTGAAGACCCCAGGTCCAGTTCTAATCCTCTTATCTGGGGCTCTCTACTCTACAGTAAATGCATCAGGCTTTTTCTCGTCCAGTCCTGACACATGAGTTAGGTCTGTTCTGTGGCAGCCAGCTGTGGGGTGGCAGGAATGTGCTGTTCCAGCCAGCTGTGGGTACACGTGGTTTCAGGGTTGCCATGGGCTCCTAGGAGTGATGTCTGATGTCTGTAGCTGAATGCCCTCTGATTGGCCCTGCCTCATTACAGTCTTTAGTGCTGGTCTCCCGCCTGCCTTTTGTCCGGCTGTTTCAGTCGCTCCTGAGCCTGATTGCCCCTGAATACTTTGAGAAGCTGGCACCCTGCCTAGAAGCAGGTGAGTGGTCATCAGATGTGGCCAGCGTTGCCTCACCTCAACTTTTCGGGAGAGCTCCTGACATTGGCCACCTGTGTCCACAGTTTGTAATGAGATTGACCAATGGCCAGCCCCAGTGCCTGGGCAGACCCTGAACCTACCTATCATGGGAGTCGTCATTCAGGTGAGGGCCCTTTGAAGAGTAAGCAACGCTGGTGTTGGTGGGTGGAGATGCTCTACTCCCTTCCTGCCGGCTGCTTCCTTCCTCCCCAGGTTCGCATCCCATCCAGAGTGGACAAGCTGGAATCCCCTCCAAAGCAGTGTGACCAAGAGGTGGGAAATGGGGTAGAGGGAGGTGGGCTTTACCTGAGTTCTGTCCCTGGGCTGGATGGTTGTCTCCTCTACCTCACCAGCTTACTTTGTGGGTGCCCAAACCTAGGCAAAACCACGGGGGTGGCCGGCAAGTCTCAGTATGAAGCCTGCCTGTGCTGCGGGGAGGGGAATGGCAGGGGGAGGGGCTGCAGGGTGATCGTCAGATAGAACCTCCCCCTGGGCCTGACCTACCTTCCCTTCCCTTCTCAGAACCTGCTGCCAGCTCCAGTTGTCCTCACTAGTGTCCATGAATTGGATCTGTTTAGGTAAGCCCCGTAGGGCACCACAGTCATACACTGTTGTCATGCAGGGCACAGCTTGCCAAGAGAGGCTGCCTGTCTGAGCGACTCTTGAGATGTTTGCACACTAGAAGAAACCTGCGCCCAAGTGTCTGACGTAGGGGAAATGGGGGAAAAGTTCTGTAGCCAGGAAGGTTCTGTGCCTAGGGAGGTTGCCAGGAAGACACTGCTCTTTGTGGCTGCCCCTTTGTGCCTTTCTAGATGTCTTCAAAGGGACCTGGACGTTGAGATTATCTTGTTCCATTTGGGGCCTAACAGGAGCCAGGGCTTTAGTCTGGATGCATAAGAGGCAATAGTATCAGCAGGGCCCTGGATTGGCAGGCCCTCCTAGGGCTTTGGATCTGCAACAGGAGTTTTGGACCCTCACAAACAGGGTCTAGGTCACATCCCCTAGGCCAGGAGTTGCTCAGTTTGTCTATCAGAACATAGGTGGTGACTCTGGTGACCTGAGATATCACTTACACTGTGACCATCCTTACTGCTGTCTTTGGGAGGGGTAGTTTGTCCTATGCTCACAATACCACCTTTGTAACAAAGCTGCCTGACTGAACCAGGTGCTTCCGACCAGTTCTAACCCACGTGCAGACCCTGTGGGAGCTCATGCTTCTTGGGGAGCCCCTAGTGGTCCTGGCACCCTCACCTGACGTGTCTTCAGAGCTGGTACTAGCCCTAACCAGGTACAAACTTTACTCACTAGACTGTCATGGCTGTGCCTGGTTACCCTAGCCTTACACATTCCTTGCTGTCTTCCCCTGACAGCTGCCTACAGCCCCTGAAGTTCTGCTGTGACTTCCGTCCCTACTTCACCATTCACGACAGTGAGTTCAAGGAGCTCACAACGCGAACGCAGGCTCCGTAAGTCCATGTCCTCGCACCCTGCTCGCACCCTGCCTGCCCTAGGCCTGTCTCTGCCTCTTCTCTTTCTCTCTCTCTAGACCAAACGTGGTCCTGGGAGTCACAAACCCTTTCTTTATCAAAACACTCCAGCACTGGCCTCATGTCCTACGAATTGGGGAGCCTAAGATGTCAGGTGAGAAGTCCAGGGGCTATGAGCCTCATCAGCTTGGGACCTGCCTGAGATGGGGTTCTGTTCCCAATACCTCTGAGCCCATCTTAGGCAGAGGTGTGGGTACTGAGTCTTGGTTACTGGGTGTATTTCACAGGGGACCTACCTAAGCAAGTCAAGCTTAAAAAACCCTCACGGCTGAAGACCCTTGACACCAAGCCAGGTCTGTGCCTCCCCCTTGGGCTGCAGCCCCATCTATTCCGGTAAGGCCTGTCCTACATTTGGTAGATTCCTCCAGTGGGGATGGCCAGGCCTTCTGACTCTTTCTCTTTCTATTCAGGCCCCATGATGGCAGGTGGGGGAACATTGTCCTCCTTAGCAGGTCCCTTGAGTCTCGGGATGGAGGGGGTGAGAAATGTGCAGTTTCTGTCAAGGGAATGGGGCTGTAGGCAGATCAGACAACCATTTTCATCGTCAGTAGAGTTCTGGGGGTATGGAAGGGAGGCTGAATGGACAGCCACAGCTCTGACCTCCTGTCAGGCCTCTACACCTCATATACTGCCCACCTCCACCGGGACAAAGCACTGCTTAAACGACTGCTCAAGGTACAGCCTACTGGGTAGGGCCTGGACGTTGGGACTTGGTGTGAAGGATGCAGGGTACCAGTTGATGCTGAGACACAGTCCCCTCTTCCTCTTGCAGGGTGTACAGAAGAAGCGGCCATGGGATGTTCAAAGTGCCCTGCTGAGGCGGCACCTTCTAGAGCTCACACAGAGTTTCATCATCCCTCTGGTGAGACAGGCGGGAGTGTGCCAGCCATGGGCATGAGGGAGACATGGAAGGGGTTAATGATTGTAGAGCCTGTGACAGGGCTTATGTATGGTTCACATTCATTGCCTGTCTCTTAACCCTCCAGGAGCACTACATGGCCAGTCTCATGCCACTACAGAAGAACATCACACCTTGGAAGGTGGAGTCCAGGGACTTCTGGGGGAGGGTCAATTTAGTTCCCATACCGAGAAGGGAAGGCCTGAGGCAGATGTCCACCTGTAACAGAGAGGGTAGCTGAGATACAGAGCCACCAGGGCACAAAGTTGACTCTGTGCCTGTCAGGCATCCCCCACAGGGCAGAGAAATTAGGACTGCAAGGAGGGGGACTGACAGAACTGTCCAGGGATCTGTCCCAAGCAGGGTGGATGAAGATCTTTGGATATGTTCTCGGGTGAGGGTCCCATCCCGCTGAAAAGGAGGACCTGTGTGCCTGGCTCAGTAGCACCCAGCTCATGTGACCTTTGTCTCAGAGCCCCCCCCAGATATGCCCCTTCCGCCAGGACGATTTCCTGCGAAGCCTGGAGCATGCAGGACCCCAGCTCACCTGCATCCTCAAAGGCGACTGGCTGGGCCTCTACAGGTGGGAAAACCTGGGACGTAGGCTGCTGTGGGTGCCCCCAAGTTCGCTGAGTCAGCTCCTTAGCTGCCTCTCGCCATCACAGGCGGTTTTTCAAGTCCCCCCATTTTGATGGCTGGTATCGGCAACGACACAAAGAGATGGCCCAGAAGCTGGAGGTTCTGCACCTGGAAGCTATTTGTGAGGCGGTGAGGGAAGGCAGAGGGAGGGATAGGTGCAGGCCCAGGGTAGGTGGGAGGCTTGGTGAGAAGAGCCAGAAATATCCCTAACAGAACATCGAGGCTTGGATGAAGGACAAATCGGAGGTGGAAGTGGTTGACCTGGTCCTGAAACTTCGGGAAAAGCTGGTGAGGAGCCTCCTTGTATTGCCCAGCCCCTACTTGCCAGGCTAGAAGTATGCCCACCCCTTACCACCATTGTCTCTCCAGGTACGGGCACAGAGCCACCAGCTCCCTGTGAAGGAGGTGACACTGCAGCAGGCTCAGCTGTACATTGATACAGTTATTGGCTCCCTGCCCAAGGACCTGCAAGCAGTCCTGTGCCCTCCCTAGGACAGGGCCAACTTGTGTGGTCCTGGGGACCTAAGTCTGCCAAGTTCCCTCTCCTTTGAAAGGCAGGCCTCCACCAAGCTGGAGCTCCCAGCTTTGGGCTCCTACCTCAGCTTCAGCCCCCTCCCAGAACCACCCTTGTCCCAAGCAGTAAAATGACATTTGGAATGACAGTCTGGTCCCTGACTATTGGGGGATTTTGTGCTGGCACTGCCTCCCTTCTTCCTGGGCCCCACCTGTCCTCCACAGCTGGAGGTGGGAGTAGTCTAGTAGCCCTCACTGATGTAGGTGCCTTCACCACCTGCCCCCTCCTGACTCCCATCTGCCTACACTCCAGGATGCCCTGTGTTGGGGGTCCTTTAGCCCAGCAGGCTTCCCAGCTCAGAGAAGAGGGAGGCAGCTGCCAGGGCCAGCCCCTTTCCTTTACACCCGACTCGTTCTGGGGAGGGAGGGACGGGTACTTTGCTTAGGAAGCTACTTAAGAGGGCAGAGGCTCTTTGTCCTATGAGGACCTAAATCTCCTTCCTGCTGTGATTAGTCAGGATGAGAGCCTGAGGGATGGTGTGGGGCCTGGCACCCCACTTGCAAAAGCCAGTTCTGGCTGTTCTTTGAGGTCCCCAGCACAGTCCTTGTTCCTTTTCTTGGAACACCCCCTGAACACCTGCTCCATAGATTTCACCCAGGCTGCCAAGGGATACTCCAGCTTTTCCTCCTGTGTCTGCCCCTCCCCCTAAAGCTTGAGAGGCTTTGGGTTTGTATAGCCTGATGCTATACAGTCTCTTCTGTCTTAGCCTTAAGGTACAATTGAGTCCTTAGGCAGAACTATCTCTCTCTCTCTCTCTCTCTCTCTCTCTCTCTCTCTCTCTCTCTCTCTCTCTCAAGATTTATTTATGTGTGTGAGTACATTGTCACTGTCTTCAGACATAACAGAAGAGGGCATCAGATCTCATTACAAATGGTTGTGAGCCACCATGTGGTTGCTGGGAATCGAACTCAGGGCCTCTGGAAGAACAGAAGGTGCTCTTAACTGCTGAGCCATCTCTCCAGCCCCACAGGTATCTCTTGGAGGTGCTGTTCTGTGCTCCCCCTAAAGGGCTAAAATGGTCCCAGGGGCCTAAGTCTCCCAAACTTCCCTCTCCCTTCAAGGCTCTATCTTGGTTTCAGACCTCCCTTCCCCCCAAGAACCACCTTTGTCCTAGCAGTAAAAATGACATTTGGAACCACAGCCTGGTCCCTGAATGTTGGAGGATTCTGTGCTGGCCCTGTCTCACCTGTTCCTGGATTGATGCTGTTGTGCAGTACTCTAATCCTGGGTTACAGTGTGTTACAGTGTTACAACCTAGCACCGCAACCTGGCCCTTGGGGTGGTCCAGACTGGTGAGGATCCAGCTGAGTATCAGAAACCTGTAGGTGGGTCTCCTGAACACTTAGCCTCCTCCTCTGAGGACTGGGCCATATGGGTTCACTGGGCAGTGACGGGCAGTAACAGGGAGAAGGGCATTCGAAGAGAACGGGCTGTATGCCCTGTGACGCTTTAAAGGAGTGCTAGCAAAGTAAGTTGGTTTAGAGCTGCATGGTGAGCTTTTGCTTTCTTACAGAGCTCCCGAGTAGCATGACTGTTACCTATTCTGGGTTCTTTGGACTCTTTAATCAAATCTTATGTACTGCCTTGTCCCTCCTCACTGATCCTGGCTAAGTCCTGACACAGCAAAGGGATTCCAGTGTTAACAGTTGTCAGCACTGTGCCTAGATCTTTGTATGTGTGCAGTTGTTTACTCCTGACCTTAGCCTATGACAGCTTGTCACACTGTCCACTCTACAGGTGAGCAAACAGACAAAATGGGTGAAGGTACATAGTGATCTAGGTCACTCTAACTCAGTTACCAAGGATGGGACCTGTTAGAAAATTGAGCAAAGGCAGGTAGGTTGACGTGGAGACCTTGTCATTAGGAAAAATGGCGTTGGCACCCCCCTGGAACAGAGGTGCCAGCATCACCACCAAGAGCCTGGTCTCTAAGGGATCTTCAGAAACGTGGCACCATCCTCTGTGACAGCTGGAGCTGTGGGGACTAGCCACTTGGAGTCTGCAGAACTATGCCTTTGGTGTGCCCAGCCTCCTACCCAAGTGTACAGTGGCCAGGTCTAAGTCTCCTCGGTTTTAGTGGTTCCACCCTAAAATGCACATCTCAAATGACTCTCTGTAGGCTGTCACACAATAGGCTTCAGGGTGGCCCCCCCCATGGACCTCAGCCACCATCAGCCTAGGACTATAACCAGCTTCTGCCCTGCCAGTTGGTCATCCTCAGAACACTGGACGTGGGAATCAGCAGACAGATTGGGGAGGGGAGGCTATGGACACAACAGTGCTGCCTAGGGCATAAACCCAAGGCTGACACATAGGAATGAGGAAAGTTCCAGTCTCTTTGAGGGGCTTGTCCTGGTTACTCGGTAGGGTATACAGGCCTGGGGCCTCCTACCAGCTACATCTTCGCCTACTCTTGCTCTCCCAGGATGGGATCAGCTGAGTTAGTGGAGCTTCTGTCCAAAGTAGGCCCAAACCCATCTCGTCCCACCCATGCCAAGGGCAGAGCCTGGAGGGAAGAAGAGACAGATGGCTCCAAAGAAGTGCTCCCCTCCCCCCAATCCAGAGGTCCCTTAGAGGTTTAGATGCCTGGATAGTGAAAAACTAATCCTGGAGGCTGTGATCCCCAGAGCTCCCTTGTGTGGGAAGTTGGAGAGAGCTGTGAGCCGGCATTCAGGGGATCTAGAAGGGCTGGGTGGAGGTCATGAGGCAGCCAGCCCTAGGGACAGACCGGAAGGACAGGAGGACTCTTTTACCCTCCAGCTTCCTGCCTTCTATTTTGAGCCCTACTCAGTTCAGAATACTGGTCTTCCCACAACTTTGTTATTAAAATATCTTTTTGTTATACAATACTTGTCTTTTAATATTTTTGATACAAAGTTTGCAGCCCTGTTACTCACTGGATATTTTGGAGTTCCCTCTGTGTGTGTGTGTTTGTGTGTGTGTGTGTTGGGGGGGGTAGTGTTGAAATCACTGGATATTTTGGAGTCCTTTGTATGTGTGTGTATATGTGGGGGGGTGGGAGGGGGTTGCTGGTGGAGGGGAGAAGGTGATTCAGCCAAGCCTGGATGCTTCGAGACTGGGGCAAGTTCAATTTCCTTAAAGAAACAGTTAAGTCCTCAGATTTGTGAAGTCTTCAAGTTGGGGAAGGCATAAGAATTGGGGCAGATCCCCAACGATGAGGAGGAGATGTTTGAGGAAATAGGAGGAAGTAGACAATATTCAAGGAGGGCAAACCTGGGTGGAGGAGAGATATCCCAGGGTGGATGTGAGATGGTTGGGGACTAGTCCCAATTTTGTCCTGAGACAGTGAGATCATCACCATGTTACAAACGCAAGGGACCACAGTATAAACAATTTGGAGGCCAGGAGTAGGAACCCTAGGGTACTGTTCTACCCTATAGATACTGAAGACTTGGGGGTCGGTAAGGCCTACATATGTTAGGCCAGGGGACTGGGAAGGAGGGCAGTGAGGCAGAGTTCCAGAGCGGCTAGGATTCGGAAGAAAGAATCAAGGTTCAGCAGCCCTCACCCTCGGGAGCGGGATGAGCGCGAGGTCCTCCTGTTGCCAATCTAGTGGTGCAGTTCCTTGCGCCCCGCCTATCTCAAAGAGGACACTTGAGGCCTCGATCTGGCCCAGCCGAAGCCACCCACTGGTGCCGGGCCGCGTGCGCCATTCAGTTCGGCCTGGGGCACTCCCGGGGTGGTGCCCAGCCTGAGCGAACTCCTCTGATGACGGGGCAGTGGGAGGTGTGGGGGAGGATGGGAGACGGGACTGCAGCAGGCAGGGAGCGCGGATTGCTATAGGGCGCGAATCTCCAAGCAAAGCGGTGTGCTTAAGTGGCTCTGAGCCGGGGGAAACGCGGGGTACGCTAGGGACGCCAGCCGCCCCTCCTTCCCACCCTCTACCCCTTAGTCTCGTCCCTCCCTCTCGCCCGCCCCAGTCCTCCCCGCCCTCCTTCTCCCCTGGCGGGGGCGGGGCCGGCGGCTCCCGCGCGCTCCGGCCCCTCCTCGGCCACACAAAGGCCCGTCTCCATGGCAGCCGCGCGGGCCGGAGCGCAACGCAGAGCGCGGCCCCGGCGCCATCGAGCGACGGCTGCGGAGGAGCAGGTATGGCACTCGGGGACGGGAACTGTGGGGGCGTCGCGCAGGCCCAGGCTTCGCCACCTACGCCACTTGGTCTCGGCCTGCGCCCCCGGACGCGGGGGTCTTAGGGCAGTGCCGCTGCGCTTAGGGCGACGCGGGCCTCCGTCTTTGCCCCGTGTCTGTCTGTCTTTCCTATCGGCTGGGCCTGGCTGCTCTTGCCTCACCGGTTGGCGACGAGGGCTTCTGCGCCGGGATGTTGGGAGACTGGCCTGGCAGGCAGGGTTCCCGCGACCCAATGGAGCTGCACCCGACCCGGTGTAGTTTCAAACCCTCCCTCACGGCCGGCGTCCCTACCTCTTCACTGCCGAATCGGTGGACCAGAGCGAGTCCTCTCTGTCGTGCTGGACATCCAGGCCCCAGTTCCCAAGCTAAGCTTGCTCAGACGCCTGGCTCTGCTGGGGCTTTTTACAGGGGTGCCCAACCAAAGCAGTCCCCACACCTTCTGGGACAGGGAACAAGGGATAGAGAGAACCAACACCCAGTAGTACCTGGTGAGGCCCCACGCCTCCCGGCAAGTTTCTAGTGTAGTTCGTTGTTGTGGTGTTTGGAGAGACACTTAGGATACAGAGGGCTTAGAACTTGTGGGTGCTTTTTCACAGTCTAGCCCTTCATTTCCACATACCTTCTTCGGGGAGCTCTCGCGCTTACTGCTTCCTCTGGTCTGGCTGTGTGGCAGGTTTGTGTGTGTGTGTGTGTGGGGGGGGGTCCTTTCTCCCTATCTGGGAGCTTCTGAGCCTAAGAATCCTAGAGTTTCTGGCCACGTCACTTAATTCCTTTTTCTAGTTCCTTGGAGAAGGCAGGAAGGGAGGTCGGATTGTGGCCACCATAGTGGTGGTGGTCAGAACTGTAGCCGAAGCCAGGTCCCAAAGCCAGTGTCATATTCTGAGGATCGGAGGCCCTCAGGGCCCTCATTTGCCTTGGGGAGTGCCCCCTCTAACGTCTCTCTTCAGTCTGTATCGATGGTTTTAAAGTTGAACTTCTCAGACTGCTCACAGACAACTTGAGGGTGGGAGCTGTCATGTCAGCTCGGTCCCACACCCGGATGCTATCTTAGTACATAGGGAATGTCATCAGAAAGTTGGACTGCCAATGGCATGAGTCCTTGCTCTTTGGTCAGGAGGTGAAGTTCCTAGGAAGGTAGGGCCAACGCATGAGGTGTTTTGTGGAATGTGCCAAACCTTGTGTTGTATGGAAATTGCTTGAGAAGACTAATAACCAGTTAGACTACAGAGCCTCGGCCACCTAGTCTCTCACACCCTCTCATGGAAATGGGGAGGCCTGAGGACTGGCCAGAGGTTTCTACCCCTAGGAACTGAGGGAAGTTACTTAGAAAAACAAGAGTTTGGAATGTGAGTTTCCCCCTCCCCCACGGGCTGCCTGCCAAGGAGGAATTATTTTGGATTATCCAGCCGAGTCCAGCGAGTCGAGCTACCCAAACAGGAGGCTGAAGCAGAAGGGGAGGTTGAAGCAGCCCTGGGAGAGGGACCCACTTCCGGACTGTGAGTTGAGAACCCCAGGAGGGCGGGGTTGAGAACTCCAGGAGGGCGGGGCTGGCAAGTCCAGGCAGCTCCACCACCTCCCTCCCTTGGCTGCTCAGACCAGTCAGGGGCGGTGTAGGAGGGCATGTGTCACCTTGGGTTGGAGAAGGTCCTCTAGGCCGGCTCCTTTGTAGGCCCTGCCCAACCTGGAATATGCCCAGGCTTCTCTGAGAAAGCTCATGGGGGAGGAAGTACTTTAGACCTATCTGGAATTTGGTTCACTTCCCAAAGCCATTCATACTATATTTAAGGATACCTTGGATGGCTCACACTCCTGGCAGAGACTCCTAAGGAAGCACATCCCTGGGGTCTTACTGGAGCTGATCTGCAAGCTACTTTCTTGCCTTCTCCCTGAAAGAAAGGGCTGCCCCCTCCTCATTGGGATGCGATACTGGTCAGGACATCCCACAGGTGGACAGATATGAGGCCCTACAAGAAGCCACTGGGATTTTCCTGGGTTGGCTCCTGGGGCTTATGGCTACCCGGGAGCCTGCAGGGAGACCACATTGGGAGGGAGAGCCAGCAGCTGATGCCCAAGAGCAGGAAGCCTAGGGACTTGGCCCTGGCCCCTGCTAGTGGAGCAGAAGAGATTGGATTGGAAGGGATTGAGCTGGGCTGGGCTGGCAGCCTACAGTGGTGTCCATATGGCACATATGCCCCCTACCAGATCTGTAGCTATTCTAGAACATCCCCATGTCATGTCTTCTGCCTGGTACCTCTCCTGATGGTTAGTGCTAATGGTTCCTCAGGGATGTTGGGCCCTTGCCTAAGGGTCACTGGTAGAAGGATCTTCTAACACTATTCCATGCTTGTAGGCTAGGCAGGACTACCTGCATATCTCTCTGTCACCGATGACTGTCAGCCCGCAATCAGACACTCCTTACATCCCCTCCTATCCTTGTTGCTTCCTGTCCGGCCTTGCTCTTGATATTCAAGGAGTAAGGGGTTTGTCCCTATTGAAGGCCTCTTGTAAAAGGTCTGGCTTGGTTGAGGACAAGGAGGTAAGTTAATTGCAGCTCCAACCAGGGTAGTCCAGGCTCTGGCTAGCTTGTAGATAGGACTGAGGCTGTCCCTACTAGCTTCACCACCCTTCTGTGCCAAGCCATTGGATGATTAGATAGGGGGTAGGAGTTGGATAACCCCCCCTACACACACACACACACACACACACACACACACACACACACACACACACTAATGGCTGTTTGTGTTTAGGGTGGGGTTGTGGGTGGGGTGGGGCTGGGTTCTGACTAATTATAGACTGGGAAAGGCTGAAGTAAGTGTGTGTGTGTGTGTGTTGGGGAGGGGGAAGTCGGAATAAGGTAGTAAGAGCTATTGCCCCTGCTCTCCTCTTCCCAGACCTCATGTGACTCCTCTTTCTTCCTCTCCATGGTTTCACATCCCCTGACACAAGCTTCTGCTCCCTACCCCCCAGCTGAGTGAGACTCATGCTCCCCTCTGTTGACATAGCAAGGACTCTGCCCTGTTCTGAGCTCTGACGACAGGTGCTGCCTCTGGAACACCCCACTGACCCTTCTATCCTATTAGAGCATCTAAAAGGATAGGAGGGGCCCCTGCTATCCTATACCCCAACCAAGAGGGGCCTTCCTTCCTCTGAAATTCATGAGCCTGTGACAGTAATTGGGCTTAACTCCTAGACAGAGTTCAGGTGGTCGAGTGTGATGAACTCCCCTTGGAGCAGGTCTGAACACTGTGACAATCTTGTCTTAGGGAAGAGCCTGAGCTGGTCCAGACTTGGAGCTGGTAGCACTATTTCCTGCCTTTTGTCATTCTCTGGTCCCGCCTCTGCAGCCCAGTGTCCCATCCCCCCAGCCTGGCTTGTTGCCTTCCTCGTGGCTGGCAGCCTTCCCTGGGGCGTCCCCAAGGACTGGCTGAGTTCACACCTGAGCTGCTTTGGGTCCCAGTGGACTGCACACAGAAGGGGCTCAACCTGGATTGGGACACTGTGCTTGGGGGCAGGGCTGGGCTTGGTGCCCATACCCTCTTTCTTCTTCATCTCTCAGGTCCATGGACTTGAGAAACCCAGCAGTTCCCCATTCTGGTGCCAGCTGGGTTCTGGCTCCAGAACTTAAGGACAGGAAAGGGGTAAGGTGTAGGCCCCAGGGGCATAGCCTTAGTTCTGACTCCAGCTCTGCGGTTAGCCCAGCAGCCTGATCTGGGGTATGTTCTGTCTGGACACGGGGATCAGGCAGTCGGAGGTGTGTGTGTGTGTTTGTGTGTGTTCTTTTGGCACAGCTGGTCAGTACTTCCCCTGAGGGGGAGTCCTTGGTGAAAAGGAAGGGAAACGGCTTTGATGTTGGTCTTTCAGGTGGTTACCTGTATCAAGACAGCTCTTGGGAGCTCATCAGGGACTGTAAGAGGGTCTGCTGTGTGCACAGAGCACTCTTTCCACAGGGCTGCTCTTATCTGTGGCCTCTGAACCAGCATACCACCTGTGTGGTACTGCATCGGTCCACCTGTAGAATTAATTGATGGATTCATGCCAAAGGTCTGGGGGATGCACTAGAAACTTTTTTTTTTCTTTTTTTTTTTTAAAGCTTTTTTTTTTTTTT
>NW_021620773.1:1885402-1928940 GCF_004785775.1 Grammomys surdaster
TTTTTTTTTTTTTCTTTGTCAGTTTTGAGACAGGATTTCTCTGTGTAGCCCAGGCTGGCCTCAAACTCACCACCTCCTGCTAGGAACCTATTTATTCAGTCTTTTCGTAGGAAGAACGCCTCTGTTCCCTTTGGTGCCACATCATGTGTGCAAGTTTTCATTTGGCCATTTCCGAGTCCCTCGGTCAATAGTAGAAGGTGCTGTAGGCTGCACAGGTGACTGTAGTTAAGTGGGTGTTCTGGGATTGACACATGGCCCACTGGGACTGTCACTCCACCTTCAAGGGCTGTAACTTTTAACCTGGGCAAGCTCTTAGGACAGCTCCAGCACAGGGTGTGGGTGTGTGTTGTTAGGTACCAGGTGGCATTTGTAGGGAGCAGAAGCTGAGGGCCATCTGCCTTCTTCGTGGAAGATAGCAGATACCTTGGGACACAGAGTAGAAGCTGCTTTCAGTCATACTCCACTCCATCATTCCGCACTTGATACCGGGGCACCTCTTCCCTGCCCAGCAAGTAGGAGAAGCTGATTTAAATTGAGCTGGGTAATCTGCCAGGGATGAGGGGTGGCTGGCAGAAGGGAAGGGGCTCAGGAATGACCCATTCACTCTTCTAGCCTCAGAAATAGTTCCCCTAGACTGGCCTCAGGAGTGGAAGGCTCAGCCTCCCTGCCTCCACCTTAACATCAGGTCTGATCTGGAGTATCCTCCTGGGAGGCCTCAGGGCCACAGACCTATGTCAGGATTGGGGAGGGATCAAGGGCAGCACCCTGGAACAAGAGTGCTCCCTGGAACACACCTCTTCATGTCTTCCGGGTACTGTATAGACTTCTAGAAGACTCCAGGGGGAGTCTGGTGTGTCACGATTCTCACCAAACAGGAAAGAACTGGGTTTAGGGGCTTCAAATTCCCAACCCCATGAACATACCTTCCACTCTGAGCTGGGCATTTCCTCATTGGAAAACCCCATGCTATCTTCCCTCCTAAGCCCCGAGTGCTTGCCTCATTGTGTCACTTGGACATGGGGCGCTGCTCACCTTATTGCCTTCAGACTCTTCCCAGAATTCCATAAAGTGTCATGTGCCAACCAGGCCCCTGGCTTAGTGTGGATGGGAGACTCACCAATGAACAGCTCCATCCCTCAAGGGCAGCCCCTGCCATCCCAGTTCCAACAAATCTCTTAGGGCATCCTGGGATGTCCCAGTATTGGGACCTATGTGTATCCCACCTTTTCAAAGCCCCGTAGGTTCATGCTTGGGAATTGATTCTAGGTGTTGGGGCAAGACCTTCCCGCTGGTAAGAATCTGGCAGCATCGTGGACATGTGTGTGTCTGTACATGTGTGGTCATGTGTGAGTGGTGGCTGGTACCCAGGCTTGGCAAGGTGCCCTAAGCTAATTGTAGGGTTCAACTGTGATGGGGGAGGAGGGGCTGGGGTGACCGATGAGACGCTGACATGCTGACAGGGAGATTACAGGCCTTGTCGGCTCCCGCTCACTCAGGCCCTCGCCCATCCGCCCCCGTGCCACTGAATCGCACCCCCAACCCCCACAGCTGCTGAATCCTGGTAGGGACTCTGTGGAACTGGTTCTGAGCAAACAGCAGCCTCTGTGAACAGCATCTAGCTGGTTCTTGGGTGAGCTGGGAAAGGAGAGAAGAGGTGTAGGTGGGGCAGGAGTGGAGAAAGGTGGGATAGGAAGGTAAATGCAGCAGCCCAGGGTCCTCAAGTCCCCGTAGAAGCCTTCCTGCGGCTGGGATCTCTCTGGACATTCCCCATTCCAGTTAGCTGATTATGGTGATGGTAACAGGATCCATTTTTACCCTCCCTTTGTTTGCCGTTTGGGAGAGCCCAGGAGGGTGTCCTCCAGGAGAACAGTAAGTCGACAGAGGGTGACTTGCTGCAAAATGACAAAACTGGAGGCTAGCAGTGTAAACATGTAAAGAGAGAAGGAGATCCTAGAGTGGGTGGGGTACAGCCATCCCCAGGCAGGAGACTGTGGTGTCTGGGTCTTTACATAGAGGGGTGGGGAAAACATTGCTGATGGGGAGGCCAGCCAGCCCAAAGGTTGAGAGTGTGGGGCACTCATCCTAAGTTCCCTACAGTATACATAAGCTGCAGCTGGTTCTGAGGGAAGAGGAGGCTTGGGAAAGTTCTTGGCTTCCACAGGTTATCTCTTGAGGCAGGCTCCTGAGAGCCGGAGCCAGATATGGAGATCCTGGGTGATCAAGCCTGAGGAGAGGTGGCTTGGATGCACCCAGTGGGAGAGGGAGAGCGAGCAGACAGTCTGGGCTGGGCTGACCCAGAACCTGGAACGGGGCGTAGAGTAGGTAGGGTAATCTAGGGACTTGGAGTGGTGGGGAAAGGCCGCAGCCACCCTCTGCCTGGGAGGCGTTCTTGTTCGGAGCCTTGACTCAGGTTAGCACATCAGCCTTTCTCTAGAGCCCCACCCCTGCTCCAGGTCAGGTGGCGCAGTTTCCTTAGGGCTGGGTCTTCCCTCGAGGAGTCTGGGCGGATATCCCCGTGGTCTGGCCTGAGGCTGCTTGAAGGCAAGGTCGTGCCTGGATTGCTGACCAAGGGGGGGCCGAGGCCTGGGACTGACCCTGGGCAGGGGCGGAGCTATACACAGTGGGGCGGAGCCGCGCATTGCTTTCCTTCCCCGGCTGGAAGGACTTAGGTAGGTAATGGCCGGTCCTGCTTTCGGCTGTTTCTAATACCAGGTTAGCACGGCAAGGAAACGGCTCTTGACTCTTGACAGTTGCCTCTGCTGTCATTGTCACCCGAGGTTGGGCTCCCACCTGCCTATCGCCTTGTGAGTTTCCCTGACCTGGTGAGGCTCGCGCCAAAAGCTCAGTCCACGTGTTCCCTCTAGGTGTGCGCTGGGGTGCAGGGCCAAAATGTGGAAGCAGACCTGAATAGAGCGCGGGGTGGGGGTGGGGGGACCGATCCCTAGGTTCCAGGACCGTGGGCGTGGCCAGGTCCCTGGGGGAGCTTCGGCCGCGCGTCCTCGCCCACGTCTGGGGTCCGCCTCCAGTGCAGTTCCCAGGTAACCGTCTTGCGATCCCGGAGGAGTCTGGCGGAAACGGCGCTGAGGGAGGCGGCGGGGGGGGCCCTGATACCTGGGCCTGTCTATGAGGAATGAGGCCAGGGCTGGCTCCGGGGTGCGGAGACTGACCCAGCCTCCTGGACTGTACTCTGACCAGGTTGCCAAGTGGGTGGAGCTGGGTCCGCCGGCACAGGCCGCGTCCCCCTCGGGGTCTTCCAGGCGATCACCGTGTCGGTTCCATGTACGATACCGTCTCTGTGGCTGCGGTGCTCCAAGAGACGTCGAGCTCCGCACAGACCCTTGCCGCAGCCCCTCCCTCAGGCTTGTTTTGAAAACAGCGGAGGCTTGGATTTGCGGGCGCCGCGGCCTGTTTTGTCTCTTCTGATTTGTTTAACGCTCGCAGCTAATTGCAGATTTTTGTAGCCTTCCGAGGGAGGACGCCCCGCCTCATGGCTGCCAGCTGCGGCGGGGGAGGGGCAGCTTCGCTTTCTCTGAGGCCTAGGGCCCAGAGCTCGGTCCGCTGTTCAGGCGCCCCTGTCCTGTCCTGAGGGTGGTGCAGTTCCCACCCTACTTGTTAGAATCCCGGCTTTGGTGGAAATCATTTCTTTCTCCCTGCCAATTCCTGGTGTCTCTGGTTTGCTGTCTTGGTCCCTGGAGGGACCGAAGCTCTGCTCTCCTGTTGAACCACACTGCCTCAACGTTGATGTGATCTGAGCCTTAAAAAGTCATTCATACTAAGATATTACGAGAAAAGGAACCCCAGCTCTATCTGACTCTGCCCTGTGAGGCTATTTTGAGTTAGGGAACTCAAACTGGCTGCCCGAGTTCTCCGTGTCATCGTACCCCTCCAGCCCCCATCTGACCCCCCTGGAATAGGCATCAAGAGAGCCTAGGGTGAGAAGAGGAACCTAAAGAAGAAAGCTTCTGGGCATCCAGCTGACCAGGGGCTTTTGTTGCTTCCCAGACAGTCCGGGATGTACTAGAGACCCAGATCCCTGTTGATCGTCAGCATTCTGGCTGTGGCAAGACTGTTGAACATTCAGACCTGGGAGCTGGCACAGACGCTCTCAATCCTCACACTGTATTCCCACTGGTCGCCCCCAGACTCGTCCCACCCGAGTCCCACCGAGGGATCCCCTAGTGACGATCCTAGAGGATTGAATGACTGTGGTCAGGGTGCTGGAGGATAGTTGGCCAGCTCTCTGAAGTATTGTTATACCCAACGTACATATGGGGAAACTGCACAGAGCAGCTTTGAAAATGACCCGTGTAACTCTGCCACAAAGAGGGAGTGCTGGATTTGAACCAGGGCAGTGTGCTCTTGAAGTAAATTTACTAGTAGCGAGTTCTTGAAGACAAAGACAGAGTTCTTTGTCTGGGCAGGGAGGTGTGCTGTGTGTGTGCACTCCTAGGAGATGGCTGGTTGGGAACATCAGCCCAGGACGTGATGGTGTCCTAAAGGGTTGAGGTGATGTTAGTTTCACATCTAAGAAGTGTTAACCCGGAGGATCCTGATCGGGAGCCAACAGCTGACTAGTGGACCCTGATTGGACAGTGGAAGGTTCATCAGACCCTTTTGAAGTATATATGGCAAGTTGCTTAGAAGAGGCCAGCCTCCTTTGTCTTTGTCTTCAGGAGACTCCCCTGAGGGAACTGGGACTTAGATGATCTGCTGTGAGAAGTCTAGAGCTAGAGGAAGCTGAGGCACAGGGCGCAGAGGAAACTAGAGCAGCCCCCAGACACAGAGGTTGCAAGTGAATTCTCAGGGGGCCAACACTGTCCTGTGGTTTGTCTGAAGAACAGTCTGTGGTTGGTTCATGTCACAAAGCCTGCGTTGAGTGCTGGGGGCAAAAAAAGATGCCCTTTGCTTCATGCAGCCTCTTGTAGGGGCTGGGGACACTGCAGTGTGGGGCCTGATAGTCTACTTGGACTCACCAAAGGTCCAGGAGCGGGTCAGCTACCTGAGGAAATGGGCTAGCGGAAGCATGGGAAACTGCCACACAGGACAAGCAGAGCGTCTCTGTGGGGTTAGAGGTGGACAGCGCCTTTATGTACCTTTCTCCTTGTCCCCAAAGTTCCTAGAGTTTTCAGGTTAGGTTGAGGGCTTTGCGAACTCAGGAGCTAGCACACGGGTAGAATTGGGTGAGATAGATTCTTAGTAGGTTGGCACAGACCCGTTGTCATGCAGTGCCCCCGCCCCTCCCCCACTCCCTGGCCCACAGTTGGGTAAGTTGTCAAATTGTTGCTTCCAACAAACCTGCTAAAATGTTCCCCTGGTTTGTACTTCCCCTTGGGCCTACCAAGGACTACTTATAGCAGAAGGAATACTTTAGGAAGATCTGCCAGGAGTTACAATGTAACACCCAGGCTTTTCATGAATGAATTCATTCACTCCATAGGAACCCTAGTGTTGATTGACTATTACTGTGTCCATTTTGCAGATGGGGAAATGAGGCACAGAGACGTTAACTTGCCCAAGGTCACCCAGCTAGTAAGTAGAGTTGCCCTGTTGTGGGTATGCATGTTTTTCAGAAAGCAATTGTGCATATAGTGGAATTTTTGCCTGTGTGTGTGTGTGTTTTGTGTTTCTAGAAAGGGTTTCTCTGTGGCTGTCCTGAGCGCTGTGATTAAAGTCGTGCACCACACCACCTAGCTACACATCTAGTCTTAAAGAGCAGATAGTACCTTAGACTTTGAATGAAAAGAGCTGCCTACTTCTGAGCAGAAGAGAAAATAGCATGACTTGCTTATGTTTTTCGAAGACCAGGCGAATGTGCTTGCTTTGGAAGCTGGGCTAAGATGCCTGGAAGTGTGTAAAGGAAGGCCCTTACTAGGAGTGAGAGGTTAGTGATAGGCGATATCTCAGGACAGACACCCAGAGTTATCGTCTATGCTCTATCTCTCTTTTGTCTCCTAGAGAGTCCTGATGCCAGCCTAAAACAGAGACGGAGACCACTGGAGCCTTGGTGAGTCCATGGAATAAGCCAGAAAGTTCTGAAAGTCATTGTGGAACCCTGAGGCTGTACCCCTTTGTATGTGGCTTCTTGGAAGTACACCTCCAGACTTCAGCCGGCGTAAGGCTGACTGGTACCCCCGAGGAAATCCCCAACCAGGCAGACAAACAGGGGTCCTGGACCTGGTCCAAAACAGGAAGTTCCTCCACTTGCCCTCCCATTCCAGGAACTTCAGCGGCAGGAAGCTTTAGCTGACTGTGCCTGGCGCCTCCAGCTTGTACTGCCAGAGAGCGCCATAGAGGTCAGGTGCTCTTTGCTCCCAGGCCTGGCCAAGCAGGTCACTCAAGGCCTTGTTTATTCAGGAAGTAGAAGGGAGCTGCCACCTATAGAGCACAACCCAGGTTCCTTTTATCACCCAGAAGACACTGGGACCTGAGCGTCTTTATCCCACTATGGGTATCTGGATATGCAGGAGTGCTTGAAGATGGACGGCACAGCTTCATATACGCTGGGCAAACGTTAAGCTGCTGAGCTACGCTCCTTCTGGCCCAGTTTTATAATCCAGGTTTTCCCTCAGGTGTGCGGGCCTGAAGTTCAGTTAAGTTACTGGTGACCAGATGTCTGGAAAGTTTTCCTCCCAGAATCCTACACCCCTGTGTGAGCTCCAAGCATAGGGAGGAGGTGGCTAGTCTCCTGCCAGAAATTAAACAGGGAGAAGCCCACCTGGTGGATCTCCTAGGCAGGCCTCTGGAGAGCAGTTGGAGAAGGTGCCATTATGGGTCCAGTGTAAGAGTAGAGGGGTCTCTTAGCTGGTTAGCTCCAGGTTCAAGCCTTGGGGCTTAGATACCAGTAGAAGTCAGGGGCGGAGGCTGGCACAGCCACACGTAAGAGGGTGACTGGTTAGGTTTCAGCTGAGCTGAGACTGTAGCTCCACCCACGCCCACGCCCCACCCCCCTTCCACCCCCTCCTGGCTGGGAACATTCCATTCATTCTCTTCTCCTGGGAGCTGACAAGCTGCAGTGATTTGGTGAGTTAAAGCGGTGAGCTACATCCATAAGCCCTGAACAAGCTGGCCTAGCGATCGGGCCTTGGCGTGGTGGCCTGTGGGGAGTGGACTTTCATGGAGAGGCTGGGATGGAAATTGGTTAGTGGACCACAGGACTGTCCCCATGGAGGTGGAGTTTGGCTGCCTCTCCAGGCTCTGAGCAGAGCCTTGGAATCTTAGACTGGGTTGGGGTCTTAAAGGGCTTGTGAAGTCTTCCTGTCTCTAACTAAAGCCACTGTCTTCTCCCTGACCCTGGCTCCTAATGAGGTCTTTGAACTTTGCCTCTTGCACCACACTTTCTATTGGGAATGTGCCTTTTCTTCAGTTGGTTCTACCTCCTAGGTCTGAGGAGGCGAATGAAGGGTACAGACTAGAAATGGAGGGCAGCTGGAGAGCTGCAGAGCTTGTGAGAAAAAGCCAAGACCTCATGCCAGCCTACTCATCTTTACCCACAGTTCAGCTCTTCCTTCTTTGGCCACAGGCAGAGCGGGTCCTCTTGTAGGAGAGGGATACCAGCTAGAGACTCTCAAAGAGAGAGTAGATGTAATAGTTGGAGGTAGGGCAGCACCCCGGCCCCACCCACCCAGGCTGCCTTTTAGGCAAGCTATTTCCTCTCTGACTGTTCCTTCATCTATAACTGGAAAGTTACAGAACCTAGGGAGTATGAACCTAGAATCATTTTATGTTTAAATTTTAATCTCTTATGGAGAATAAGCTATGTGTGAGGTGATGTTTGAGGTAGTCTTTTTTGTTTGTTTGTTTGTTTGTTTTGTTTTTCAAGACAGGGTTTCTCTGTGTAGCCCTGGCTGTCCTGGAACTCACTCTGTAGACCAGGCTGGCCTCGAACTCAGAAATCCGCCTGCCTCTGCCTCCCAAGTGCTGAGATTAAAGGTGTGCACCACCACTGCCCGGCTGAGGTCGTCTTTTTTTAATTTAAATTTATTTTATGCCATGGGGTGTTTTGTCCGCATGAAGTATCTGTGTACCACCTGTGTGCCTGCTCCCTGTGGAGGCTAAAACAGGTGTTAGATTCACTGGGGCTAGGGTTACAGATGGTTATGAGTTGCCACGTTGGTGCTGGGAATTGAACCCAGGTTCTCCAATTGGACTTCTGACCCAGACTCCTAGACAGAATATGCACCCACACACAGGCTCTTAGACAGTGCATCATGTATCCACATCACACAGACAGACAGACAGACAGACACACACACACACACACACACACACACACACCTCTGAACTGACAGACTTAGAGCTGCTTACCCCTCCCCAGCAGGCAGCAAATTGAGAGGGCTATGAATGGAGGTGGGGCCATCTTGGATCCTTACCTGGGTCATGTGCATGGGCCCTCATCTGCGGCTCTGGCTTCAAGCAGTATGGATCTACATGTCCACAAGTCCGCGGTTTGCACCCCGAGATCAGCTGTAGCTTCTTGAGAGGAATATGCATGATAGCTGGGAGGGTGCTCCATGAGGGGATTGTGTCCCTCTCTGGCCTGTATTCTGACCATTCAGGGCAGGACCTGAATGAAGAGAAGTCTCAACTTACCTGACCCTTACTGTTTCTCCCCACAGAGTTCTGGGGGGTGATGGCTCTACCGCTTTGGGCCCTGACCTTTCTAGGTCTCGTGGGCCTAGGGTTGAGCCTACGGTCCCGAAAGCCAGAGAATTTCCGCAGTGAGACGGAGCTGAACCACCTGGTTCTGGATGAAGCCTCAGGTGTGGTATATGTTGGGGCAGTGAATGCGCTCTACCAGCTGAGCCCCGACCTGCAAGTCCAGCAGCATGTGAGCACAGGCCCCGCCTTAGATAACAAGAAGTGCACACCACCCATAGAGGCTAGCCAGTGTCATGAAGCAGTGCTCACCGACAATGTCAACCAGCTGCTGCTGCTTGACCCGCCTGGGAAACGCCTGGTGGAATGCGGCAGCCTCTTCAAGGGCATCTGCGCCCTGCGAGCCATGAGCAACATCTCGGTGCTCCTCTTCTACGAGGACAGCAGCGGCGAGAAGTCCTTTGTGGCTAGCAACGATGAGAGGGTGGCCACGGTGGGGCTGGTGAGCTCCACGCGCCCGGATGGTGAACGCGTGCTGTTTGTGGGCAAAGGCAACGGGCCACACGACAACGGCATTATTGTGAGCACCCGTCTGCTGGACAGGGCCGAGGGCCGGGAGGCCTTTGAGGCCTACTCGGACCACACCACCTTCAAGGCCGGCTACCTGTCCACGAATACTCAGCAGTTTGTCGCAGCCTTTGAAGATGGCCTCTATGTCTTCTTCGTCTTTAACCAGCAAGACAAGCATCCTGCTAAGAACCGCACACTGCTGGCAAGAATGTGCAAAGATGACCCCTCCTACTATTCCTATGTAGAGATGGACCTGGTGTGTCAGGATCCCAGTGACCCCCAAGGCGCCGCCTTTGGTACCTGCCTAGCCGCTTCTGTGGCCACATCGGGTACTGGCAGGGCACTCTATGCTGTCTTCAGCAGAGATGGCCGGAGCACTGCGGGGCCTGGTGCAGGCCTCTGTGTGTTCCCACTAGATAAAGTCCTTGACAAGATGGAAGCCAACCGTAATGCCTGCTACACAGGTGCCCGAGAGGCAAGCCATGCTATCTTCTACAAGCCTTTCCACGGAGACATCCAGTGTGGCGGCCATGTGCTAGTACGTGTCTTGCCTGTTCTCAGGTGTCTGTTTCCCCCTTGGGTGTCAGTGGATTTGTGTGGTGGAGGACAGGGTCTGACGCATAGCTTGGAGCCCTAGTAGGGAAAAGCCTTGAGACAGGGACCCGTCCTGATGCTGTGATCCACAGGGTGCCAGCGATAACTTCCGATGTGGCTCAGAGCATCTGCCCTATCCACTGGGCAGTCGTGATGGACTCGTCACCACAGCTGTGCTGCACCGTGGGGGCCTGAATTTGACAGCAGTGACAGTAACTGCCGAGAATAACCATACTGTCGCTTTCTTGGGCACCTCAGATGGCCGGATCCTTAAGGTACTGGCCTAGGCAGAGAGGCTCCAGGAGGGACCATTGAACCACGACACCCCCGTTCTCATGGACTGTCTTGGTGTTCACAGGTGTACCTTGCTCCGGACGGCACTTCCGCAGAGTACGGCTCTATCCCGGTAGACATCAACAAGAAAATCAAACAGGACCTGGCACTGTCTGCAAACCTGTCCAGTCTGTATGCTATGACCCAGGACAAGGTCAGCCTAAAGATGGTCCCAAAGGACTATTGTGAAACAGGCCTAAGGGATATGCTGGGCTAAGCGTTGGATGGTTGGACAGAGTCTGGGCTCCTGTCTCTGAGTCTTCATAGCACCATTGCTATCTTTCCAAGGGTTTTATTTTGGGCTTTAGGGATTAGAACTAGGATCATATGCCGGCCGTGCAACAGTCTTGTCACAGAGCTACATCCCTAACCTTCCTTTTCTCAACAAGGTTTCCCTTTCTGAGCCTTCCCCAAGCTTGTAGGTGGTTATGAATCCCTACCACCAAGCTGGCCCAGGAGATTCTCTGCCACTTGTCTAGCACGTGAGGTGGGGGGCCTGTGCAATTAGTCCTGTTCCCCCACGGCCCTGCCATCTTACCTCTAGGTGTTCCGGCTCCCAGTGCAAGAGTGCCTGAGCTATGCCACCTGTGCTCAGTGCCGTGACTCCCAAGATCCCTACTGTGGCTGGTGTGTCATTGAGGGAAGGTGAGCAGTCTGTCCTTGTCCCAGTGACCCAGAGTCCAAGGAGTCCTGGAGCTGAGACTATTCTCTGTCCATGCAGATGTACCAGGAAGTCCGAGTGCTCACGGGCCGAGGAGACTGGACACTGGCTGTGGAGCCGGGAGAAGTCCTGTGTGGCCATCACTGACGCTTTTCCACAGAACATGAGCCGGCGGGCGCAAGGAGAGGTGTGTGTGACAGGTGGCAGGCAGTGAGTGAGTGAGTGTTGTGCAGGGCCAGGCGGAGCTCTCCTTATACAGCTGCTGGCTGGGAGCTTAGACAAGCGAGGAAACCACGGGTTGCCTGGTACCCAGGCCCACATGAACTTCCTACACAAAGCAGAGTCAGGTTCTAGGGACTCTTGGGGTCATCAGCCTATACATGCTGAGGGCAGGGCTGGAGATACTCTTATAGTAACCTAGCCTTGCCCTCCTTCCCCCACCAAGACTGAGCAGTGTGGTACTAGGATCGGGGATCCTAGTTTGAGATGTTCTTCTCCTGCAGGTACGCCTGTCTGTCAGCCCCCTACCCAACATGACTAAGGAGGATGAGTTACTGTGCCTCTTTGGTGACTCACCACCCCACCCTGCCCGGATAGAGGATGGTGCCGTCATCTGTAACTCCCCAAGCAGCATCCCTAGTACACCACCAGGCCAAGGTAAGACCTCGCCCTTCAGCCCCTGGACCCGCACAGCTTCCCTTTCCCCGCACACAGCTTCTTCTATGCTCTATGCACGCTCACATTTTGAGGTCATTGAGTGCTATGTGTGAGCCAATCCTGGGTACTGGCTGCTACTGATGGGGAAGGGGGAAAAAAATCCCAACTTTGAGAGTACCTCAGTCTTAGACTGAGTCTGAAGGCTGAGCACTCTTGTTCTGGGGAGACCAAGATCCAGATTCCTCTGCCAAGTTATTTGCACAGACAACCCTCCTCACTGCTGTATCCAGCCTGAGGCAGCTGGAGCTGTCTCCTGAGGCTGAAGGCCTCAATCTGGGCTAAGACAGGTGCTATGTCTGTCTGTCCCTTGAGTGTTGGGGGTAACAAGGCCATGAGGCCATGGTGTGATGTGAGCAGGGACCGGGAG
Source organism: Grammomys surdaster (assembly GCF_004785775.1). Taxonomy (NCBI): domain Eukaryota; kingdom Metazoa; phylum Chordata; class Mammalia; order Rodentia; family Muridae; genus Grammomys; species Grammomys surdaster. The sequence goes on from NW_021620773.1 coordinate 1,897,240, forward strand.
GCCTTCCTACCCAGACTTGGAGGAGCCTCCAGTGCCCTCAGCACTTGCAGGAACAGAGAGGGTGCAAAAGCAGCCACGCCCAGGGGAGAAAGATGAGCCTCAGCCCTGGGAGCTGACACCAAAGCCCAGATTTGACAAGCAGCAGCAGGCCAGCTGAGCATGCAGCAGACCAGCCGAGCCTAAGGCTGGAGTATCCATATTGTATCCCATGGCCCCAGAACAGACCCTCTCTCGGCTGGGCACTGGATGAGGCCCAGTTCCACTCTTCTGCTCTAGCCCCCCTTGACCCTGTTCCCACCTGTATTCTGCAGACCATATTGACGTGAGCATCCAGCTTGTCTTCAAAAGCGGCAGTGTCTTCCTCACCTCCCACCAGTATCCCTTCTATGACTGCCGGGAGGCTATGAGCCTGATGGAGAACCTGCCGTGAGTCCTGGCTACCTTTTGAGGTTCCCCACTCCACCCCTAAGTTCCTCTCGTCCTTCCAGGCCCCTCACATCCCGATTGACTCCCCCCCAGGTGCATCTCTTGTGCTAGCAACCGCTGGACCTGCCAATGGGACCTGCAGTACTACGAGTGTCGGGAGGCTTCACCCAACCCAGAGGAAAGGATCATACGTGCCCACACGGTGAGCCAGCCACTCAGTTAGAACTGTGGTTAGGACCACGGGTGACGGGAAAGACACCACCTCACCAGCTTTGCTCTCTCCTAGGAGGACAACTGCCCCCAGTTCCTGGCCCCTAACCCTTTGGTCATCCCCATGAACTATGAGACAGAAGTGACCTTCCAGGGCAAGAACTTGGAGACTGTGAAGGTAGAGAAGGCCTGGGGTGAAGTCTAGCTGGTAGGTGGGTTTGGGCTTCTTGAGGCTGCTTTATGGGTTCCTTTTCCCACCCTTTAGCCTCTCATCCCTTATCATTACACAGGAAAGAACCATAGAGGAGACAGACAGACAGAAAAATAGATCCCTGAATCTAATTGCTTCCCTTTTGTTTCTTCTTTGAGCATGACTACTAACAAACCACTCGTCTTCGTCCTCGGCCCCGTCCCCACCCCCAAACGACCAACACCCACCAGCCCCCACCTCTCAGGGCTCTGGCAAACTCGGAAAGTTCCCAGAATTCCAAACATTACACGAACGCAGAAAATACTCTGGAGCTGGCAAACCGTGCCTCTGTTAGAGCACGAGGCAAATCATAGTCAGCTGCTGCGGACAGTCCAACGCAGCCCCACACCTGGGATTAAAACGAAAGCACATTCTTACAATATTTCTGTGTGGTTTAAAGAAACCAAAATGCCGGAATTGTTGCTACAGAGGCAAATGGGTCTTCAGAGGCATCTGAGCGTGGGGCAGACTAGGTGGTAGAGTATTTCAGGAGCGTCTGGAGACATGGATTCTATGCCCCCAGAGGGCAGGACAGTTAGCCAGCTTGTGTAGAGAATGCTGACTGGACTCTCTATAGGTCTCCTCCTTGTATGTGGGCAGCGACCTGCTGAAGTTTGAAGAGGCTGTAACTGTGCATGAGTCAGACACCTTCTCTTTTAGAACCCCAAAGGTACCACTGCTTGTCTCAAGGGCTGGAGGGTGGGTAATACCCCTGAGACTGGAGCCTAGCCAGGGTCTTATCCCTCTTGCCCTGTGCCTCGTGGTCTCCAAGCTTCTCTGCCCATGTCCCTGAACATACTCATGGTCTCATGGTGTGTGTGTGACATTCCCCAGTTCCTGCCTGCCTGGCAGCCTTCACTGACTTAGAGCAATAGAGAGGTTCCCGTGGCTTTTGGTATCAGAGGGACAGGAAGTACAGTTTGTCCCCGTGTGTCCCATGCAGCTATCCCACGATGCTAATGAGACGCTGCCTCTCCACCTGTATGTTAAGTCCTTTAACAAGAACATTGACAGCAAGCTACAAGGTAGGTGGGATTCGGGGAAGGTGGGGGGAGGGAACAGAACGACGGCTAACTCTACACCCTCCTCCACAGTGACTCTCTACAACTGCTCCTTCGGCCGAAGTGACTGTAGCCTGTGTCTGGCTGCCGATCCCGCCTACAGGTGTGTGTGGTGCCGTGGGCAGAACAGGTGCGTGTATGAAGCTCTGTGCAGCAATGTCACTTCCGAGTGCCCGCCACCAGTCATTACCAGGGTGAGTTCCGTCACAGTTTGACCTGTGCCCCAATCCCCCTTACATGTTCATCCACCCAGGCCGTTCACGAACCGGGCCCTGCCAATTTCAGATCCAGCCTGAGACAGGCCCTCTGGGTGGGGGCATCCTCGTCACCATCCACGGGTCCAATCTGGGCGTCAAAGCAGAGGATGTGAAGAAGATCACTGTGGCCGGCCGGGACTGTGCCTTCGAACCAAGGGGGTACTCTGTATCTACCCGGTGAGTGAACTCCCAGCAGCCTGGGCTCCCAGCAGCTGGGCAGACGCAACAGTGGTAAAGAGCTGAAGGGGTTCTGTGCGTCCGTCACCAGGATTGTGTGTGCGATCGAGGCTGCGGAGACGCCCTTCACAGGAGGCATCGAGGTGGACATAAACGGGAAACTCGGCCACTCACCACCACATGTCCAGTTCACTTATCAAGTAAGTGCCTCACCAAGATTCGAGGCCAGCCTCTGCCGCTGACCCCAGCAAGTTGGCTTCTAATACTCATCACTCTCCGGTGACCCCCTGAGTCCTTGGCCCTAACTATGTGTGTGTGTTGCTCTCAGCAACCCCAGCCTCTCAGTGTGGAGCCACGACAAGGGCCACAGGCAGGCGGCACCACATTGACCATCAATGGCACTCACCTGGACACAGGCTCCAAGGAGGATGTGCGGGTGACGCTCAATGATGTCCCTTGTGAAGTGTATGTGTTGCCCACGGGTGCTGAGCCTGCCCGGTTCCAGGGAGAGGGTAGGAAGGCCTGAGTCTGCTTTGGAGGGGGCAGTGGAACTGGCCTGATCTACTGATAGGCACCTCCCACCCTAGGACGAAGTTTGGAGCACAGCTACAATGTGTCACAGGTCCACAGTTGACTCCAGTCCAGGCGACACTAGAAATCTCCTACGGGGGCTCCCGAGTGTCGAGCCCCGGCATCTCCTTCACCTACTGCGAGAACCCAGTGCTACGAGCCTTTGAGCCACTGAGAAGCTTTGTCAGGTGTGGCCTCTCCCCCTTCCTGGCCTTCCCCGCCCGCTGACCTGAGGAATGTGGCAGAACTGGGCTGGGCAGGGCAGAAGAAATCTTCTGGAAAACCCCACTGCACCCTGATGGGCTTCCTCCTCAGAACCCAGATGGCGGGGTCAGAGCAGGGCCACTTCCCCCACTAGCTTCCCCCTCCGATGCACATTACCACACTGCCACTCTCCGCCTGGGGTATAACTGGTAGAGTGGAAGCCAGAAGCTGGCTGAGCTGAACTCACTGAAGCATGCCTCTCCCCAACCCCCAGTGGTGGCCGGAGCATCAGTGTCACTGGCCAGGGCTTCAGCCTCATCCAGAAGTTTGCCATGGTTGTCATTGCTGAGCCCTTACGGTCCTGGCGGCGGCGACGGGAGGCTGGATCCCTGGAGCCCATGACGGTCAGTCCTGCCTCACTCCTCATTCGAGCTGAGGGCTCAGTTCCAATGGGAACAGGAACAGCGGGGGGGGGGGGGGGGGCGGGGGGGGGAGGACCAAGATCTTCATCAAATGACCTGAAGTGTTTGGACCCATTCCACAGGTCATGGGCACTGAGTACGAGTTCTACAATGACACCAAGGTCGTCTTCTTGTCTCCTGCTGTCCCTGAGGAACCCGAGGCTTACAACCTCACTGCACTGATACAGATGGACGGTCACCGTGCCCTGCTCAGGACCGAAGCTGGTGCCTTCGAGTATGTGGCAGACCCCACCTTTGAGAACTTCACGGGTGGTGTCAAAAAGCAAGTCAACAAGCTCATCCATGCCCGGGTAAGAAGACCTCTATGGGATGAGGACCCGGTACAGGGTAGGGACCCACACTGATCAATCATTCTGACCTCTGCTACCTGTCCCGCCCCGCCCCCCCCCCCAACTCCAGGGAACCAATCTGAACAAGGCCATGACTCTGGAGGAGGCTGAGGCATTTGTGGGTGCTGAACGTTGCATTATGAAGACGCTGACCGAGACTGACCTGTACTGCGAACCCCCAGAGGTGCAGCCTCCACCCAAGCGGCGGCAGAAGCGAGACACAGCACACAACCTACCCGAGTTCATTGTGCGTGAGAGCGGGAGGGCTGTGGAGGGGCTGGGGAGCCTCTCAGGAGAAGCCACCACCGCCTACACCTGCCTGCGCTGAGCCATAGCTTCCCACAGGTGAAGTTTGGCTCCCGAGAGTGGGTGCTAGGCCGGGTGGAGTACGACACACGCGCAAGTGATGTGCCGCTCAGTCTCATCCTGCCTCTGGTCATGGTGCCCATGGTGATTATCATCCTGGTATCCATCTACTGCTACTGGTGAGTCCTGCCTCCAGGACCGCTCCCCTCATCCCTCCTGCATCAACACTTCTGACCCTGACAGCTGACTGGTACCAGACAGCTGTTCTATGCTATGCCCAACAGGAGGAAGAGCCAGCAGGCTGAGCGTGAGTACGAGAAAATCAAATCCCAGCTGGAGGGCTTGGAGGAGAGCGTGCGGGACCGCTGCAAGAAGGAATTCACAGGTAGGGGCTGCCCCTGGCAGGTGGAGCCACAGGCTTCCCTTATGAGCATCCCTGGATCTTCTAGGCCACCTCTTAAGGCCAGAAACTGCAGGAGGGCACGGGTAAGGGTAGCAGGAGTCGGTGAGCAGGGGAGACACCTCACCCTGGCTCGCATCCCCGCTTCTCAGACCTGATGATCGAGATGGAGGACCAGACGAATGACGTGCACGAGGCAGGCATCCCCACGCTGGACTATAAGACCTACACTGACCGAGTCTTCTTCCTGCCATCCAAGGATGGTGACAAGGACGTCATGATCACCGGCAAGCTGGACATCCCCGAGTCACGGCGGCCCATTGTGGAGCAAGCCCTCTACCAGTTCTCCAACCTGCTTAATAGCAAGTCCTTCCTCATCAATGTGAGCGGAGGCCGGGAGGTTGGGGAGGGTGGGGGGTCAGGTGTGGAGCAAGGCTGCAGCCTAGGTACTCAAGTATGCCCTCCTTGGCTGCCCTGCAGTTCATCCACACCCTGGAGAATCAGCGTGAGTTCTCAGCCAGGGCCAAGGTCTACTTTGCATCACTGCTGACTGTGGCCCTGCACGGGAAGCTGGAATATTACACGGACATTATGCGCACGCTCTTCCTGGAGCTCATGGAGCAGTATGTGGTGGCCAAGAACCCCAAGCTAATGCTGCGCAGGTTTGTGGGAATGACAGGTGGGCGGAGACTTACTTTGGACAAACACAAAGTCAGATCTCACTTGGTCCGTCCTCGGTCTGAGCTGCTACCTAACCGTTCTGGATGGTACGCCTGCCCAGAGGGGCCATAGTGTCCTCTGTTCACATGTACATTGCAGTGGGCTTCTAGAGCCAGCCGGGCCTTGGAATATGAGGTATCTGTTTACCCTCAGGTCTGAGACAGTGGTGGAGAGGATGCTGTCCAACTGGATGTCCATCTGTCTGTACCAGTACCTCAAGGTGAGCTCTGACCCTCGAGCCAAGGGTGGGTGAATCGGTGCCTAAGTGCTTTGAAGGAAGTCCAGCCCCACCATGCTTGTCAGTCCCATGCCTTCCACTCACACAGCTCCCTTGCTCCAGGATAGCGCCGGTGAGCCCCTCTACAAACTCTTCAAGGCCATCAAACACCAGGTGGAAAAGGGGCCCGTGGATGCTGTACAGAAGAAGGCCAAGTATACCCTCAATGACACAGGGCTGCTGGGGGATGATGTCGAGTACGCGCCTCTGGTAAGTCCCCCAGAGCAGGAAGCTGCGGAGGGGAGGTGCGGAGCCAGGAACCCGGACTCCACATCTGAACTGCACAGAGTGAAGCCAGATTGCCCTGGGTAGGGTTTCTGTGATGCAGAGGTCACAGGGATCCTCCCTCAGCTGGTCCCTCCCATCCTGTATCCCCTCACAGACGGTGAGCGTGATTGTTCAGGATGAAGGGCTCGACGCCATCCCAGTTAAGGTCCTCAACTGCGACACCATCTCTCAGGTCAAAGAGAAGATCATTGACCAGGTGTACCGTACTCAGCCCTGCTCCTGCTGGCCCAAGCCGGACAGTGTGGTGCTTGGTGAGTTCCACCCGTTCACGAGGTCCATGTGCCCAGCTCTGCCTTGGGAATGGGCAGAGTGTGGCCCTGGGTTCAAGAAAACTGAGCTATGCCCTTTTGCAGAATGGCGTCCTGGGTCCACGGCCCAGATTCTGTCTGACTTGGACCTCACCTCCCAGCGGGAAGGCCGGTGGAAACGGATCAACACCTTAATGCACTACAATGTGAGTGCCCGAGGTCCCTTAGGCAGGGGGAGGTGCCCTAAGCAGGGGATAGTTCTGGACCCCACAGTAGGAACATGACCCTCCCTCATGACTCTGTCCTTAGGTCCGGGATGGAGCCACCCTCATCTTGTCTAAGGTGGGAGTCTCTCAGCAGCCAGAAGACAGCCAACAAGACCTGCCTGGGGAACGTGAGTCTGCTGTCTTTCTTCTCTCTAGTCCCTAAAGGTTTATAAAGACCCTCTCCCCCACCTCCCTCTGCTGCCACCTAGTGGACCCCAGGGCCCTAACTACCAAACTTCAGGCCACACCTACCTTGAACTGGGACTGGGTCCCTCAGCTGCCTGCCCCCCACAGGCCACGCCCTTCTGGAAGAGGAAAACCGCGTGTGGCACTTGGTGCGGCCAACAGATGAGGTAGACGAAGGCAAGTCCAAGCGTGGCAGCATGAAGGAGAAAGAGCGGACCAAGGCCATCACAGAGATCTACCTGACGAGGCTACTCTCTGTCAAGGTAAAAGACAACGCTCACTCACAGGAACACAATCACAATCCTACACGCTAGCGCCTTGGCTGTGCCCCAGGGGTCACACCAAGCCGCGCTCTCCTCCACAGGGCACACTGCAGCAGTTCGTGGACAACTTCTTCCAAAGCGTGCTGGCACCTGGGCACGCAGTACCACCCGCGGTCAAGTACTTCTTTGATTTCTTGGACGAGCAGGCAGAGAAGCATGACATCCGAGATGAGGATACCATCCATATCTGGAAAACCAATAGGTGAGGCCCTGCCCTGTCTGCCCCGCTGCCGTGGCCCAGGATAGCTCCTCAACTCCCTTACCCATCTGTCTGCTGCAGTTTACCACTTCGCTTCTGGGTGAACATCCTGAAGAACCCCCATTTCATCTTCGATGTCCACGTCCATGAAGTGGTGGACGCCTCCCTGTCAGTTATCGCACAGACCTTCATGGACGCCTGTACTCGCACAGAGCACAAGCTGAGCCGAGTGAGTAAGCTTGTGTGCTCAGAGGGGACAGTGGCCCATGGACAGGGCCAGCTGACCGAGAAGGGGTGGAGGGTCTAGACTGGACAGTGTTGGCAGGGATGGACTGGAGAAGCTACGACTGAGGTGGGCTGAGTGCGGATTATACCAAAAGCTTGTCTTATGTGGGTTTGCGTTTTGGGCTAAAGTTTGGGGCAGAAGCAGGCGGAAGGTGATCAAGGCTTCGGGGCTGCTATGAACATGATCTGTCTCCTCCACCTCCCATCCATGGGACTTCTGTTCCTCCTCACTCCCCATCCCTAGCCTCTAGTGCCTTCTTTTTTTTTTTTTTTTTTTAAAGATGTATTTATTTATTTAATGTATATGAGCGCACACTGTCTTTGACACACCAGAGGAGGGCATCGGATCTCATTACAGATGGTTGTGAGCCACTATGTGGTTGCTGGGAATTGAACTCAGGACCTTTGGAAGAGCAGCCAGTGCTCTTAACCATTGAGCCATCTCTCCAGCCCTCCGGTGCCTTCTTACACAGAGTCTGAGCAGGAGCTTCGCCACTGCTTTGTGAGGACTGAGTAGCCGAGGCTAGCCCAGTGTCAAAGCTTTCTTTTGTCTTCCACAGGACTCTCCCAGCAACAAGCTGTTGTATGCTAAGGAGATCTCTACCTACAAGAAGATGGTGGAGGAGTGAGTGAGATGTGGAGGAGGGCTGGGGAACAACCGGAAATCCCTAAGAGACCCCAGAGTCCAGCATCCCCTTTTCCTATACACTCCTGTCTCCATCCACAACCTTTTTCCCTCCTCCTTGCAGCTACTACAAGGGCATCCGACAGATGGTTCAGGTCAGCGACCAGGACATGAATACGCACTTGGCAGAGATTTCCCGGGTAAGGGCCACAGAGTTCCTCAAGAGCAAAGGCGCTACTGCCCGCTGCTGAGCCGGGCACAGAGGTGCAGATGCTATGGCTGAGAGGAGCGGCAGGGTAGCTGAATGGGCGTGGCTAGCTGAATGGGCGTGGCGGTTAGGCTTGCTGCCTTGACCGGAACTGAGTCTTGAGGGAATAGTAAACACACTTGTACGTAGAGGCTGATATGTAGGCAGTGAGTAGCTTAGAACCCTGGTGTGCCCCACTATACTGGCTGTTGTCAAGCAGATGCTGCCACATGCTTGGGCTTTGCGTGTGGTCTTACCAGGATGTGATCCTCTTAACGATGTATCTGTGACGGTGCGGTGCGCACAGCCAACACGTTACAGCTTGCTGTTCTGTAGGGCTGGCCTTGGGACTCCTATACCCTCCTCACACTGGGTAATGCTGTCATCCCTAGGCTCACACAGACTCCTTGAACACACTTGTGGCACTACACCAGCTCTACCAATACACACAAAAGTACTATGACGAGGTATGTCCTGGGTCCCCGGGGTGAAATGCAGGATAGCGTGCCCCCAACCTGATCTGACAGGTTTCCTCTTTGTCCATCTCTACCCCCACCCCCACCCCCCACCCCCACCAGATCATCAATGCTTTGGAGGAGGACCCTGCAGCCCAAAAGATGCAACTGGCCTTCCGCCTGCAGCAGATTGCCGCGGCGCTTGAGAATAAGGTTACAGACCTCTGACCATCAATGCTGCCTCAGGATGCAGGTGTGTGTTACCATGGCACTGGGCAGCCCGTTGGCGTGAGGTCGCACTGGCTGTAGCTGAGCTCTTCTCTCTCTCCAGTAGAGGATGCACCCAAGGCATCTGGAGTGAGTGTGGTGAACCCACCTCTTGTAGACTGTAGCGTCTTTCTCCTGAGCAATACTGCCCAGGCGCCCGAGTCAGCACCAGCTCCTTCCAATGGCACCAGCATCGGGTGTTCTCTGTGTTGTCTCCTGAGCAATTCGCAAATGTGCCTTACAAAGCCACACTGGGCCACTGGGGGCAGTGGAGGCATGGCCTCCCCTTCCCATGCACCAGCAGCCTAGCCTCCTCAGATACCCTGGGTTTGGCCTGTAGCTCCCACAGCCAGTTCCTGGACTGTATCTGCCTGCCAGATGGAAGGAGAAGAAAAAGCGGTACAATGCCTTCCCGACCTCACCTGGCCCTCCTCATGGGGCGCAGGCACTCCAGGTGGACTTGAGGGCCATCCCTGGCTCCACCTCTAAGGTCAAGCTGGACGTCAGACGTCGGGGCCCAGGTGGCCAGAGGGACCCAGAAAACTGAGGTCCTCACCTCAGCTGTTAAACAGGCCGTCCTGGAGGCTCTGCCTGGATCTGGGGGTGCTGGAGCAGCATCTCTCCCAGAACCACCCACCCTTTTTGTAAATCGTGATTGTAAAGCCAATACAGTTGTCTTTTTACTCTCTGGTTGACTGGGTTTCTCTTTGGGCTGCCTGTCTGTCCCTACTCACCTTTCCCCATTCCTTGGGCCTGAGCTGATCACAAGTCTTTTTCTGAATACCAAAACTGGCTCCTGTGTGAACCAATCCGGGGTCTCACTGGATACAAGGATTAGGCTAGGTCTAGCATCTTTGGCCTCAGCGGGCTTTATACGTGCGCGCACACACACACAGTGTTTTTTTCACTGGGCTTTTAGGAGCCACATGGCAAGAATCAGAGAGGTGTGCATCTTGTGCAAACCATGCAGATCCCACACTTGTTTCTGCAGGAGTTGCTCTACCTCTGGGTTCTGGGGGTCAAACACAGGTCATCAGGCTTGGTGGTAAGCGCCTTTAACCTCCGAGAAAGAAAGAAAGAAAGAAAGAAAGAAAGAAAGAAAGAAAGAAAGAAAGAAAGAAAGAAAAGAAGGCTTGAGTGTAGAAGGCAATAGAACTTGGGGTTGATACTTAGGGCATCAGAGGAAGGAGGGAGGGCCTTGAACAGGGGACACTTTTTTTTTTTTTGGTTTTTCAAGACAGGATTTCTCTGTATAGCCCGGGCTGTCCTGGAACTCACTCTGTAGACCAGGCAGGCTGGCCTCGAACTCAGAAATCCGCCTGCCTCTGCCTCCCAAGTGCTGGGATTAAAGGCATGCGCCACCACTGCTCGGCCTGAACAGGGGACTTTTATGCAGCATGCATTTCAGTTTTTGCAGTACACACACACACACACACACACACACACACACACACACACAAAGGCCTGCCCTCTGTTGCAACCTTTTACCTGCTTCAGGGCTATCCTTTAAGGGGACCTCTAGCACTCATGACCAGCTTAAACTCAGATGGCCACACCCTGTACTGTTTGATACCACACAATCCTCAAAAGGTACCTGGTACCTGTGGGTGGGCTCACCAAGGGGAGGGGGGCGGCCAGTTTGCTGAGGATGAGAGCTAAGCCTGACTAGGCCTTGGCTAACAGTAGTCAGTTCTGAACAGCTGGATTTGGGGAGCAGCAGTCAGAGAAACCGGTCTGAGGCTCTCCTGCGTAGGTGACTATTTTCCTATGGCTGTATCCAGCCTCCTTCCTCACTTTCCCAGTGGAGCCAAACTGGGCATCCTTGGGAATGTGGAGGAGACAAGGCAGGTTGCCCTGGTAACTGCCTGGCCCTGCCCTGCTGCTATACAGACAAAGGCCACTACCCTCCCCCCTGGCCACTGTGCAGGCAAGGTTCCCAACCCCCCACCATCACCCAGGCTCAGTTCCCCCTCCTCCTCTGCCTTTAGCTGAAGCTCCATTAGCTTTGCACAAAACCTCAGCCCACCCCTGGGAAAGGTGGCTTCTGAGCTTCATTGCCCTGAGCAGTGGGGGGCTGGGGCCACCCTCAGGTTCTCCTGCTAGGCTTCAGGATTGATAATGGCTCCCACAGGGGAAAATGATGCCAAGGATGGCCTGGGGCTTGGGAAAAGTCTTGAGAGGGTCTAGAGACCCGAGGCTTAGACCTATTTCCTTGGCCACTTGTGTGTGCCTGATCCAGGATTCCTGTAGATGCCTCCAGAGGCCTGCTGCTTCACTGACTTATTTTAGTTTGGCTGATAATTTTTTTTCGTTTTTTGTTTCCTCGAGTTAGGGTTTCTCTGTTATAGCCTTGGCTGTCCATTCTGTAGATCATACTGACCTCGAACTCACTGAGATCTGCTTGCCTCTGTTTCCCCAATGCTGGGATTAAAGGCATGCACCACTACCACCTAGCTTTGCTTAATTTATATTTTGCATTATATTTCTATTATTATTAAGATTTTGCTGGGCTGATGCTTCAACCCAGGGCCTCACTCTGTTAGGCAGTTAAATATTACTGAACTACATCCCAGCCCTAATTTTTACTTAAAACTCAGATTTCTCATTAAAGCTTTGCTTTTAAAAAGAGGTTCAGGATAGGGACAGAAGTGGCTCAGCAGCTAAAAGCACTGGCTGTTCTTCCAAAGGACTTGGGTTCAAGTCTCAGCACCCACATGGCAGCTCATAACTGTCTGTAGCTCATTTCAGAGGATCTGATACCTTCACACAGACATACACACAGGCAGAACAACAGTGCACATAATAAATAAATAAACAAATAAACAAACAAATACAAATTCAGGTTTGATTATGCATGTAATTCACAAATAGTTAAGTATTTTGCTCACAGTTATTAAAAAAAAAAAATTCATCCAATTCCAGGCCAGAGGTCCCAGTTTCCTGGGAGGAGGTGGCCCTGCCGGAAAACTCTGGTGCTCCAATCCCCATGGCTCAGGGTCAGAAGCCATTTCTCAATGGATACAATGCTCTTATACCTATGCTCACTGCCTGCCCCCACCACCCCTAACAGGGTCTCACTTGTTAGCTTCATATCATAGAGATCCTCCTGTCTCTGCTTTAGCTAGGATTAAAGATGTGTGCCACCACATCTGGCTGGCCCGCCTGCCCTTCTTTTCTTTCTTCCTTCTGCCTTGAGACACGGTCTTACTCTGTAGCTCAGGTGGCTTCAAATTCACTATATAGCCCAGGTAGGCCATGAACTTGCTGTGATCTTCCAGATTTAGCTTCCTGAGCATTTAAATTACAGAAAGAAGCCATTACACTCAGCCCATAATCACTTTATTGGGAGGGGGAATTTGGGAAAGGGATTGGCTTAGAGACAAGATCTCTCTGGCTGCCCTGGAACTCAGGATATAGACCAAGCTGGCCTGGTACTCATGGAGGTCCACCAGCCTCTGCCCCCCTGTGCAGGATTAAAGGCGTGCACCACCACACTCCACTCCATGTTCTCAATTCTCTAATGCTGCAACCCTTTGATACAGTTTCTTATGCTGTGGTGACCTCCAATCATAAAATTACTTTGTTGCTACTTTATAGCTAATTTTGCTACTGTTATGAATTGTATCTGTGTTTTCTGATGGTCTTAGTGACACCTGTGAAAAGGTCGTCCAAAAAGGGGTCTTAACTCACAGGTTGAGAACCGCTGGCCTAAAGTGACATTGATGAGGCTTTATTGGGCATAAGAGCATGTCCTGGACACCAGGATAAGGGAGCTTTCTAGGCTTGGTGACAAACTGGACCATGCCTGCCAGGGCAGTAGGACCTCTTGGCCGCCTTGTGCTAGTGGCCGGAGAAAGTCAGGGCTGGGGGCGTTTCCCGAGTGTCAGTGAGGAGGGTACTTCATAAGGAGGAAAAATACCCAATACTAAAAAAAAAAAGATGCATGTGGGGACCATACCTTGTGGTCCCACGCATGCTGCTGTTGCTGTCCCTGGTCCTGACTGCCCGCCGAGAGCTTACCTCTTCCAGGAGCTTCTGGACCGAGGTTAGGGCAAGATGGGGAGTAGATGTCCGCTTGTCTCCTGAAGGCTCCGTCATTTACCTAGTAAGTCTACTAGGAAGCGAACCATTAATGCCAAAAGGAGGCGTCCTCCTCGCCCAGGCCACAAGGCGCCTCTCTCCGTGGGGCCCTGGGTTGGCACCGTGGCGCTGGTTTTTAACCTTACTTAGAGCCTTTAATTTTTCCTGGCTGGTGTTTTTTTGTTGTTGTTGTTCAGAAAGTGTTATCACCACGTGCTCAAGCTCACTTTTGATAATTTCCCCTCGTTTCTCAGGAAGGGGACTAGGCTTGGGCCCGGGGAAGGGCGGAGTGGGGGGGTGCGCGTGATATGCAGAAGCTGAAGGTGGGGGAGTACAAGCAAGACGTCTGCTTAGCACCCCCATGGGAGGGAGGACGGCTGTCTCCTTTGTCACGGTCTCCGAGGGGCAGGAAGCTGCGCGTCTGTCTCCGGGAACCCTCAACCCCCACCCACCCCACCCCCGTTTCCCCGCCCCCCGGTCTCCAGGCTAGGGAAATCCGCCGGGCCTCGGCCCCGCCCCGCCGCCCCGCCCTGCTGCGCCGCAGCCCCCCAGCCCCCACCCCGCTTTGCTCAGCGGTGCTGGGCGTGGGGCGCGGGCCGGGTGCTGCGCGGGGATCCGGGGCGCTCGCTCCAGTTGCCTCTGCGGATATGTCGGGTCCGCGCGCGGGATTCTACCGGCAAGAGCTGAACAAAACAGTATGGGAGGTGCCGCAGCGGCTGCAGGGCCTCCGCCCGGTGGGCTCCGGCGCCTACGGCTCGGTCTGGTAGGGGCCGGCAAGGACCTGGTGGGAGCTGGGCGGGAAAGTGTGCGCGACCCTCCAGCGCGACGTGGGGTTCCCGGCGTGGGGAGGGGCCTCGCCCTGCCTCCGCCCCCGGCTTGCACGCTTCCGATGAATGAATGGGGGGAGGGGACACGGAGGAAACTTTCCTACTAGATTCCGCTCGCTGGCAGGTAGGGGGTCCTCTAATGTTCCCCCCATCTCCGATCCCTAGTTTCTCCCAGAAGAGCCGGATACTGCGGCGTCACAGCTGGCGGGAGAGCAAGTCTCTGGGGCCGCTAAATGGAACAGCCAGCCATCCGGGTTATTTCGGGCAAGGTCTAAGTAGCTACAGGGTCTAACGTGCTCCCAGACCTAAGTATTTGAAAAGGGGGCTCCCAGCGCGGTGAGGAGACCTTTCTTCTTCGGAAGACACCAAATTCTCCTGTGGATCATACCCGCTTCTCCAGATTCCTAGAAGCTCAGCGGCTTGAACCTAAGCAGACACCTACCCTCTTTCTTGTTTACACCCTACCCCAGTTTACCCAACAAAGGATCTCAGAATATAGGTAGGGCTTGGAAATCAGAGGTTCCGGTCTTGATCGTGGGCAGCATCCAGGCACCTGGGATTGGAGAGCGACTGTAGATGGTCCTTGTTGACAGGTTGAGCAGGGTGTGGACACTGGTGTGTCCCCCACACCGGGAACGGGGGCTGAGCATCATATCTTGGATTGTGTGCTGTCACCAGAAGCCTCTGTACTGCTGCTACTGAAATCCTACAGGGGAAAACAGTCCTGCTTTACAGGGCCCATAGCGAGCTGGTCATGGGATCTTGCCCCATGTCTGTACCCTGTAGACCCACCACTCTGAGATGGGTAGGCTTGTTCTGTTGACACTTGTTCTTTATCTCCTTATCACTCCTCTTTCTCTCAGGCTGTACCCCAGCCCTCCACAGTGAGTAGAGACAGGATACACCCCTCCACCACCCCTAAACAAGGAGTAGGACAGAGGAAGAGAGGATAGAGCATGTTGTGTCTGGGAGGCTCAGGGACTCAGCAGGTGGAGGAGGATACGGTTACACAAAATTCCATTTAAAAAATAATACAATAAATTAGAGGGAAGGGGGTCAGGGAGGACTTGGAGGGGGAGCAAGGTGAAGCAGACACTTAGCAGGGGACTTGGACATTGACTCAGGTGGAGTTGTCCGGAGACTGACCTTCTAGGAGTTCCCAGGAGGAAGCCAAATTTCCCAAGTGAGACCTAGGTCTGTGATCTGTAACCCTGGGTTTGTTTGGTCAGTCACCTTGCTGAAGCAGGCCATAGGATGCCAGCTTCTTGTAACTTGATTGTACAGACGCAATCAAGTAAGACGGATCGTGCAGTTCTCGTGGCCACTTCCCCCACACCTCACCTCAGGAGTTACTTAGCCATTCTGCTTATCATGAGAAGCCACCTTTCCTCTACCGCTCTCTAGTCCCACGAGCGTGCCAGAGCCACCACGTCCTTTCCCCATCTTCCCTCACCTGGTGGGAATGGGGTGGTATCTCGTCTCCATTCACTGCAAGGGAAGGGTGCATTCTGAGAGGAAGAGAATCAAGAGGCAGAGAAGGAACTAGGAACCACCAGGGGAACCGGCTGTGTAAAGATATGTAGCTAGCGGGGCTCCTTCAGTGGGTTCAAAGCTTCTCCAGTCTTGAAGGTAGTGGGATCAGAACCTGGTGAAAAGCTACCATTCAGTCCATGTGGTCTAGGCCCCGTCCATATAGAAGGCATGTTCTCGTTTGGTCTTTTGAGGCTCTCCAGCGAAGGAAGGATAGAAGGGTAAAGAGGTGCAGAGGTGGTGAGTCCCCAGTTTCCGGGGGAGTGGAAGTGTGACAGAGACACCTCCACACCAGGTTACCTTTCCTACTATCCACTTGCTCTGTTATAAATTGTGTGTGTGGATTTTTGTTTGTTTGTTTTGTTTTCGTGTGAGACAGTGTCTCACTAGGTTTTCTGGCTGGTTTTGAACTCTCTCTCAGTTCTCTTGCCTCAAGTCTCCCCAAGAGCTGGGATTACTGGCACGAAGCACCACACTCAACTCCAGTTACAAATCAGGATGCAATAAACACCTCTGGATAATCTTGCTTCCGCAATCTGATGTGCGGAGGCGTGGGGGTGGGGCGTCCAGGGCTTTGTAGGTAAGCCTCCCACGCATCTGCGAGGAAGGAGGAGGGCTACTTGCTGTGGGAGTGTCTGTGGGTACAGTCGTGGTGTTTTCCATGGCGTGGCCTTATTGTGAGTGGAGGCTTAGGTTTGGGCTAGAATCACTGGTGAAGAAAAGATACAAGCTCTGCCAGAGAACGCTGAGTCCACTCAAAGGGGTCTCCTAAGGGAGGTTCAGGAGGGTCGGCGTGGAGGCAGGTCGGGGCGAGCAGGATGGGACAGGCCTGCTAGGTTTTAGAGCCATCATCAGAGGCTCGCTCCGCACCCCCGGCGTCGGGTGGATTCAGGCCAGGCGCTCGCTTGCCTCATTCGCCCACCTTGCAGCTCGGCCTACGACGCGCGGTTGCGCCAGAAGGTGGCTGTAAAGAAGCTGTCTCGTCCTTTCCAATCGCTGATCCACGCGAGGAGGACGTACCGTGAGCTACGCCTACTCAAACACCTGAAGCACGAGAACGTAAGAGGGCCGGGTGGTGTTGGGACTGGACAAGGGACGCCTCCTGGTGGGGGCGGGAGCGAAGGTGTAGGGGCGGGGCCTTTTGGGGTACGGCCCCCATCTGGGTGGGATCCAGGCCAGCGGGGCGTTGCCTATAGCTGAGCTGTGGTCCTGCCTCGGATCCCTGACCAGGTCATAGGACTTTTGGACGTCTTCACGCCGGCCACATCCATCGAAGATTTCAGCGAAGTGTGAGCGTCTTGGGAAGGCGCGGTAGTGGCCTCGGGAGCTTAGCTGGGGAGGGGGTGGCGAGACAGTGTCCTAACTAACTCCTGATCCTGCAGGTACCTCGTGACCACCCTGATGGGCGCCGACCTGAATAACATCGTCAAGTGTCAGGCACTGAGCGATGAGCATGTTCAGTTCCTTGTCTACCAGCTGCTGCGTGGGCTGAAGGTGGGGCACGTGGGCTCTGGGGTTCCCTCGGACTGCTCTGGGTTGGGGTAGAGCGAGGTGGAGCCTGGGCTCACCCGGTCTGCCCTCCTCTGCAGTATATCCACTCGGCGGGCATCATCCACCGGGTAGGTGCAGCTATGGGCGAGGGTAAGGGTCATCCACTCTGCCTAGGCTCATGGCCGCGCCACACTCATGCCCTGTGCATCCTGCAGGACCTGAAGCCCAGCAATGTAGCGGTGAACGAGGACTGCGAGCTGAGGGTAAGGGTGTTAAGGAGTGCACGGAGAGTGGGGACACACAGAGAGGTAGGTGTCTTACACGATACCCGTGGTCCTCCAGATCCTGGACTTTGGGTTGGCACGCCAGGCTGATGAGGAGATGACTGGATATGTGGCCACACGGTGGTACCGGGCACCAGAGATCATGCTGAACTGGATGCACTACAACCAGACAGGTGCTGTCAACCCTCAAGCAGTGGCCTCGTCCTATTAGGATGGGCTGGCAGTGCTCGAACCATGGTTTAGAGACGGTGATAAAGCAGTGGGGGGTAGGAAGAAAGGCTGAAGGGGAGGAGAAT
This sequence comes from Grammomys surdaster, assembly GCF_004785775.1. Classification (NCBI taxonomy): domain Eukaryota; kingdom Metazoa; phylum Chordata; class Mammalia; order Rodentia; family Muridae; genus Grammomys; species Grammomys surdaster. The sequence goes on from NW_021620773.1 coordinate 1,914,806, forward strand.
GTGCCCCAGAGTTCTGAGAGAGGGGCAAGGGCTTGGTGGGACCAGTTTTTAGAAAGGCTTCTAATATGATGGGTGTCCTCATACTCCCAGGACAGGGTATAGAGTAAGGTTGGTCTCTTTGGTCCTGGCTATGATGGTCACTGGGCTGGCTCGTTCCTAGGCCCACAGGAAGGACTTGGGGTGGCAGACTGATTGTCTCCTTACTCTTCCCCAACAGTGGACATCTGGTCTGTGGGCTGTATCATGGCTGAACTACTCCAAGGGAAGGCCCTCTTTCCTGGAAATGACTGTATCCTTGGGGAGCAGGGTCGAGCTGGGGTCCCCTTCTTCGGGGTGGGAGTGGACTCTGGCCCTTTTTGGAAGTCTTACCTCTGCCCTCTGCCATATCACATGGGGCTCCCTGTCCTGAGCCACAGCTCCACAGTGTACCAGGGGCTGGGACTGGAAATGCTGGCCACCAGGTGTTTCCTGAGCTAGGTAGACATCGACCAGCTGAAGCGAATCATGGAGGTGGTGGGCACACCCAGCCCTGAGGTTCTGGCAAAGATATCCTCGGAGCATGTGAGTCAGTGGCCGTCCATCTACCCGTTCACTCTCCTGACCAAGCACCAGCTGTGTTGGGGAGGGAGTAGGAAGCAGACAATGGCATCACATGGGGAACATGAACAGGGAGGGCTGGAGCTCGTGCTAGAAACATCCAACCCCTTGAGAAAGAAGCAGGTGAACCAGGAAGCCATTCCAGGTAGCAGAGGCAGTGAAGATAAAACTATCAGTGCCAACAGACTCCCCTGGCTATAGACAGTAAGGCAGGGAAGGATGCTTGGAGCATTTGGCTTTTGTAGGCACCATCTGAAGCCAAGTGAAGGTCTGGAGCCCCCCCCCCCCCCCCAGACATTTTTTGTTTTGTTTTTTTTGAGGCAGGGTTTCTCTGTGTAGCCCTGGCTGTCCTGGAACTCACTCTATAGATCAGGCTGGCCTTAAACTCAGAGATGTGCCTGCCTTTACCTCCTGAATGTTGGAAATAAAGGCATGTGGCACCACTGCTTGGCTAGGGAGGCCCCCCCACCCCAGACCGAGAGCAGGAGTCTGGCTTGCTGGGGCACCTACCAGGCCTGTTGAATGCATCAGAGTGTCTCTCGAAAGGCCTTCTGGCTAGTTTGGGCCAGGAAAATAGAGATTCATTAGCCCTCCAAGCCCTTCTTATGTGTCTCCAGGCCCGGACATACATCCAGTCTCTTCCTCCCATGCCCCAGAAAGACCTCAGTAGTGTCTTCCATGGAGCCAACCCTCTGGGTAAGGATTGGTACTGGGTCTAGGTTGGGCTTCAGAGCCAGCATTGGCTATGGCGCTAAGCCTTACTCACTCCTGCAGCTGTAGACCTCCTTGGAAGGATGCTGGTGCTAGACAGTGACCAGAGGGTCAGTGCGGCCGAAGCCTTGGCCCATGCGTACTTCAGCCAGTACCATGACCCTGATGACGAGCCAGAGGCGGAACCCTATGATGAAAGCGTTGAGGCCAAGGAGCGCACGCTGGAGGAGTGGAAGGGTGAGAGCACAGGGTGGGGGAATGGGAAAAAAAGCAGTGTCCATGAACCTGAGGGCTGCCTTTTCTCAGAGCAAGATTTTACCTGTTTCATGCAAGGAACTCTCCAGAACTTTCCCAGTGGTCTGGGACTAGGGGGTGGGGGGTGGGGGCGGGGACAGAGATGAGGGGGAAACTTGTCTGTGCTCCTGAGTGAGACATGGAAGGGTGTGTGTGTAGCAGAGGTTTGGAGGGCAGCATGGAGCAGACTCAGGTTCTAAGCTTAGTGGTGGATGTAGGTTGGGAAACAAAAGCCGAACATGCTGATGGGGAAACGAGACCGTGGGGAGACAGCAAAACCTCACCCCCTTTTTTTCATCCCCCCCAGAGCTTACTTACCAGGAAGTCCTTAGCTTCAAGCCCCTGGAATCATCACAGCTTCCTGGCACCCATGAAATTGAGCAGTGAGGCATTGCCTGAGTTGGGGAGACCTGAGCCTGTCCCCTTTCCTCAGCTTCCCGGCTTTCCTCAAGAGGTGCCTCTAAGGCAGCCCTGACACTTCACCTGGGACCCCCTTGCCTTGAGAAACTCTACACATACACACACACACACACACACAAATGCACGGATGTGTACATATGCCTGCCATTATGTGTTGGAGTCTGGGCAGTAGTGTTTCTGGACCTACCTTGGTCCACCCAGGTTCTCCTTGGGACCTCCGTGTGTGGGACCTCAGTGTGTCCCTGTCCCTGTCCAGATCTCTTCTGTTCTTGTGGACTATCTGGACTGGGAGGAAGGCAAATGGGGCATGGTCCCTGGAGACTCTGAGGGAGGGAGAGTCACAGTGGTTGGAGATGCTCAACCAGGAAGTGAGTGGCTGAAAGCTGAGGCGGGCCCAGTGCCCCACCCAATTGAGTAGCATTTCCTCTGGGGATGGGAAGGCTGAGACTACCATCAGATTATCTAATCAGAAAAGCCTGCTGAAGTTTTGTGGTAGCCTGTGATATGTAGGCAAATGGGTACAAGTATACACTCTGGTATACGCATCAGAGCAAATGCAGGCATGTGCGGGTGTGTATGAATCTGTTTGTGCCCAACAGCCAGCAGCCATTTCTGGTATGATGCCTGAGTCATTGATACTCTTGCCTCCCCTCCCCCCAAGTTCCTGTCGTCTAATGGGTATTGAGACCCAGCTGTGAACTAGGCCAAGATCCATTAGTTTAAGCAGAGGTAGGGTACAGGATCTGCAGCAGGATCCTAAGTCACGAGGGCACAATGCCAGCTGGGGAGCCGATGATGCTGGGAGTCTAGTCTCAAGGATGCTAGATGGCCAGCACCCACGGATGTGAACTTGGACATTCTTGCCTCGGGACCTTGATGCAAAGCTGACAAATGTCTGTCTGCATTCTACCTCCACCTGCCTTGGTAGCTCTGCAGCTGGAGTGCCGGGGTTTGAGAGTCATCCCTTTTCTCCCCATCCCCCGGAGAGGAGTTGACCAAGTAACTTTTGAGGTAGGGCCCTGTTTGAAAACAATGTTGGGGGTGTGAGTCCTCCCTGAAGAGACGATGATCTCCTGCTATCAGGGACCAGGGGGCTCTGGATGTCAAGTGCCTGCACCGAGAGTGCACAATAAAGGGGTTTCCCTCTTGCTCTTGTTCGTGTGGAAGGCTCCAGATCCCATTGCTTCTACCGTTCCTACTTCCTGGAGGGGTGGCCGGATCTCTGTGCTTGGTACACTTCCTGCTAGTGCCACAGACTTTGCATTTATTGTGCCCCTTGATCACTCAGAGCAGTGGTCATTTCTAGTACTAGCACAGCTTCTTAGAGGGGTCAAGAACCCAGGAGACCAGTGCAGGACAAGACCCACAGGTTAGAAGGAGCAATAGGTGTAATAGCCATAACACTTTGGTCCCTGCTGTTTTATGTACATAAATGATGTACAGGCTTGGCTGTTCCCTTACGGGTGAGGCTGGAGACTGTCCCTGGAGAAAAGGTCTGTTCTTCCTCAGAGATTGGACAGGATATAGGAACTGGGAAATAGCTTTCCTTTCCTTCCTGACTAAGGCGGAAAGGCAACTTTAGCCCAGGATACAGCTCGTGTATCATGTCTATGTCCTGAATCTTGGACCACCAGAGGTCTTAGACTGGCAGCTGGTCCGGGGGGGGGGGGAACCTGGAAGACATGAGCCAAGTCCATTGTTGGGGGATTGGGAGTGGGAACAGACCAAAATACATGGCCCTAGTCCTAAAGCCTGGGCTAGATCAGTCCCCTACAGATAAGGAGGGGAGCTGGGAGCTTTTTTGGGTGATATGGGTGGGTGTCTAGAGTCCTCCCGGGGCACAGAGGGCACAGGATCTGGGCAGATATGGTTTGAGTAGCCCAGAGCTTGCTCTGCTCACTCTTGTCAGTTTGTGGATGTACCATATCACCAGCCCAGGTGTAAAGTTGCTCTGGCTAGCTTTGAGCTGCTGATTCATGGCAGCAGGCAAGCAGGCATGGAGGGAGGGGGAGAGGGTTCTGGGGATCTTGTTACCACTGCTCAAGCCAGTGGGATCCTGGAACTGACTTTGGTTACTCGGCTGTGGGAGGATGTTGGCTTGACCCTCTAGGAGCATCTGGTTCAGGTCTGCACCAGATCCCAGAGAGAAAGCACATGGAAGTATGAAGCTAGAAGCCCACGTGGGATCCTCTCTATCTTTCTGGGGGGCAGGCACACCTTTAGCTCCTTCTGGGCTTTGAAGGCCAAGCTGGACAGCAAGTGCAATAGATAGGCGAGCCCTGTCCAGTGCTTGAAGCAGGCACTCCACATACCAGACTGAGGACAGGGGTGGAACAGAGGTGTAAAGGGGTTCAAGAAGGGCCTATAGGAATATCCCTCTGGCTCCTAGACTAGGAAGTGAGAGCCGGTAGCCACAAACAATGGGGCTGGCGATGCAACCTGAGACATCTGGGAGACAGAACCAAATCCCTCTTCCATAGAGATGGAGGTGAACCGATCAGCCCCAGGGGCGGGGGCAGGGTGGGGGAATCCTTGGGAAAGACGGGGGAGTTGAGCCAGGAACAGGAAACAATTGGGATGGGGTATGATTGGTGTATGGGCAGGTAGACCAGACCTGGGGCTGGGAGTAGAACCTGGTGATCTCAAGTTGTCTAGAATGAGTCTGACGTTCTGGAGGACAGGGAAGGCTGAAATCCAGAGAGGCACCTGCTAGGACCCAAGGGCCAAGAAGTCTAGCGAGGGTATAGGCTGGCCAGGGTGTTTCAACGCCTCCTCTCATCTCAGGTCGAGACTGAGCTATGGGGCAGCTCTCCCCCACAACCCCCCCTTTCCAAGCTTTCCGCCCAACCCCGGAGGCCTCCTCGGGTTTCCGCAGGGGCCGGAGGGCAGGCGGGGGTGTCACGTGCTCAGGGCCCGGGGGCCGGTTGGTCAGTGGGCCGGGAGGGACCACTTAGCCGGCCAGAGACAAGGGTCGGGTAGGAGTTGGCGGTTATAGGGAGTTCAGGGTGGGAACCCCGAGAGAAAAGCCCGCAAAGGAAAATCCCAGAGGCGGGCAGGCGGGTGGCGGGCGCGGAGCACGCCCTGCCACGCAGTGACCTGGGGCGCGCGGGCGGAGCCCCTGATCCCGGGTCGGGTCCTGGGGGCACGGTGCTCCGGCCGGGGATGAGCTCCCCGCCACCCGCCCGCAAGGGCTTTTACCGCCAGGAGGTGACCAAAACGGCCTGGGAGGTGCGCGCCGTGTACCAGGACCTGCAGCCCGTTGGCTCTGGTGCCTATGGTGCAGTGTGGTGAGCGTTTGCCGGGCGGGGCGGCAGGCAGGGCAGGAGGCAGCTGGCGAGTACGGGGCGGGTTCGCTAGCCAAGCCGTCCGCCCCGCAGCTCTGCAGTAGACAGCCGCACTGGCAACAAGGTGGCCATCAAGAAGTTGTACCGGCCCTTCCAGTCGGAGCTGTTTGCCAAGCGCGCCTACAGAGAGTTGCGCCTCCTCAAACACATGCGCCACGAGAACGTGAGTCCAAAGCCCGCCCCAGATGCGGATATTGTGCACTGGCCTCCTCTTATCCTGCCCTCCCCTGTAAATCCTGCCCACTGCCTCTGCTTTCAGGGGCCTGGTACCTCCTACCTAGTTAGCTCCCAGCTTGGGGAAGCTATCAACAGCTTCCAGGAGGAAGGCCGAGGCAGAGCCCAGACCCCTGACTGGCTGACACTACAAGTTCAGCTGCTTGGTTTCACCTTCGGTCCACCTCTACCTTTGCAGCTCAGGCAGTGGTCAGGGTATGGTCTAGGTCTAAGGGTTTCTCGGGTCTCATTCCATACCCTGTCTACAATCAGGTTGGTGGGAGGAGGGTTTTCCTGGAAGGAGCACTTCCTTACCCTACCCTAGGTCCCCCTTTGCCCACCTCCTGAGTCTTCTATTCCAGGCAGACAGGTTCCTAGGCATTCAGGGCAAGGCAGGGTACTCAGAGTTGTGCAATCTTGGCTCTATCATCCCAAAGCCTTGAGTCTCTGGACAAAGGGGTTTAAGAAGCAGAGCATTACTGTCACCATTGAGGATGTGTATTTCTTCCTTCGCATAGGGAAAGCATCTCGGTTCTAGTCCTTACTGAACATGGTTACTCCTGAGCCTCTCGCATCACCATTGCTGGCCATCAGAACATTCCTTTCAGCCAGGGACATTATTATTATTATTATTATTATTATTATTGATATGGTTCTTCCCAAGGCTGTGAGTTCTGTTCCTCCCACTTCTGTTCTCCACAGTTGCCCTAGTCCTGATGTTTAACCCTCCTGGATCATCAGAGTCAATAGCCCCAAGGAAAAAGGAACTCCCCATGGCTAATAGCAAACTACCCCCCACCCCCAGTGCTTCATCATCGCCACTCTTGGCTGATCTGGTGGATGGACACCAGCCTTCCAATGTCTGCTTCTTCACTCCCCAGTAAAGCTGGAAACAGAAAAACAAAACAAAAAACCCAAACAACAACAACAAACCATCCAGTAAGCCTGGCAGCGGTGGCACATGCACTCGGGAGGCAGAGGCAGATGGGTCTCTGTGAGTTCGAGTCTAGCCTAGTCTACAGAGCTAGTTCCAGGACAGCCAGCTTCTACACAGAGCAGAAACCTTGTCTCAGAAAATCCCCAAACCAAAACCAAAACGAAAGCCAAAGCCAAAAAAAAACCAAACCAAAAAAAAAAAAAAAAAAAAAGTAAAAGGCTTTGTTTTCTTGGGTGTAACTACCCCCATCCTCAGAGCCCACAACTTCCACCTACCTACTTATCCTGTAACCTTCTTGACCCAAGAGTTGTGGGCTTCTTCATTTACTCCCTACTTCTTTGCCAGTCTGTGGGTCACTCCTGCCTTGTCAAGAGCCTTTACGCCAAGCTACTGATCTGCTCTCACCTGGCCGTGGTTGCTTTCAGGATGCCTCAATACCTTTTGGGAGGCTGCCCTTGTAACCTATCTCCCCACATGGACCCTGAGGTTTGGACAGGCTGTATGTCCCACGTACACCAGAGATGGGGTTGCCACAGGGCCAGCTCTATCGTCTTTCTCCTTCTCCTCTTCTTCTTCTTCCTCCTCTTCCTCAAGCTCTGGTCCTTGGCTCTGGATCACATTATAAAATGTGACCACAATAAAAAAATAAATGACAAAAGTGGAGAAGTCATAATCCTTTGACGGACCTACCTTGACCTCTGGGACACTATTCCTTATCTATTCTTCGGAGTGCACTCAGCTCACAGGTCACACCTGTGAGTTATCTGTCTCCAGGCCTTTCCTGTCCGTGCTCTTTCCCCTATCTTCGGTCATGACTAAAGTAGTTACCCATCTGCCCTTTACCTCCTGTCTATTCTTGCCTCATTCTGTCATTGAAACTCGGAGGACATATTCAGCATCGTGCCTTTGAACCTTTCCACAGCAGCTCTATGGATCAAAGCCAAGTCTGCCCCTGGGATGGGAGTTTGAAGCCCTCCTTGGGCTTGTTCTGTCCTCTCCTTGAGTCCTCCTTGGCGTGGCCTTTAGCCGCTTGGACTCCCTCTCTGTTCCTTATTCTGGAGGGGTTTTCACTCCTGCTATGGCCCTCAGGTACCTGATCTCTCTTTGCTCACTTACTCAATCCCTCCTGGTGTTTGGGTTTATGAGGCCCTCCTCAGGGAGATCTCCCTTGACTCCGGAGGTCTTGTCCCCTAACCAAGTACAGGGAAGCCAATGTCACATTGTCTATTTGTTGTCCAACTCCCTCAACCAAAACCTGTGTTTTAACTGGTGCTTCTCTTGAACTAGACAGTCAGGGGATGGTCCCAGGTGTAACCTACCTGGTATTTATTCCTCCCAGGGGACCGTCCCCACTTTGGTCTTGGGTCTGCTTCATTGGGAAGAAAAAAAGGGGGTGGGGAAACAGAAGACTAAAGGGGCTGGATTGCTCAGAGGCCTGGAGCCAACCCGGACCTGAGACTGCTCCTCCCCCCAGAGAATCACGGCTGTCAGCATCCAAAAATAGCCTGTGTCTGTGGGCAAATGTACCGGGATGGGGACTGAGCCGACAGTGGGGACAGTGGAGGAGACAAGGATAGTTATGAGAGGGTTTTCTGCCTGGAGTGCAGTGCCACCCTGGGGGTGCGCTGAGGCTTTGCAGCTCGGATGTGCTCTGTATCCTGTCTGCCACTTGTTCCTCAGGTCATTGGGCTACTGGATGTGTTCACTCCTGATGAGACTCTGGATGACTTCACAGACTTGTAAGTGATAGTGGCTGAGTGGGTGGCAGGAAGCTGGGTGGCTTCTAAGTTTCAGCTTAAGGTTCTGGGTCAGGTTGAGGGCTTTCTCCCCGTAGCCCAGTGGTTCTCAACCTTCCTAATGCTGTGGCCTTTTAATACAACTCCTCATGTCATGGTGACCCCCGCAACCGGAAGATTGTTTGGTTGCTACTTCATAGCTGTACTTTTGCTACTGATATGAATTATAATGGAAATGATATGTAGGATATCTGATATGGGGCTCCACAAGGGGGGTCATAGCCCATGTGAGGGATAGGGTGCATGCCCACCCCACTCCTCTTACCACAGTCCTAGACGCTTCTGGGAGCCATGAACTTGTGTGAGTGAAAACTTGTCCACCCTCTATCCACCTGAACATCCCTCTGACCTACGTGCTTTGCAGCTCCAACCCCTGCCCCAGATTCCTGGTTGTCCTATGTGAAGCAGGAGGGGCCTACACAGCTTCTGGGTACTGGCTTCAGGTTCTAAGCTGGTTTGAGGTCTTCTTCCCATGACCCAAGTGAGGGCTGAGATGCGTACTGCTTGTTCATGTCTCCCCATAACCCCATGTACTGTTGGTACCCTGGATGCTGGCATGCCCTGGCAAAGCCAAATTGTCTCCTTCTAAGCCTGACATTTGGGCCCTCACAGTGCCTGAGGTATCGGTAAACTAAATGATCTGAGGTGCCAGCGTCAGGTGTAGCCTTAGCTGCTCACCTGGCATGCGATGCCCTTCAGTTGGGAATTTTAAAACCTCGAGGTGGAGTGTAGTGGCACACACACTTGTAATCCCAGCATTTGGGAGATAGAGCTAGGAGGGTCAGGATTCCAAGGCCATTTTAGCCTGCATGAGACCCTGTCTCCAAAAACAAAAGCCAGGGCTGGAGAGATGGCTTGGCGGTTAAGACCACTGACTGCTCTTCTAGAGCACCGAGGTTTGATTTCCAGCGCCTATCTGGTAGCTCACAGCTTCTGCAACTCTAGTCCCAGAAGAGTTGATACCACCTTTTGGTCTCCATGAGCACTGTACATGCGTGGTCCACAGATACATGTGAAGGCAGGGCATCCATGCCTGTAAAAAGTAAAATAAAAACAAGCCGGGCGTTGGTGGCACACGCCTTTAATCCCAGCACTTGGGAGGCAGAGGCAGGCGGATTTCTGAGTTCGAGGCCAGCCTGGTCTACAGAGTGAGTTCCAGGACAGCCAGGGCTATACAGAGAAACCCTGTCTCGAAAAACCAAAAAAAAAAAAAAAAAACAAGAGACGGCTGAGTGTAGTGGTGCAAACCTTTAATTCCAGCACTTAGACCGCAGAGCTCTCCGTGAGTTTCAGGTCATTCTAGTCTACACGGTGAGTTCCAGGCCAGATGGGACTGCAGAGTACGACCTTTCCTCAGAAAAACAAACAAAGAGCCCCCAAACCCAAACAAAATAACCCTGACATGCAGCCCGCTCCCTGCTTGCCATTCTGGAAAAAGGGGATGTGGGCATGGGTTGAGAAGGTGTGATGGGCCAAGGACAGGCATGGCCAGAGGGTGGGTTGGGGCCTAGCATGGCATGGTGGGGGTACAGATATCATTGGATGGTAGGACCCCCCCACAGCTAGTGATGAATGGGTGCTACAGAGTAACGCTTCAGTGGCACCTGCTAGGGTCGGGCCTTGAAAAGTTGTGAACTGAGCCCTTGGCTGCATCCTCTGCTTCCTTCCACAGCTACCTGGTGATGCCATTCATGGGCACTGATCTGGGCAAGCTCATGAAGCATGAGACTCTGAGTGAAGACAGAATCCAGTTTCTTGTGTATCAGATGCTGAAGGGGCTGAAGGTAGGCTGTGCTGAGGTGGCCATAGAGAGGTGGGTGGAGCTCCCTGCTTGGACAGGGTGGGGCTCTGTGGTTTGGAGTACCTCAAGCTGATGACTGCTGAACTCTCTCTTTCCCACAGTATATACATGCTGCTGGTGTCATCCACAGAGTGAGTCCTGGTGTGGCTGGGAGATTGCCCATCCGCTTCTCTCCAGCTATACAGACAGACGTGCTCAACCCCAGTGCCCATTGCTTAACTGTAAAGGGCAAGGAAGGGCTGTGATGGGCATGCATGTAATCCCCAGCTTTCCCTGGGGACTCAGCCCCTCTGCCCTTACCCAGAGGACCTGGGCCAATTTTGGTGGTCCTAGTAAAGTGCTGTCTGGCCCCTGCTCTGGCAGGTGGGTCATAGTGGCCACCTCTCTTCTCTCAGGACTTGAAGCCTGGCAACCTGGCTGTGAATGAAGACTGTGAGCTGAAGGTATCCCTGGGAGGGGAGGATGGCCAAGACAGGGGATAGGGGTCCCTTCCACCCCTTCCACCAACACCCTCAACAGGCCTGCTTGATTTTTGGTCTAGGCAAAGGGACAGAACTCAGACATTTGGGCAGAGGCTTAGCAGCTATTAGGCAAAGGGTGGATGATATCCCTAGTCACTCAGGGCTCCTAAAGGTGATTAGGGGATGGTGAAATGGAGAGAAACCCTCAGAATTTTCTCCTGAGGTGGGTAGGACCAGCTGCACTGACCATAGGGAGAGTCCTGGGGGCTCAAGACCAAAGGGTGGCAAAAAAGTCCAGCGTGGAAACCTCAAGCCCAGCTCTCTTAGGGTCTTCTGGACCACATTTGGTCTATCCTCCCTGGACCATGTTTGGTCTATCCTCAGTGTACTAAGCTCCACCTCCCTGGACCATGTTTGGTCCATCCTCAGTGTCTAACTAAGTTCCACCTCCCTGATACTTCTTTAGATCCTAGACTTTGGCCTTGCCAGGCAGGCAGACAGTGAGATGACAGGATATGTGGTAACCCGGTGGTATCGGGCACCAGAGGTCATCTTGAATTGGATGCGTTACACGCAGACAGGTAAGAGGCTATCCAGAGATTCCAGTGCATGCCACCCACATTCACACATTCATTTTATTTTTAAATTATTTCTGTAGCATCGGGGATGGAACCCAGAGTTTTATTCATGCTAGACAAGTGCCCTGTCATTGAGCTACATGTCTTCCTTCCTTCCTTCCTTCCTTCCTTCCTTCCTTCCTTCCTTCCCTCCTTCCCTCCTTCCCTCCTTCCCTCCTTCCCTCCTTCCTTCCTTCCTCCATTTCTATAATTTTTTGAGAAAGAATGTGTGTGTGTAAATTTTTTTTTTTTAGGTTTTTCGAGACAGGGTTTCTCTGTGTAGCCCTGGCTGTCCTGGAACTCACTCTGTAGACCAGGATGGCCTCAAACTCAGAGATCTGCCTGCCTCTGCCTCCCAAGTGCTGGGATTAAAGGCATGTGCCACCACTGCCTGGCATGGTTTGGTTGTTTTGAAGGCAGGGCCTTACTATGTAGCTCTGGCTAGTTCCAGAACTCACTATGTAGACCAGCCTGGCCTCAAACTCACAGAGATCCACCTGCCTCTGCCTCTGCTTTATTGTTTGTTTATTTATTTATTTATTTATTTATTTAGGGATCCTTCGTAGCCCTGGCTGCCCAGGAACTCACTGGGTAGACCAGACTGGCCTTGAATCCACAGAGATCTACCTGTTTCTGCCTGTTAAAGGCTGTATTACCATGTCCATCCCCTTCTTAATTTTTATAAGAACTTATTTTATTGTTTTATATGTATAAGTACTCATCTGCATATATCTATACATCACCTGTGTAGTTGGTGCCTGTAGAGGCCAGAAGAAGGCATTGGGTTCTCTAGAACTGGAGTCACCGGTGGTTGTGAGCTGCCATGTAGGTGCTGGAAACCATGGAAACCAAACCAAGGACTTCTGGAATAGCATCCCGTGGTCTTAACCAATTAACCACCTCTAGCTCCCTTCATCTCTCTCTCTAGAGAGTCATTTTAAGGCACAACCACTGGGAGGTTAGTGAGCTGGGGTGGGACTCGGCCACCCTTCTTAATGACAGCCTCTGCTCTGTGCCTGTGTGTATGCCTCCTTGTCACGTATACTTGTCTCCCGTGTGTGGTGTCTTGTGTGTCCCCCTTCTCTTGGCCTTCATGATTATGAATGCCACTCTCTCGTGTGGGGCACTGATGGGACTTCTCAGTGGACATTTGGTCCGTTGGCTGCATCATGGCAGAGATGATTACTGGAAAGATCCTGTTCAAAGGCAATGACCGTATCCTTCTATGTAGCGCATCCTTTGACTTCAGACAAGGTGTGGGTGGGTGTTGGGTGGGCCACTCTCTGCCCTTGCATTGTATTCCTGACCTTGGTACAGACCTGGACCAGCTGAAGGAGATCATGAAGGTCACAGGGACGCCCCCTCCTGAGTTTGTACAGAAGCTACAGAGTGCTGAGGTCAGTGGGGAGTGGGTGGTGGGCTGGACTTGGGCTTGAGGGCTGGACTATCACCCTTCTTCCCTCACAGGCTAAGAACTACATGGAAGGCCTCCCTGAGTTGGAAAAGAAGGATTTTGCCTCTGTCCTGACCAACGCAAGCCCTCAGGGTAGGGTTGGATGGGGTGAAGGTCTCAGGCTACTGGGTGAGTTTGTCCTCTCCTGTGGTTTGGCCTGACTTGCTCTTCCCACAGCTGTGAGTCTCCTGGAAAAGATGCTGGTGCTGGACGCGGAACAGCGGGTGACAGCAGCTGAGGCATTAGCCCATCCGTACTTTGAGTCCCTTCAGGACACTGAGGATGAGTCCAAGGCCCAGAAATATGATGACTCCTTTGATGATGTAGACCGGACCCTTGAGGAGTGGAAGCGTGAGTATGGGTTCCACACAAAGTCTGTGCCCCGTGTGGATGAGCTTCTGCCACTCCACCCTGCACCGGGTTGCAGGTCAGATAAGAGCTTGGGAGGTCAAAGGGTATTGTGAGGCAGTTGACTTCTGGCTAGGGCAGAATGTAGCGGTTAAAGGTTGTCCTTTGCAGGAACTCCGAAAAGGCTGGCGTGTGATGGATCTGGAGAACTATGGAGAACTATGGAGCATCTGTGTGTGCTCTGTGCCCTTGGCTTACTAAGTCCTTGGCCTTTCTTTCCCCAACCCCTGTATTGCCCAGCATCCTCTTGTCTAGACCACACTGGAGCTCTCTCTACCACCACCTGTCCATATAACTTCTCACACCTTTAAAATTTATCCTTATCTCTCCTTACTCCTTTTCAGGTCCTCTCCTGAAACAACTGTATCTTCCCTATGTTCTGCCCATGGAAGACGGTCTATTCCCATGAAGGCCCAAGGGCCCAGCTTTTCCCTCTCATCTCCAGCCCCACATCCTTCCATAGCTATGTGCCAAACCTCCAGGTTCTGGGCAGAGTGTCCTCTGCTTGAGAACTGGCCTCAGAGAAGCCTTCTCAGTTTGCCTACTGTTCCCTGGGCTGCAACTAGCCTCTGGTGTTGGCTCCAGACTGGCAGGTCCAACCTGGAGAGCAGGGAGGTCTGAGGGCATGTCCACTGGGACATGCTATCCCTGTCCTGTCTGCCTCAGACCCCCCAAGCCCTGTTCTTGCACCCTGGTGTTGGAAAGACTGGATGGGTTGAGGTTCTTGAATCATGTCCTGAAAGTCCTGGCAGGTGTTCTTCCCTTCTGTGTCGTCCTGTGCTTATGAGTTTTGTTCTGTGTGATGAAACCCTTCTGTTGCTAAACAAAATGACTCCCCTAACCACGGGCCACAAGATCCGTTCTGTGGTCTCCATCTACACACTGTGGCTGGGTGCTTTTGCTTTCACCATAGACCACAGGGGACACACAACTAAGCCCTCGAGTAGGCAGGCTCACACACTTCTTTCTTCTCACTTCCTTTTTTTTTTTTTTGAACACAAACCCCTCCCTCTCTCAACACAAACCTTTCTTCTTCTTCTTCTTCTTCTTCTTCTTCTTCTTCTTCTTCTTCTTCTTCTTCTT